>NC_044986.1:118375763-118675763 GCF_008728515.1 Papio anubis
GCCCTCATCTAAAAAATTTAAGGTTAGTGTTTAATCTTTTAGAACAAAACTGATTTTAGTTCTTATTTTACAGCAATTCTGTTCTAGGAACTCAAAGAATATTAATTCAAGCCTGGGTGTGGTGGCACACATCTGTAATCCCAGCACTTTGGCAGGTCAAGGCTGGAAGATTGGTTGAGCCTTGCAGTTTGAGACCAGCCTGGGCAACATAGTGAAACCTCATCTCTACAAATAATTTAAAAATTAGTTGAGTGTGGTGGTGCATGTCTGTGATCCCAGCTATTGGTAGGATTGCTTGAGCCTGGGAGGCAGATGTTGCAGTGAACTATGATCGTGCCACTGCACTTCAGCCTGGGTGACAGAGGAAGACTGCCTCCAAAAAAAAAAGAAAAAAAGAGAATATTAATTCAATATCCTACAATGACAAACAGGGCCATCTTTAAACGGGGTACTCACACAACTCAATGAATGATAGGAGGGCATCTGCCTCCCACATGCGTCCTGCCTGGCCAACATAGGCAGTCATTTGGTAAAAGCCCACCATCCACCTGATTTAAAGCAAGTATACCCGCTGTCCTTAACATAAGCAACCAAGTCTGCCCTGGGTACCAGGTTCCTGTCATGTTTTACAATCCTGAGCTCTACCTGATTCTTATTTTAAAAAAATAAAAAGTTTTGTTAGAGGATTGCCTGCAGACTATAAGGTCCATTCTAAATTCTCACTCCAGATCTGGCCAGTCTGTTTAAGATCTGGATATTTAGCTACCTGACTACCCAGCCAATCTCCCAAGCTTGAAACCTAGGCTCCTCTGTGTAGCACATCCTCTACAATTTATCTATCACCAAATCCTGACCATCCAATAGCTCCCAAATTTGGTCCTTCCTATCATCTGTCCCTTGGGTGACCACCACAAGCTCTATCAGGACTCTTCCAGTGACATCTCCTCTCTAATCCATCCTTCTCAATACCAACAGAATTTATAATGAAATCATCTTAACCCCCTACCTAAAAAATATTCATTGATTGATTCCCTTATTCCTGTAAGCACACTAGGTTAGAGACCTCTGATGTTTATAGTACTGGAGCACTCTGTTTTCCTTTAAGTATCCGAAATTATAATTTTAAATAGTATATAAACATGAGTCCAGCCCTTCTTTTCCCAAGTAGACTGTAAGCTCTAGGAAAGCAGGGAAGGACCTCTATTTCTTTACTCTCTCTTCAGAAATAAGCAGTGAGCCTGCAGACAGCAGGCTCTCCACAGCTCCTTGATGAATGAATGAAGGAAACAATTATTTTGAATTTCCTTTTGGCACCAATGGCACACCATCAGTATATAACCACTGTAAAAGAAGCAAATAACTTGCTATTATTTTATCTGAAATAGGAAAGTTCTAGGCCAGGCGCGGTGGCTCACGCCTGTAATCCCAGCACTTTGGGAGGCTGAGGTGGGCAGATCACCTGAGGTCAGGAGTTCGAGACCAGCCTGGCCAACATGGCGAAAACCCGTTTCTACCAAAAATACCAAAAATTAGCCGGGCGAGGCAGCATGTGCCTGTAATCCCAGCTACTTGGGAGGCTGAGGCAGGAGAAGAGCTTGAACCTGGGAGGCGGAGGTTGCAGTGAGCCAAGATCGCGCCATTGCTCACCAGCCTGGGCAACAAGAGCGAAACTCCATCTCAAAAAAAAAAAAAAAAAGAAAAGAAAACATGAAATAGGAAAGTTCTATGTAGCTGTATGCAATCATCAGTTAAATAAAAGGCAATGAGTACACTGTTCAATTTCAGATTCAAATTCAGGAAAGCAAGACAAACTAACTCCTAACTTACAGCAAAAGTACTAACTTTGGGGTCTTACACTGAGCCAGCCACAAGCATGTACTGCCTGCTCCTCCTTGATATTCCCACCTTCCCCTCACATACGTGGGAAAATTTCCAAAAATCATAAGTGCAGATAAAGAAATGTTAAATTTCTGGCAAATTCTAAATTTAGAAGCAAAAAAAAAAAAACAAAAAACCTTTTTTTTTTTCTTTTTTGGTCTGGATGCCTAGAAGAGAGAAGTAAACAAATTTGGTGCTTATAGTCAATATCAAAACACTCATTTTCCTAAGATACTTCATAGAATTACTTTATTTAGAAACATTAAAACTTTTTTTTAAATTTTTCAATCCCTTAAATACTCCCCTATCCAAAAACCTCTTACTATAACATTGGAAATGTGCTTTTGTTTTTATAAATTCAGATCGATTAAGGGAAAAACTTTTTTGCAAGGAAGAGAATTTTGGTAAAGTCCACTCTAAATTTGTAAAGTCACTCTCAATCTGTGTATGCTGGGACTTTTACTCTCTATGCTGACTGCGGACATGTATACACCTCCGCTGAGGCGCCAAATCTTGCTGGCCTGAATGCAAAGCAAAAGACACACAGATTTCTAAAAAATCTACTTCAATCTTTATGCTGTCAGTAAAAAATAATTCCTAAGGATAACAAGAATAAGCAGAAAAAGTAACCCAAATAGAAGGATAAGATGTTAACAAAACACAATTTAAAAAAAAATTGTACTCAAGAAACCAATTTGAAAGGAAAAGAAACCAACGAAGAGCCACAACACAAGCCTTTGTTCTTCTTTCTGTGCCCTTGAGAATAATGCCAGGGCCATGAATGACACACAGGAGATGGGGCTGAGACTATGAAACCTGGGATCCCACTGTCACCTCTATCACTTCACAGCCATGTGACTATGGACAAGCTAATTTTTGCGACTGCTCCCCCATTATTCTGAAAAACTTTCCCTAAGAACAGGAGTCAGTAAGTTTCTCCACGTTCTTGAATTTAACTCTCATAGAGTAGCAGGACCATAGGTTTTCTGCAAAAAAAAAATGGGGAAATGGAGAATGAGTGTAGGACTTAAAGAGAAAGCAAGACCTGGATAAGTTACGGAGACAAATAAAACCAGTAATTATAACAAAATATATAAAGCATGATGGTAGAGATGTGTATTATATGGGTGCTCAAAGAAGCTGGGGTGGGCATGGCGATGGAGGAGAACTCCATGCCAGCATGAGCTGACACAGGTACATGGTTATTTTTGGGAAACCTCATCAGTTTAATGATTCTGGAAGGTAAAGCACGAAGCAATGAGGGGCAAGAAACTAACATGTCAGGTGGGCAGGAGTCTGATCACACAGGGCCCTGTAGGTTTATGCCAAGAAATGTGTGCTGAACACCACAGGCACATCCCGACATCAGCCCTTGGTATGATTTCAGCTGCAATTCTCTGCTCAGATACTGCTGGATTTAAAAACAAAACAAAAAACAAACAAACTAAAAAACAAGCAATGCCTCCAGACAACTTCCCTAGATACACAGAAGGAATGTCCCCCAGACCCTGGAACTCCAGCCTGACAAGGTAATGAACACCAAGGTATCTGAGAAGGCCAACAGAGAGGCAGTCAGATCCTTAACTAGGAGGCTGGGTGTGGAGGAGGCTTGCAGCATTGGATGTCAGGGGGCCAGAAGGTATTCAAGAAGCCTGCCCATTAAGAAAACCAGCTTGGCCAGGCACAGTGGCTCACACCTATAATCCCAACACTCTGAGAGGCCTAGATGGGTGGATCACCTGAGGTCAGGAGTTTGAGACCAGCCTGGCCAACATGGTGAAACCACATCTCTACAAAAATTACAAAAATTAGCCAGGTGTGGTGGTGCACACCTGTAACTTCAGCTACTCGGGAGGCTAAGGCAGGAGAATCACTCAAACCCAGGAGGCAGACGTTGCAGTGAGTCGAGATCACACCATTGCACTCTGGCCTAGGCAATAGAGTGCAGAGTGAGTGAGACTCTGTCTCAAAAAAAAGAAAACTAGCTTGGTAAAGGTACTCTTCGGCTTAAGAAAGTCCTGGCCAAGCAGCAACTTCCAAACAACAGCAGAAAGGCCAAAATGGGGAGAGAGGAATATCTCACTCATCTCTTTACCTTCAACATTGGTTCCTTGTGTAGGATCCGACTCATGCCAGGTACCCATACACACAGCACTGAACGGAGTCAAACCCTAATCCAGCTCTGCTCCCAATTCCCAGTGTAGCACGAGGCAGGTTAATTCAACTATGATTTTTAAACTCTCATTTCTCCTTCCATAAATAGGAATGATAGCAGCATCTGCCTTTAGGACCTGTTTCAAGATTAAATGAGATAATGTTTACGAATATATTATGTGGTATCAAGGATAAATTATTTGATGGCTGCTTTTACATATACAAACATTATTTTAGCAACTGAAAGCCATGCAAATATCTTCATTAACATTCCTCCATTAAATCAGTAAGTAATCTAAGTTGTAAGAATAAACATCTTTTCTCTTGAATAACTACAGCTATTCCCTTTTTATATTTATTTTTTTGATACAGGGTCCCACTCTGTCACCCAGGCTGCAGTGCAGTGGCTCACTGCAGCCTCAACCTCCCAGACTCAATCAATCCTCCTACCTCAGCCTCTGAGTAACTAGGACTATACAGGCTTACGCCACCACACTTGGCTAATTTTTTTATTTTTTATTTTTTCTGAG
Source organism: Papio anubis (assembly GCF_008728515.1). Taxonomy (NCBI): domain Eukaryota; kingdom Metazoa; phylum Chordata; class Mammalia; order Primates; family Cercopithecidae; genus Papio; species Papio anubis. Next base: position 118,380,326 of record NC_044986.1, read on the forward strand.
ACAGAGTCTTGCTCTTTGGCCCAGGCTGGAGTGCAGTGGTGCAATCTCAGATCACTGCAACCTCTGCCTCCCAGGTTAAAGCAAATCTGATGCCTCAGCCACCCGAGTAGATGAGATTACAGGCACGCACCACCACGCCCAGATAATTTTTGTATTTTTAGTAGAGACGAGGTTTTGCCATGTTGGCCAAGTTGGTCTTGAACTCCTGGCCTCAAGTGATCCACCCGCCTCAACCTCTCAAAGTGCTGAAATTACAGGCATGAGCCACCACACCCAGCTGACTTTTTTTTCTTCTTTGCCCAGACTGAGCACAGTGGTACAATCTCAGCTCACTGCAACCTTCACCTCCCCAGTTCAAGCAATTCTCCTGCCTCAGCCTCCCGAGTAGCTGGGAGTACAGGCCCATGCCACCACTCCAGCTATATTTTGTATTTTTAGTAGAGACAGGGTTTCACCATGTTGGCCAGGCTGGTCTTGAACTCCTGACTTAAAGCCATTTGCCCGCCTTGGCCTCCCAAAGTGCTGGGATCACGGGTGTGAGCCACCGCGTCTGCCCAGATTTTTAAATTTTTTATAGAAACAGGGTCTCACTATGTTGTCCGGGCTGGTCTCAAACTCCTGGGCTCAAGCAATCCTCTTGCCTTGGCCTCCCAAGTGCTGGGATTATAGGCATGAGCCATCACACCCAACCAAAGCTCTTTTTATTTTGATGCAAAAAAGAAAACTCCTCTCCATAGATATTTTTGTTTTTCTTTGAGGAAAAATAGTCGCTCACTGTAACTGTAAGCAGTTGGAGAGCCAATAAAGTGTTTCATAACGTGGGATGTGTTAATTTTTTGTCTTAGTTTGTTTTGAGGATAAGGACAGTTCAGACAAGAGATAAAGGTTTAAACAAAGGAAGTGATGGAATAATATTTTGGAAATTTTTTAAGAAAGAAAATGGTGGCTCATGCCTGTAATCCCAGCACTTTGGGAGGCCAAGGCGGGTGGATCACCTGAGGTCACGAGTTTGAGACCAGCCTGACTAACATGGAGAAACCCCATCTCTACTAAAAATACAAAATTAGCCGGGCGTGGTGGTGCATGCGTGTAATCCCAGCTACTAGGGAGGCTGAGGCAGGAGAACCACTTGAACTTGGGAGGTGGAGGTTGCGGTGAGCCAAGATCGCGCCATTGCACTCCAGCCTGGGCACCAAGAACGAAACGCCGTCTCAAAAAAAAAAAAAAAAAAAAAAAAAAAGACAATTAGCAGAATTAGAGATAAGGAATGAAGGAGAATGAGAGAAGAGGTCAATGCTAATTCTCATGTTTCCAGTTTGGGTGACTGAGTAGAGATGGTGCCACCAACTGAGATGGATAACACAGGTGTATTCAGGGTAAGAAAATGTGGAAATGGGCCGGGCACAGTGGCTCATGTCTGTAATCCCAGCACTTTGGGAGGCCGAGGCGGGCGGATCACCTGAGGTCAGGAGTTCAAGACCAGCTGGACCAACATTGAGAAATTCCATCTCTACTAAAAATACAAAATTAGCCGGGCATAGTGGCTCATGCCTGTAATCCCAGGTACTCAGAAGGCTGAGGCAGGAGAATCGCTTGAATCTGGGAGGCAGAGGTTGCAGTGAGCCAAGATTGCACCATTGCACTCCAGCCTGGGCAACAAGAGTGAAATCTCATCTCAAAAAAAAAAAAAGAAAAAGAAAACGTGGAAATGGCCAACTGCAACCCGCTGCAGGGTCTGAGAGGTGGATGTGGGGGACAGTTTGGGGAGGCATCAGCATACAGATGGGGGCTCAAACTATAAGAGTAGGAAAGTCAACTCTGAAACTAAGTAAAGTGAGAAACATAGTAGGTGAAGGATAAAATGTTGGAAGCACCAATGTTTTAGAGGTAGGAGAGCAAGGGAAGATACGCCCAAGAAAGGCCCCAAGATGGAGCTTATCGTATAAGGAGAGTTAAGGGAGGATGATGGTGCTGAAGAAAAGCAGCCTCAGGAATTGCCCAACAGTGATGGAAGCAGCAAAAAGCTTCAATAAGGGGAATCCTGGGAAGAAAGTGGTAGCTGGGGCAAGGCAGTTCGTGCATCTTCCCAAATTCCCATATGATCGCAGGACAACCAGGTGACAAAGTACACCCATCAGTACCAAATTACAAGCATGTAAGAACATGCCACCAAGAGCTGTGAGACCCGAGTATGAGGCATCTATGCAGGGGAAACAGTGAGAAGCGACAGGAAGACTGACCTGAAACAGGAAAACCCCAAAAGGGCTACCAGGCCTCTGCTGGAAAGCCCGGCAGGCCAACCCGAGAAGAGCGGCTGAGGCTGGGAAGGATGGGACCACTTCAAGTACAGGGAGTACAAGGGGCTGAGTGAGATCCAATGGGGCTGGAAGTCGAGACCAGGAGCTTTCAGACCTGACCCTGGCAGCTCTCTGCCAGGACAGAGCCTCGCCGAGAGGACACAGCTGGCAGTGGAATCACAGTTGGCCAGAAAAAGGAAAACTGACATGAAGGAAAGAGAACATCCAAGTAAAAGTGGTGGAGGAAAACAAACAGTAAATCTCAGTGAGTAAGTTCCCATATTTGGAATATTCCACAAAAACCGTAGAAGAGGGAGCACTGCAAAGTCAGAGGAGCTACCCTGAATCTTCTTCTAAAGCAAGCTTGTCCAACCCACAGCCCACGGGCCATATGTGGCCTAGGACGGCTTTGAATACAGCCCAACACAAATTTGTAAACTTTCTTAAAACATTATGAGATTTTTTTTGTGACTTTCTTTCTAACTCTTCAGCTATCGTTGCTGTTAGTGTACTTTCTGTGTGGCCAAAGACAATCCTTCTTCTTCCAGTGTGGCCCAGGGAAGCCAAAAGATTGGACACCCATCTTCTAAAGGCTCAGAAAACTAACTCACATACAGTTTCTACAAGGAAAATAAGACTAAATAGCAAAACATCCCTCCAGACAATGAAAGTACAAGAGAAACGCACAATCAAAAACACAGATGAATCTATAATGTTCTATCTTAAAATGATCTAAAAGACATAAAAGAATATAAATCAAAATCAGAAAAAACTCAGAAATTAGGTAGCAGAACTCAAGACAGTAGCTACATGATCTGACAAGATACATATGGTACAATCACAGAAAATTGGTTTCATAGGGCAGAATGGGCAAAAAAAATTTTTTTTACCTGTGTCAGTAATCATGAATGATAGTATCAGTAGCAATATTGTATGTGTAATCTGGGATAAAGCAAATGAGTAATTATGGAATATTCTAATTTTATCATCGTCTTTATTCCTGAGAACCAGAATTCTCAGTATGGATGAAAGTATTTATGGATGTAACACAAAAAATAAAAACCTTGTAGTCCTAAATATGAACTGGAAAATCTGCATGAACTCAGGAGGAACCCTATCCACCTATCTATCTATTCACACACATCTACATGTATATAAATATTTATTTACTTATTGCCTAGAAACAATGAACAACTGAGTTATATATAATAAGTATCCCTTAGCACCAAGACTGTGTACTTGAAATGCTATTTCCCAGCGTGGAGACAACTGCATATCCATATGCAGAAGAATGAAATTGGATCCTTATCTCATACCACTTACAAAAATCAACTCCAAATGGAATAAAGACCTAAATGTAAGACTTGAAACTACGAAACTGCTAAAAGAAAACACGGGAAAAACTATAAGACATTGGTCTGGCCAATTATTTTTTACATTTGGCCCCAAAAGCGCAGGGTGACAAAAGCAAAACTGAACGAACGGGATTCCATCAAAATAAAAAGCTTCGGCACAGTGAAGGCAACATCAGAGTGAAGGCATGACCTGTGGGTTAGGAGAAAACACGTGCACCCACACGTCTGACAAGGGGCCCACATCCAAAACATATAAGGAACTCAAAAACAACAACAGCCACAACAACAACCAAAAAAAAAAAAGAGAGAGACAAAATACACAAGGAACCCAAACAACTCTATAGAAAGAACAGTCTGGCTGTTGTCCTGCACCAGAGGGCAGCAGGCAGCCATGGTGCCCAGCGGGAATGGCAAGATCTTGAAGCCCCACTTCCACGCGGACTGTGCAGCAGCTGAAGGGGCACCGCTCCAAACTCACCCTCTTCCCCAGGAAGCCCTCGGCCCCCAGGAAGGGAGACAGTTCTGCTGAAGAACTGCAATTGGCCACTCAGCTGACGGGACCGGTCATGGCCATCCAGAATGTCTATGAGAAGGAGAAAGTTCAAGTCATCACTGAGGAGAAGAATTTCAGAGCCTTTGCTAGTCTCTGCATGGCCCGTGCCAATGCCTGGCTCCTCCACATGTGGACAAAAAGAGGCATGGAAACTACAGAACAGGATGTTGAAAAGAAAAACTAAAGACCTCTTGAGGACTTGTAATAAATCAGCAGTAATGCTGGGTCCCCAAAAAAGAAAACCCTATAGAAAGAAATACTCCAATAAAAAATGAATAGACATTCCTCAAAATAAGACATACAAACTGCCAGCAAATATATGAAAAAATGTCCAACATCACTAATCATTACAGAAATAAAACCACAGTGAGATATTACCTCACACCTGTTAGAATGGCTACTATAAAAAAGATGAAAGGTAACAAGTGTTAGCGGGGATGTGGAGAAAAGGGGGAACCCTTGTACACTGTTGGTGGGAATTTAGATTAGTAGTCATGGAAAACTATGTGGAGTTTCCTCCAAAAACTAAAAATAGAATTACCATATAATCCAGCAACCCCACTCCTGAGTATTTACCCAAACAACTTGAAAAGATTATGTTGAAGAGATTCTGCTCTTCCAAGTTCACTGCAGCACTGCTACCAATAGCCAAGTTATAGAAATAACCTAAGTGTCCATTAACAGATGAGGGGATAAAGAAAATGTAATATATATACACCATGGAATCCTATTCAGCCTTTAATAGCACAACAGGGTGACTAAAGTAAACAATAATTTATTGAACATTTTATCTCGAACTCTTGGCCTCAAGTCATCCTCCTGCCTCAGACTCCCAAAGTGTCAAGATTACGAGTGTGAGCTACTGCACCCTGTACATTTAAAAATAATGAAAAGAGTATAACTGGAATATTTGTAGTACAAAGAAATGATAAATGCTGGACCAGGTGCAGTGGCTCATGCCTGCAATCCCAGCACTTTGGGAGGTTGAGATGGGCGGATCACTTGAGGCCAGGGATTTGAGACCAGCCTGGTCAACATGGTGAAATCACGTCTCTACTAAAAACACAAGAATTAGCTGGGTGTGGTGGCGGACGCCTGTAATCACAGCTACTTGGGAGGATGAGGCACAAGAATACTTAAACTTGAACCCAGGAGACGGAGCTTGAGTGAGCCGAGATCACATCACTGCACTCCAGCCTGGGTGACAGTGCGAGACTGTCTCAAAAATAAATAAATAAATAAATAAATAAATAAGAAATGATAAATGCTTCAGGTGGTAAATATCCAATTTACTCTGATGTAATCATTACATATTGCGTGCTTTTATTTTAAAATATCTTATTTACTCCATATTTATACTTACTGTCTATCCATAAAAATTTAAAAATATTATTATTCAGCCTTTAAAAAAAGAGGAAATTTTGTCATTTGTGACAACATAGACGGAATTCAAACAATTCTGCTAAGTGGAGTAAGCCAGGCACAGAAGGAGACACACCACATGTTCTCACTTATATGTGGATGAAAAGAACAAAATTCCAGGAAGCAGAGAGCAGAGCGGTGGTTACAGAGGCTGGGGCAGGGGATGTGGGGATGCGGAGATGAGAGGCAAAGGGTCCAAAGCCTCAGTCAGATAGGAGGAGTACGTTTTTTGATATATTGCATAGCATGGTGAAAAAGAAAAATAATAATGTATCACACATTTGAAAATCATTAAGACAGTGAGTTGTAAATGTTCTCCCCACAAAAAACGATAGGCATTTCAGGTGACAGGTATGTTAATTAGCTTGACTTAATTATTCCACATTGTATTTATAAAACATAACATCGCTTTGCACCCCCCAAATACATGCAAATATAACTTGATATTTTATAATTTAAAAAATTCAAATTAAAAAAAGAAAAGCAATACTACTTTCCAAGAAACCAGGGTTTCCTGGACAGATAACTTACACCAAGCATAGAACATGACTATACATGCTGAGTCGAGAACATTTTGGTACACCAGAGAGGGAGGACGTCACCAAAGCCAATTCAGGTCATGTCAAAAGCACTCAGAAGCAAGGGTGAAGAAGCTGCCACTGGCCAAAGATGCAACAATTGAAGCTACAATACAGGTAAAAAACTGTAATGAGGCCGGGCGCGGTAGCTCATGCCTGTAATCCCAGCACTTTGGGAGGCCGAGGCGGGTTGTTCATGAGATCAAGAGATCAAGACCAGCCTGGCCAACATGGTGAAACCTCGTCTCCACTAAAAATACAAAAATTAGCTGGGCGTGGTGGCGGGCACCTGTAGTCCCAACGACTCAGGAGGCTGAGGCAGGAGAATCGCTTGAACCTGGGAGGCGGAGGCTGCAGTGAGCAGGTCGCACCGCTGCACTCCAGCCTGGGCGACAGAGTGAGACTCTGTCTCCAAAAAAAAAAAAAAAGTAATGAATGAAATCTGTCAAGTATGTTTAAATCTGTGAGTTCATAATGATAGAGTATTAAACGAAACTAGTCACCTTCTAAGGATGACAAGGAACCAATTTATTCCCATGAAAACTGGGTATGCCATATGAAAAAAAATTAAGCATTAACCCTGCTTTCCCTACATAAACGATGCCATTAAGTTACTAAACAGCGGATGAGGAAAAGGATTTTCTTATAAAGTTATTTCAACTAAGAATGAACTAAAAACAAAGTGCTAGTATTATCATTACTTTGCAACCCCTAATGAATTAATGGATCCAGGCACTGAGCATCAGCACTGCTAACATCAACAAAAGGGAAAACTGGACATCATGAGCTGATATCTTGCCAAACCTAAATCTGGTCAAGCCTCGGATTCTTGCTGCCAATTTTGAGAAACACACTGGGCTGCACTATGAATGCACACTACGCAACATCCAACTGTGGGGCACTCTGTAGATCAAACAGCCCAGATTTCTAACATATAAACTCTAAGACAAAGAAAGGAATGGAAGGAGAGTCGCAAACTAAAAGGTAAATGACATGGCTGGGCAGGGTGGCTCATACCTGTAATCCCAGCACTTTGGGAGGCCGAGGCTGGTGGATCACTTGAGGTCAGGAGTTTGAGACCAGCCTGGCCAACATGGTGAAACCCCATCTCTACCAAAAAATACAAAAATTAGCCAGCCACGGTGGCATGCACCTGTAATCCCAGCTCCTCAGGAGGCTGAGGCAGGAGAATCGCTTGACCCTGGGAGGTGGAGGTTGCAGTGAGCCAAGATCATGCCACTGCACTCCAGCCTGGATGACAGAGCAAGACTCTGTCTCAAAAAAAAAAAAAAAAAAAAAAGACCTGCAAAGTGAAAAAGGGTGTGCATGTGTGAAGAACATTAATGTGTCTAGGGATACGCATTTGGCTGATAAGACCATAAAGCTAAGAAGTAATTCCTATAAAGTCAGGACAGTGGTTGGTTATTTTTGGAGGGAGGGAGGAAGGGGCCGGGGTGGGGTTGGGCACATAGAAGGTATTCTGAGACAGCTGGTAAAGTTCTGTTTCTTGAACTGGGAGAAAAGGTTTAAATTTCCTTCAGATCAACCATTTAGATAGTAATTGGTGTTCACAGCAAGAACTGCTTCAAGAAAAGGATGGCAGGAGCTTGAGAAAGAAATGGCAGGTATTGAAGTGGACACAGATTCTTGAGTCCAAGGAGTGCAAAAGGTCACACGGGAAGATGCAGAGGAGCCCCATCTGCCGAACTAGGTCATTCTTGGGAAGGGGGAAGAAGGGAAGTGAAGAGACACTTTCATTTCATAACAAATTCACTTGGCAATATATTTTTTCAGCAAGTTTGTATTACTTTTGTTAATTTTTTCAAACATGTAAATGTTTACTTTTTAAAGGGTTTCATCATCATAATAGAAATCTTAGTGGGGAAAGAGAGAAATCCCCATGCAGAAGAGTTCCTAACAACGTATGCAGATATTCCACCTTCGAAGCGGGACGCATGACTCCTTTTCCTTAAGTGCTGGCTACGCAGAGTGACTTCTTTCCAAAGAGCACAGTAGGGGAAGAGGAGATAGAAGAGAAACTTTACTGTGGAGAAACCAGATAAACATTACCCCAGCCACGTGATCACCATCAATATCAACAGTGATAAATTACATTGACAGGATAGACCTGTGATATGATGTGATTAAAATGCACTTGACCTCTGTGGTCTTTATCCCTAAGATCTCATAACCCCAGTCTAATCATGAGGAAAACATCAGAAAAATTCCACTAGAGGGGCATCCGACAATATACCTAACCAATAATCCTCAAAACTGTCAAGGTCATCAAAACAAGAAAAGTCTGAAAAATTGTCACAGCCAAGGAAAGTCAAAGGAGACGTGACAACCAAACACAATATGATATCCTGGATGGGATCTGGAAACAGAAAAAGGACATCCAGTAAAAACTAAAGAAATGTCAATACAGTGGGGCATCACTTAATAATAACGTGTCAATATTGTCCATTCATTGTGATACACGTACCACAGTCACGTAAAAGGTTAATAACAGAAGAAATGGTTCAGATGTGAGTGAACTCTCCATACTAACTTCTCAATTTTTTCTGTAAATCAAAACTGTTCTAAAAAATAGTCTATTTTAAATTTTTAAAAAATAGAAACTCTAAAAGTGGCAACCTCACAGTATCTTTACCAAGTTTAAGCTGAGCTTGGTAAGTTTCCTGCAATAAGTCAGGGTACATGGTTTATATTCCTTTTTTTTTTTTGAGATGGAGTCTCACTCTATCACCCAGGCTGGAGTGCAGTGGCACGATCCCAGCTCACTGCAACCTCTGCCTCCCGGATTCAAGTGATTCTCCCATTTCAGCCTCCCAAGTAGCTGGGACTACAGGCATCCACCACCACACCCAGCTAATTTTTGTATTTTCAGTAGAGGCGGGCTTTCACCATGTTGGCCAGGCTGGTCTTGAACTCCTGACCTCAAGTGATCCGCCAACCTCGGCCTCCCAAAGTGCTAGAATTACAGGTGTGAGCCACTGTGCCCAGCCTATATTTCTCTCTTATGCAAATATTTTGAACCAATCAACATACCCGCCCCAGAAGACCCTCATTGACCAGTGATCTAGAGACCACATTGTGAGAACCAACAATGACTTTGGCATAGTACGCTGTACTATTTTCAGACATTCCTCAGCACAATAAAATAGGAAGCAAAAAAATATGGTATTGGTGTGAATCTGAAAATATGTATGGCAAGCTGGGGAGAGAATGTTCTTGGATAAAACACACTGGGTACCAGCCATCAGAACTGTAACAGTCCAAGCAAAAATATGCATGTATAAAATATTTTCAAAGAGGTCTCACTTCTAAACATATAATCAGATACAGCAGGCAATAACTCCTTCCACATCATCTCCTCCTCTGTCATCTTCACACTGCAGACAATCACAGAGCTCCTCAGTCAAGTATCTATCCAGCCCAGCTAGTAAGTCTGTTCCCTCAGCTCCTCAGCATGTGATGGTAACACTACTCTACATTTATTATTCTCTTTTTTTTCAGAGACAGGGTCCTGCTGTGTTGTCCAGGCTGAAGTGCAATGGGCATCCACAGGCTCAATCACTGCGCACTACAGCCTCAAACTTCTGGGCTCAAGCGATCCTCCTGCCTCGGCCTTCCAAGTAGCTAGGACTATGGGTGTGCCACTGAACGTGGCTTGACACTGATTCCCCTTATAGCGTCAGTTCACTAATGTATATTGTATTTCAGTGCAAAAGTAAATTCTTTGAGAGCAAGAAAAGAAAAAAGGGAAGAGAACTAACATTTGCTGTCATGTGTTTAATTTTTTCGAGACAGGTTCTCGCTGTCACTCAGGCTAGAGTGCTGTGGTGTGATCGTGGCTCACCAAAGCCTTGACCCCTGGGCTCAAGAGATCCTCCCACCTCAGACTCCCGATAGCTGGGACTACAAGTGTGCACCACCATGCCCAGCTAAGTTTTTTATTTTCAGTAGAGATGAGGTCTCATGACATTGCCCAGGCTGGTATCAAACGCCTGGGCTCAAGCTTCAGCCTTCCAAAGTGCATAAGCCATCACACCTGGCCCACTGTTACATATTTTATATGTTAAACACTGTCCAATTTTATATAAATGTGTTAACAACAACAACAACAAAAACACTTGATTCCCCATTTCCCCAATGTGGTAGGTGTTATTACACTGATTTTACAGATGACGAATATAAAGTTCAGAAAGGTAAAGTGACTTGGGAAGACTAGAAACTCAGTGACTCGCTGAGTCATGTCTCAGGGACGCCGTGAGGTCCATGCTGCGCCTCTCACAGCCTGCTGCCCCTTCAGGCCTTCTATGCGTACACACTTGCCAGCTCCAGGTGCTATGCAGGGAGACATTCACAGGCTTTTCCTGACACGAACCAAGTTCAGTGGCTGATAAGAGGGAATCCCATGGCAGGACCTTGCTAATAATATTTTAAGACCAAAGTCTAGCCTGTCTGTGGCCCTTAAGGAAGTAAAAGGAAAACAAAGAGCGTGGTGAACAGTACCATTATCAAAGGGGTTCACCACTATACCTCACTTTGCACCACTAATCAGAATACCAGGAACTTTCTAACATGCTGTACCCAGGAAAAAAAACTATTTCAGATTCTAAATGATAAGAAATAGTCTTGTATGGTTATATTTTTAAATGGCAACCAAAGAATTGCATTTTACATCCTTTTCTTACGAAGAGGACAAGGTTTTGACAAGCATCTACTGTACTGCCTACCACTCACTGCATCCTTATAAACTATATGCATCTTACAAACCAGCAATATTTTTCCTTCTTAATCCACATGTCTTAGATAAAAAATGAAAAGTAGTGTTCTCAAGATTTATGTTATTTTCCTTTTAAAAAGTTTATAATTTATGTTGTTTGCATAAAACTAAATGAGATTCTTCTGCTGCTTCAAATAATCCAGAAAAGAAACACAAAAATTTACGGTACTATAGTAATTTCAGCCAGAAGTCAGTATCAAAACAAAACAAAAAACACTAAATTGTTTTTCATACTTCTTCACTACCTAATCTAAATCTGCTATCTTAGTTACATTTCCTTGCTGGTATTTAAATATGATAACCATAACACTTTAAGAGAATTTTATTATGGAATATTTGCATGCTATAAAAATAAGACAAAAAGGACCAAGCAGTTAAGTGTAGATTATGATCAAAGTCCTAGCTTTGGTTCTGGGCTGTCAGTGTGTTAGTATCATTCAGTAGAACCCACTGCAGCTAAGATCCAGAGCGCCTATATGATGAGCCACCAATGCATAGTAAGTCCCTATCACTTAGGTCCAGTATCCGTCCAGTTTTTCAGATGAGGCAACCCTGACACACAGACTGTTAAACAACTTATGCCAAATTTAAACATAGTTCCTGAGACAAGTAGGTAACGCTTCAAAATGCTATTAAAGTAGAACCAATTATAAGAAATGAATTGCAAGAAACTGGAACCCTTGAGCACCACTGATAGGAAGGTGAGGATGGTGCAGCCACCGTGGAAAACAGTGTGGTGCCTCCTCAAAAATTAAGTAGACAATTACTATACGATTCAGCAATTCTACTTCGGGGTACAGACCCCAAAAAAACTTGAAAGCAAGAACTGGAACAGATATTTGCACACCAATGTTCATAGCAGCATTAATCACAAGAGCCAAAAGGTTGAAACAACCCAAATGTCCATCAGTGAGTGAATGGATAAACAAATGTGGAACGTATATATAATGTATTATTCTGCCTTAAAAGCACACACACACAACGAAATCCTGACACAGGCTACAACATGAATGAACCCTGAAGACATCATACTAAGTGAAATAAGACAGCCATAAAAGACAAATACTGTACAATTCCACTTATAAAAGGTACCTAGAATAGACAAACTCATAGAGACCAAAAAACAGGAATGGTTGGCAGGGGCTGGAAGTGGTGGAGAAGGGGGAGATACGTTTAATGGGAACAGTGTTTCAATTTGGGAGGGTAAAAAAGTTCTGGAGAAGGAGGGGGATGATGGTTGAAGAACAATGTATACTAAATGCCACAGAACTGTACACCTACAAATGGTGACAACGGTCCATTTATGTGATGTGTATTTTACAACAGAAAATCGTAAGTAAAAGTAATTGCTGGCATCATTTGCATTGTCCTGAAGTATACAGGTTTTAGAATTTGTTACAAAATGAAAGAACTTAATTGCAACTTTTCCAAGTCTTTTAAGAAAAAATACTGCGCACTTGTATTAGAGACCACAAGTTACTTAAATATCTCTTCAGAATCTTAGTGAACTTAGTGATCGACATCTAAAATTATACAGGAAAAAAGGGAACTCTACAATGGGACTGACCACTGTATCTGATTAGCTATCATTTTATAACCAAAAGTTCTATTATGATCAAACAATAAACATTTCTACTCATCATAAAAAACAGAAGTAAGTCTACACAATATCAGTGAATACTCACGATTCACTCACTGTTTCCAGTATAAAGCTATGGCATTCAACTCATGGCCTGAATAGTAAGCGAGGAGGAAAGAGCTACCCCAATTTTTCTTTTTGTTTTAAAGGTTTTCGAGTTTACTTAATACCCCATTCTCATATAATAGGGCTGTTGAAAGGCTTCTCTTTGGCTTCACCATTTTCCTCTACTCGAACTTTACAAAGGAGATAAATGCTTCAGACATAACCTTGATTACACTATGGCTTGGCCTGGTAATGTCAGTTGCAAGTTTGTTGGTTTAAGAGTTCGAATAATTTGTAAATAACAGTACATGTTTCTATTGTGTTTCCAGAATGTATAAAGTTGGCATAGCATGGAAAGCTAAGAGGATCAAAAATCCATTAAAATAGTCCCTAACAAATGAAGAAGAAACACTCACAAACCTTCTTGAGAAGACACAATGGGTGGCAGGTAATCAGGAATGTATTCTTTTCTTTCCTCTGCATCTTTACTTCCAGGTTGAGGAAACTGAAGTACATTGTTCTTGCTAACGGGAAATGACGGAATTTGGTGTGGGAAGGTGACAGGTTCAATGTTGTGAATATAGTCTTCTAGTTCATGTAGACTAACCCCCATCAGCTGGAAAGCTTCACCAACATCATCCAAAACTGGGTCTGTTCGGCCATCTGAAACAAAGCCAAAAGCAAATCAAATTATTTGAAGAAATCCCGTGAATATATTTTTAAATATTAAAAAAGGTAGTAAGTAAATATGCAGCTCAGAATCAAACATTTTAACCTAGTTATTGGAAAGAATTTAATATTTTAAATAGAATATCACAGAATCATGTTTAAGCTGATTATTAAGGTCAAGCTTAAATACGATCAGACAACTAGCCAGAACACCACAGAAAAATCACACTCATGATCAGCTTATATATTATAGAACAAATTTCAAAGTAGTTTACCGATGATCAAAAGCATCTGGAACAGTACCTGACACACAGAAAATGCCCCAAAAATAATAATAATAAAGTAGTGTTTTGTTTTTTTTTCGAGATGGCATCTTGGCTGGGCGCGGTGGCTCACGCCTGTAATCCCCGCACTGAGAGGCTGAGGCGGGCAGATCACAAGGTCAAGAGTTCGAGACCAGCCTGGCCAACATGGTGAAACTGTCTCTACTAAAAATAAAAAAATTAGTCGAGCATGGTGGCGCACGCCTGTAATCCCAGCTACTCAGGGGGCTGAGGCAGGAGAACTGCTCGAACCTGGGAGGCGGAGGTTGCAGTGAGCCGAGATCACGCCACTACACTCTAGCCTGGGCAACAGAGCAAGATTCCGTTTCAGAAAAAATAAAAAAAGAGAGATGGCATCTTGCTTGTTGCCCAGGCTGGAGTGCAGTAGTATGATCATAGCTTCTTGCTGCCTCAAACTCCTAGGCTCAAGCAATCTTCCCCTCTCAGTCTCCTGAGTAGCTGGGACTATAAGCACATGCCACCAGGCCTGGCTAATTATTATTATTATTATTATTATTATTATTTGTAGAGATGAGTTCTTGCTATGTTGCTCAGGCTGGTTTTGAACTCCTGGCCTCAAGCAATCCTCCTGCTTCTGCCTCGCAAAGTGGTGGGATAACAGGAATGAGCCAATGTGCCTGGCCTTTTTTTTTTTAATCATCAAATAAGTAGTGTGCTGTGCTGACAAAGTCAATGTTTGTTACATTTCCTCTGTTGTTCCCTGATGCATCTGCGGAATCTTAAACAGTGGCTAGAACATAGCTGGCACTCAATAAATACCTACTGAATGAATTACACCAGTAAATGAATTTCTAAAATCTAAGAATATTTACAAAGAAGGCTCAGATCATAAAAGTTTGGTTTTTGTTTGTTTTTTGAGACAGGGTCTCACTCTGCTGCCCAGGCTGGAGTGCAGTAGGGCAATCATGGCTCACTACAACCTTAACTTCCCAGGCTCAAGCCGTCCTCCCACCTTAGCCTTCCGAGTAGCTGGGACTACCAGTGCACCACCACCATGCCCAGCCATAAAGGTAAATTTACCTATAAATTTTCAAATGTAATTAGAAAACACAACATAAAACAGAAATAAAAGGATAAAAAGTTAGATATAGTGAGTTTTTTTCTTTACAAAAGCAAGTTTTTCTTACGCTTATCCTTAGCAGAGCTTAAGATCTCTACATCTTTAAAAATGTCTATGAAAATTCCAGTTTCCGATTTTCAATAGCCTAAAGGATTTAACTGAAATCCTGACTTTTTAACTGAAATCTTGAAATTTGATCACTTCAAACTCAGTATGTCTGAAATTAAATCACACTGTAAAATGAACAAGAATCCAAATCTTGCTAGAATTGGACGCATGTGTGGTAATGCATACAGAAACGTCTAGAAGGATATTCAGCCAATGGTTAACAGTTCAAGGGGATGGAAGCTGCAGTAGAGGGGAGGGCTGTGGTGGAAGCAGGAGACTGACTTTTAACTCTACATACTTCTGCAGTCTTTGATTTTTGATTTTTTTTTTTTCTATAAGCATGGGTTACTTCTAATGTATACTTCTAATAATGTATAAAAAAGAGAAAACAAATAAAACGAATACTCTTCTTACTGAACGTAAACAGGCATTTCAACTCTTCTATTCCTATTAAAGCTATTATTACTCTCTCAGTCTAAAAAATATAATCATCTTAAATTCCTCCATATGCTTTGCAGCCTCAAACCAAAACCTGGAACTGTTTCTAACCCTGTCCCCCTCCCCATCCCCGGGCACCTTTTTTTTTTTTTTTTAACCATGATTTCAGATTTTTTTCCTTTCTCTCTATTCTTACTGTCCCTGTCTCAGTATAGTCTCAAGTTCTGCCCACTTCAATGTCTTGTGCACATCACTGTCAGTACAATTTTCTTAAAATAACACTTTAATCATATTGTCCCCCTACTTAGAAGTATGCAATGTTTTCTACTACATGTTTTAATTCTTTTGTCTAGCTTTTAAGTCCCTCCATAACCTGATTTCACTGTGTTGAACATTTTCCTGAGACACCCTTGGAATGAACTAGCTGCACAGGGAGCTGAACACCTTACTGGTACTTTTATTATGCTTAATCTCACCTGGACAGCTTAGTTTATGTGATTCTCTAACCCGGAATACTCTATACCTTTATACAACCATACTTCATAGCTCAACTCAAATCTTATCTTTTCTGTGAAGTAATCCTACCCCAGAATCCATAGCCTACAACCATCTCTCCTCTTACTCCTTTTACATTTACTCCCTGTACCATACAAAAAACATTATAGTACTAGTGTTGAAGAGTCAGTCTGAAAGATTTAGCACCTGCTTTCAGCGCATGTCAACACATGTAATATATAATGTGACACAGACAGGGACATCTGCCCTTGAAAGCTTGGAGAAATTGTTACCCTGAGGCAATTCTGAAGTTCATTATTTGTTCATTATTTGAATTAATGGTAACTTCTAATACTTGCTTTAACTTGAGAACATTTATTTTAGAAGAAACAAACACCATCAGTTTGTTTTTGCTGACATTCTGGCACTCTTGAACACACCTTCTGGGCAGGGATTGTATCTTAGTAATTTTATGTCTCCAATGTCTAGTACAGGGATTGGTTCATAAGTGGTGCTCAGTAAGTGTTTGCTAAGACAACAGAAAGGATTTAAAGGAGGGGAATACAAGATTCTGTAGTGGTAACTTGGAGTTACAGAATTCGATTTTAGAATAAGACGGGTATAGAAAAAAGAATCTAAAAATATCTAATAAGTATACCAAAATTAGCGTTAAAAAAAAGTCATCAAATCACAATGGGACATAATGAACCTGACAATCTCATTCTCACTGAAACCAAGAAACTAGCTATGGAAATTAGGTAATTAGGAAGAAGGTTTACACTGAAGAGCTGCAATGACCCCTGGGTGACTCTGGAATACCTAGTCACATGGAGTGCCAGCTCCCTTCTGTTTTGTATAAAAGGCAGGAAAGATAACTAGTATTCAGGAGACATTTTGAATAGCTAAAGATACATGGTAGCAAACATAATCTGGACTATGCCTAGCCTAGCCTAGCCTATCCTATCAGTAACAGTATACTCAAGAATCACTGCAGAGCAGGCCAGAGGAAAAAGAAACAAAAGCCAGAAGAGTAGTCAACTGGTGATGCACTTTCAAGATAAAAACACATGCATATTACTTTGTGGTTCCACATTCAGATGTATCAGTGAGCTGGGCATGGTGGCTCATGCCTGTAATCCCAGCACCTTGAAACACTGAGGCAGGAGGATCACCTGAGCCCAGGAGTTTGACAGCAGCCTGAGCAATATAACCAAACCACATCTCTACAAAAAAATAAAAAAATTAGCTAGGCATGGTGTTGTATCCCTGTAGTCCCAGCTACTTGGAAGGCTGAGGCAGGAGGATCACTTGAGCCCTGAAGTTTGAGGCTATAGAGAGCTAAGATCGCACCACTGCACTCCACACTGGGCAACAGAGTGAGACCCTGTCTCAAAAGAAGAAGAATAATAGAAGCATCAGTGAAATCAAGCATTCAAAACATACACATTTTTGGAACTCAATATGTAAAGTCAATAAGTGGCTTTTAGGGTAGTGGTTTATCAGTTCATTCATTTATTCAACAAATATTTCTCAGGTGCCTATTACATAATGGCCCTATAGGTTACAGAATACAAATATAATCAATTTTTTCTCCTGGAGAGGGGAAAGAGACATACACAGGTGATTACAAAACAAGATGACAAATAATATAAAAGAAATATGCACAGAATTACGAAAGCAGATAACATGAGTTCCCTAGAGCAAGTGATAAGTGCATCTCAAAATAAAAGTAGTACTACCGGTGGGCCAGGGGCAAAGACACTCTAGGTAAGAAACAGCATGTATGTAAGAATGGACAGCTTAAAACATTTTGGAAAAGGCAGGTAGCTCAGCGTGGTCGCAGATTAGGTAGGCTGGCAAAAGATAAGCAAAATGCTAGCTCACAAAGGGAACTGTGTACTGCTAAGAGTTTAGATTTTTAGCCTGTAACCAACGAAGTATAGTTAACATATTTTTAAGAATAATGACAGGATCAGATTTGTGTTATGGACAGATTAGTTTGGCGCCCCGTGGAAGAGGGAACGAAATTTGGGGCCTGAGAAATACAGCGTGTCTGTGA
This sequence comes from Papio anubis, assembly GCF_008728515.1. Taxonomy (NCBI): domain Eukaryota; kingdom Metazoa; phylum Chordata; class Mammalia; order Primates; family Cercopithecidae; genus Papio; species Papio anubis. The sequence continues at coordinate 118,398,180 of NC_044986.1, forward strand.
GTCTCAATTTTTCAGTATAGGAACCACTTTAACAAAACAAAATATCCTAGGAGATACTTCATTCAGTTCTCCAGCTTATCACCTTAAACATCGTGACTTGAAACTAAAATGAGTGGTAGTTTCCTCTCCTCAACAAACACACATGCAATGCTTCACATCAACAAGATAATGTGGAGCTTCTATTAAAATATTCCTTTCCTTCCATTAAATTATTAAATACCACTAGCTATAGATATTACCAGACATTCACTTAAAACCCTAAAGTACTGTAGCCCAGATTACCTGGAGAATCTTGTCAACTGCCCACGGTCCCTCTATCCTACTTCGATAACTGACATCTCACTGGTAACCGAGACGTAAGTGAAAGTACATCTCATCAGCGAAACTGACAAAGTCAGCCTTGGGAAAACAGTAAATGGAGATGTCGTTCACGAAACGAACAGACACAGAAAGACGAGGCAATGTCCCTAACGGAGCAGAGCTGTCAACGAGTCTATGTAGTTAGGAGCTCAGGAATGGCCAGTCTTGTAAGAAACGGCCGGTAGACGGAGCGCCTGTGACAACTAGTTGTAGTAGTTTGCGGGCAAGGGAGAAAAAGGACCGAGGTAAAAGAGGGTGTAGGGCACGCTGGGGGTGGATCTACCCGCAGCAAACAGGAGACAATGAGAGAGATCCAGGCACATTTCAGGGCGGAGGAGCGGTAGGAGGGTGTGGAGCTGGGAGCGAAGACCCGGCTCCCGGGCTGGTGGCGGGAAGTTAGCGGATGAGGAAGAGGCACCCGAAGGATGACTAGAGTTTGCAGGGGCAGTGGAAGCCCAGGGACGTGGGAGGCCGAGGAGACAGCAGATCTCGAGGCAGGGTGCGGGATGCACACCCCGGGGACGCGGAGGGACAGGGAGAGCGGAGGTGTCACCCTTGACTTGCCGGGGCAGCCCTCCCGCACCCAGCCCGGTACTCACAGAGCTCAGAGTACCGATGGCAGCCCCGGCCCAGTTGCTGCAGATAGCGCTGCAGCACGTCCGTGAGGAGGTGGCAGGCGCTGAGCTGCACCGAGTCCCAGCCCAGCGCCTGGCAGATCTGCGCCACTGAGACCCTCAACAACGACCTGGAGTAACTCTCGCACATCCCGCTGCGTGGACGCCACCGCAGCCCTTGCTGCCACTGCTCTCCAGCCCCGCCGCCAGACCTTAGCAGGGCCCCCGATTCATCCTCTAGGGCTTCCGCGGCGGGGAAATGGTCCCCCGGACCCCCGGCGACCACCTCAAAGCCCCAGCAGCACGGAACGCGCCAGCCTGAGAGCCGCCATTTTGGACTCGCTCCGCCTCCCGCTGGACGGCCGCCGGAGCGAGGCAGCATGAGCCGAATGCTGAGCGCGCCGATGAGAAAGCCCCGCCCCTTCGGAGCGGAGCGAAGCCTCGGGATCGCCTCTGAGGCCTGGAAGCCGGCCGGAAGCGGGCGTGCGGCGCGCAGGTGGAGGAGGCGCCCGGGGAGGCAGGTGCTGGGGCGCCCACCTCGGGGAGAGCGGGGACGAAAACGTCAGTGTTTTAGAGGCAAACGAGGGATCTGGGATATGACATTGACAGGTTAGAGAGTTAGCATTAATAACGTTAGTCATATGAGAGGGTTATGTGCTAGAGAGAAGTTTCGGGCGTGGGAACTTACGGTGCTCGCCGAACGCAGACCTGCGCTGGTCTTGCCTATGCTAAAAATCTGTGTATTGAGGTGCTTGCCACTGTAAAGATTAAATAAAGTCCAAGGTGTTCCGCATGCCCTTCGAAGCCCTTCGCAATAGGGCGGGGACTAGGAGGAGGCTTCTGTGCCAAATTAATGGGGGCCCCAAAAAACTCAGTCATCAAGATCGAGAAAAAATCCAAATCCATGCCACAAACTCCTGACTCACTCATGTCATTCTAATCTCAGCCCTGGTTCCACTAAAACTTTTTTCTTTCTTTCTTTCTTTTTTTTTTTTTTTTTTTTTTTTTTTTTTTTACAAACCAGGTGAGCTGCCTGTGGGCTGTAGTGTGCGATTTGCGCATCGCGGCTGTGACTTGTGGGGGGTTGGGTACCTCAGCTGCCTACAGAGGCCAAACCGGAGCCTTAAACCGGTGTCGCAGGCCGAGTGTCCTGGAAACGGTTGCCTACCCCAGAGCCTTCTCCCAGCTCCAGCCAAGTATTGCCAGAAATCGGGATTTAGGGATAAATATCTTGATTTTTAAATACAAAAGTTGGGAACACATCTCAAAAGCCAAACTCATCCCACGATTAGTCTAGATTCAGCCTGCAGGTCGCCCAATTGCAGTGGCTGAACTATGCGGTTTCTTAAATATGCCCTTCTGTACCTATCACAGTTATTTAGTATAAGAGTTTATGTGCTCCTTCAATAAATTCCGAGTTTATGAGTGGCTCTATATTCCTCCTACAGGGACTGTTCCAGAACTTTGAACATGATATTCACATTTTTGAAAGTCTGGAAAACTCAATAATAGAACTGAAACTATGGTTCTTCAGCTAAATGGTGATCTGCAGAGAAGCAAGGTACTAGAGGGCAAGGTGCCTGTATTTACTTCATGGACACTCTGTCCCCAAGTTATCAGGAACATTGTGTTGCTAAATTTATGAGACATTTTTCAGTCCTAGCCTTACTTGATTATTTTGTAGCTATTTGATAATGTTGAATGCTTCTGTAACATTGAAACTCTCTTGGCCTTGGATTTCACAAGTCTGCCTGGCTACCACCACCACCCTGGGTGTTTGTTCCTCTTCATTTGCCTTTCTGTGTATAAGGGAGGGGATTTTATTTCGGAAAATTTCAAACCTACAGAAAAAGGTGAAACAAAATCATAGACTCAAGTATACACTTCATCTAGATTCACCAATTGTTAACATTTTGCCACTTTACTATGTCTTTTGTATTTATATATGCACACAGCTATTTTTTTCCAGCAGTTTGAAAATAAGCTGCAAACTTCATGACACTTAACCCCACCACACCTCAACATGTATCAGCCCAAAACAAGAACATTCCCCCACATAACTATATACAAGTTCACATGTCACAGGCTTTGTTCCTCAGGAAGTCAACTCTGAAATAGAGATGAGCCTGCAGAAAGTTCATTGAGGAATCCTCCTGGGACTTGGCGGAAGGAATGAAAGCCAGGGTGCAGTGAATGCCTTGGCAAGGAAAGCCTCAGCCAAGCCAATGCCATAGTGTGCAGAAGCTGGAGTGGCCCTTCAGAGCTTCCCTGAATCCAAACAAGAAGGCTGGACTTTGACCGGGCGCAGTGGCTCACGCCTGTAACCCCAGCAGTTTGGGAGGCCGAGGCAGGCGAATCACAAGGTCAGGAGATCGAGACTATCCTGGCTAACACGGATCACAAGGTCAGGGGTAGGGGCCATCACAGCTACAACATGGGTGAAACCCCGTCCTACTAAAATACAAAAGCTGGCCAGTGGTGGCTGAGAGCCCATAGATCCCAGCTACTTGGGAGGCTGGGAGGCAGGAGAATGCTCGTGAACCTGGGAGTGGAGCTTACAGTGAGCAAGTGCAGTCCCACGCCACTGCACTCCAGCCTGAAGTGAAGCGAGACTCCGTCAAAAAAAAAAGAAGGCTGGACCTTTATATTCCCATCTGAGACGGGTCACTGCATGAGGGCTACCTGGGAAAGGGTGTGTGCCAGGCAAAGGAACTCTCTGCAGCTGAGTCCATTCAATTCCAAGGACAGCTGAAGTCCTTCAGTCCTGAGGGGCTCTGAGCAGTGCATTAGAGCATTCATCACACTTCATCTTTTTTTTTTTTTTTTTTGAGGAGCGGAGTCTCCCTCTGCCCGCCCAGGCTGGAAGTCTGTCGTGAATCGAGGCTCACTGCAAGCTCGCCTCCCGATTCGCCATTCTCCTGTCTGGCCTCTCGAGTAGCTGGGACTACAGGGGCCCGCCCTGCATGGCTAGTTTTGTATTTTTTTTTTTTTTTTTTTAGTAGAGACGGGGTTTCACCGTGTTAGCCAGGATGGTGTCGATCTCCTGACCTCGTGATCCGCCCTCCTCGGCCTCCCAAAGTGCTGGGATTACAGGTGTGAGCCACCGCGCCCGGCCTACAGTTCATCTCTTTTACCCTCAGAGACACGTCTTGGTTTGAGGAACGTCTCCTCCAGGATTCTGGAGAGGGCCCTTTCCCTGGGGAAAACATTAAAGAGGAAGGTCAGGAGACAAATTAGAGCCCCGACTGCTGCAGCCAGGCCTCAGCTGATACTCAGTATTGTCCTCCTCAGGCCTACATTTCTCTCACTTCTGGTCTCAGTAGCTTACTTGGTGGCATGACGCAGACCCTCGTGTGCAGGTCTGAGCCACTGGTTTCCAGGCCCTTTTCATACTGTGGCTGCTGAACTCGTTCTTGTACCATCAAAATTGGGGAAGAGAATACCCACAATTGGGCAAGAGGCACCCAAACGGACCATCTGGAAACCAAACACTCCACCTTGCCTCCCACTCTGTAATAGGAGCCCATCCCCCTCCTAAAGATGACTCCTCTCTTAGCTGCAGTCTCAGTGGAAGAGCCCAGGCAGCAACTGTAGCTAATGTTTCAGTGGGACTCCTGCTAGGGCCTCTGGTGAAAGCATTCCCCCGTTTGGAAATGGGATCTGTAAACCTGGAGAACCCAGAGTGGCAGGACAGGAAGAACAATTTCCCAGGTGGGTCCCTGGGAGTGATGTAAGTGGAGAAACCCCAGTCTCCACCCTGTGTCATCTGCTTATTGGGAACCCAGCATCACAGAAGAGTCATTGACTTGGTGGGGCACAGTGGCTCATGCCTGTAATCTCAATACTTTGGGAGGCCAAGGCAAGTAGATGGCTTGAGGCCAGGAGTTCAAGACAAGCCTTAGCAGCATAGTGAAAGCCCCATCTCTACAAAAAATAATTATTATTATTATTATGTGTATATATATGTGTGTGTGTGTATATATACATATATATGTGTGTGTGTGTGTGTGTGTGTATATATATATATATATATATATTTTTTTTTTAAAGAAATTAGCCCCAGTTACTCAGGAGGCAGAGGCCAGAAGATAACTTGAGCCCAGGAGTTTGAGGCTATGGTGAGCTATGATCGAGCCACTGCACTCCAGCCTGGGCGACGGTGAGACCCTGTCTCTACAAAAAGAAAAAAGGTCATTGGCTTAAAGAGTGCACAGCAGCCTAGGGGATCAGGCCCATCCTCAGAAGGTATTGCCTGTGCGCTGGTGCTTTCATTGTGCCTAAAAAAGGCTGTTCCATTGCTGTACCAGGCTGACAGCTTCTGAGTGGTGTGGGGTGTGATATGACCAGTGGGTTTCAGAGTCTTGTGCCCACTCCCACATCTCCTTTATTGTAAAATGCGCCCCTTAGGCTAACATAGCGTGATATGGGAACCCAGTGACTCTACAAGATAAGCAGGAAAGGCAAATCCATACCCAGAATATATTTCTTATCACAATGAATGTTTACCCTCGTTATCACATGGCTGACTAGGAGTTGTGGCTCACAGCCTCTGTCCAGCATCATGAGAGAGCATGGTACCACAGATTGCTAGCCTGAGAAAAGATCAAAATTCAAAGTGTGGTTTCTACTGAATACATATTGCATTTGCACCATCGCAAAGTTGAAAATCATAAATTAAACCATCGTTAAGTTGGGGACCGTCTGCGTATGATGACACAGGGTGAGAGAATTAACATAGCTCTAGGGCAAGACCAAAATGTATACTGTTGTCTGTTCCAAGTGCACAGAAACTATTTCTGATCCTTTCTGTTTGGGATGGAAAAGACAACTTTCACCAGCCAATGACCACATGCCATATGCTTGAGACAATGTTTATCTGTTCTAGCAAAGACACCACATCTGGCAGAGCAACTGCAACCAGGGTTACTACTCAGCTAAGTTTACAACCGTTCACGCTCACCCTTCAAGATGCATCTCATATTTGCAGGAGCCAGACTGTCAGATGAAATGAAAATGTAGTGACCCACTGCCTCAGCATCCTTTAGGTCATGATTTCTGCCCACCCCGCCCCAGCTGCAGGGGCAGTTTCAGAGTCATCTCCTCAGCCCTCCCACGCCCAAAGTTCTTACCTACGGGCCAAAGAACCAGCGGAGGGGTTGTGCCAACATCCCAGTATGTCTGTTCCAGTGACACATTCAGGATTCAGGGAATTGGCCACTGAGTGGATATAAGTGTGAGCTGAGCCTGGGTCAAGACTCCAGATGCCACTTGGCCTCAGATGCTCCCACTCTGACAAGGGATTTGCGATGACTCTGCGTCTCCTGATTTCATTCTCAGCTTCCTCAAAATGTCGGTTTTCCCTTTCCCCAGTGGACAGCCACCTGAGTAGGCTGTAGGTTCTTTTGCAAAAGGAGTTGGGAGATCATTACCTTCACCATTTGGTGCTGCAGCATTCTTCTTCCTGAAGACTCAGCCTCTTCTTCAGTCAATAGGGTTTCAGTCTGAAAGCTGGCTTGGATACAGGAACTGGGCATGGAATCATGACTGGTTATGGGGGTATCTGCCCTCAGCCCCCTGACTACCCATCCTTGAATTATTCTGATGGTCCAGATTGAGTAGCCCACATGTCGGCATCCATCCATTTCGCCCAGGTACCCCTTACTCTGTGAACCAGCCCCGTAACTCGCCAGGTGAGCCCACACCCCTCTGATTGCTCTCACGCATAACTGCATTCACTTGGCTTCTGACTGCTAAACAGTTAAGTATCGCCACCTGGTTTCTATGATTCTTGGGGTCCCATGAGCTCCGAATTTCTCAAATATCTGGTATATTCATATGTTGTCCCAGCTTGCTTCCACTGTTGTACCACCCTGTTCACCCCTGGTGGAAGTTTTAAGACTTGCACATTCAGGAGCTGCTACCTTGTGTCAGGTGGCACCTCTGTGCTTCATCCACCACCCATGCTGAAGTCCTCACCGCCAGCCAGTGAGGGAATCCAGCTCCAAAATCCCATCTTTGCATCTGCTCTCTGAGACCCCTCCGGCACCAAATGTCCCAAGCTAGACTCCCCAGGAGGTTGTCTCTGAGATGAAGATTAACCTCAGAAGAGGGTTGTTGGGGTCATCACCTGGCAGAGAGGAGAGGAGGAGGGCAGGCAGGAAGCAGGACTAGGGAAGGGTAGTGTTGAGAAGGGAGGGACTTGGGGAGGGGAAGGGATAGGGGAGAGTTTGAGGAGGAAAGGTGGAAGGGAGGGGAAGGGGAGAGAGCAGGACTGGGATAGGGAGACATTGGGCTGCAGCTCACCAAGGCCTCAGTCAAGCCCACCGAGAGCTGTGAGGCTGGAATGGCCCTTTGCAGGGTCCTGAGCCAGGGTCCTGAGCCAGGCGGGGGTCTTTATGCTCTCATGCTGATCAGGCACTGGATGTGGGTGCTTCTGGAGAGGGCCGTGACCTAGGGCAAGGTGATCTCCAGCTGAGGCCATTCCAACGAGGGTCGGCAGCTGGGGGCTGTGTGCTTCCGCCATTCCCAGTGGAAGGTCCTTCTGAAGGGGGACCTGGATGGTGCATCACAGCTCCCACCTCCCCATAATACCATGATCACACTCAGCAAATTAAGATTGACACAATAATATCCCACAAGATAAAGTGCATGTTCAGATTTTCCCATCATCCCCAAATGCCTTTCATGGCTTTAAATTTTATTTATTTTTTTTGAGACAGAGTTTTGCTCTTGTTGCCCAGGCTGGAATACAACGGCGAGATCTTGGCTCACCACAACCTCCGCCTCTCGGGTTCAAGCAGTTCTCCTGCCTCAGCCTCCCAAGTAGCTGGGATTATAGGCGTGCACTACCACGCCTGGCTAATTTTTGTCTTTTTAGTAGAGGTGGGGTTTCACCATGTTGACCAGGCTGGTCTCGAACTCCCAATCTCAGATGATCCACCTGTCTTGGCCTCCCAAAGTGCTGGGATTAAAAGACGTGAGCCACTGAGTCCAGCATGGATTCTTTTCTTTAGCTGGTGTGTCATGATCCATTACCTTCGTGATTCTCTTGCTGCTTAAATTGTCCCATATTTGGCCAGTGGGAGCCCTTTCCAGCCGGCCACTGTATTCTTGTACTGTGTCACCATCATTCTTGGAGGACTTGCTACTTGGTGCCAGTAGATTTTCCAGGCTCACCTTGTACTTCCCTTGCTCTAAGCTTGGAAGTAGCCATCTCCCTGAGGGGCCCTGGTTCTTTTCTTTTTCTTTTTTTTTTTTTTTTTGAGACCGAGTTTCGCTCTTTTTTTGCCCAGGCTGGAGTAAAATGGCGCAATCTCGGCTCACCGCAACCTCCGCCTCCTGGATTCAAGCGATTCTCCTGCCTCAGCCTCCCGAGTAGCTGGGATTACAGGCACAAGCCACCACCACGGCTAATTTTGTATTTTTAGTAGAGACGGGGTTTCTTCATGTTGGTCAGGCTGGTCTTGAACTCTCGACCTCAGGTGATCCACCTGCCTTGGCCTCCCAAAGTGTTGGGATTACAGGCGTGAGCCACCGCGCCGGCCCTGGTTCTTCTTAGAAAGGAATATTATTTAGAACCAAGATGTGTGCTAGCTGATCTTCATTACTACAGGGAAATCATTGCTTCAGGCCCTTTGTAGTGGAAAGAACTAAAAAATATGTGTCTTTTTTTTTGAGACGGAGTCTCCCTCTGTCACCCAGGCTGGAGTGCGATGGCCGGTCTCGGCTCACCGCCACCTCTGCCTCCCAGGTTCAAACAATTCTCCCGCCTCAGCCTGCAGAGTAGCTGGAATTACAGATGTGCACCACCTCACCTGGATAATCTTTTGTATTTCTAATAGAGATGGGATTTCACCATGTTGGCTAGGCTGGTCTCTAACTCCCACCCTCAGGTGATCCGCCCACCTCGGCCTCCCAAAGTGCTGAGACTACAGGTGTGAGCCACTGCACCCAGCAATATGTGTACTTTTGAAGTGCAAAGTACACGCAGATGCCTCTGATTCAAATCTAAAATTACATATCCCCTTCCTCCTCCCATGTCTTATTTGCATATCCTGTCTCTCCCAAAGTGAGAAACCTGGCTTCAATATCAAAGATTTGACTTATCCTGCAATGTCTTTGCCTCCTTTTATTATTTATTTATTTATTTATTTATTTATTTATTTGAGATGGAGTCTTTCTCTGTCACCCAAGCTGGAACGAAGTGGTATGATCTCAGCTCACTGCAACCTCTGCCTCCCAGGTTCAAGCGATACTCCTGCCTCAGCCTCCCAAGTAGCTGGGACTACAGGCGCTGCCATCATGCCCGGTCATAGCTCACTGCAGCCTCGACCTCCCAGGTTCAAGCAATCCTCCTACCTCAGGCTCCTGAGTAGTTGGGACTACAGGCACATGTCACCATGCCTGGCTCATTTTTGTCTTTTTTATAGAGACAGGTTTTGCTATGTTGCCGAGGCTGGTCTCAAACTGCTGGGCTCAAGCGATTTGCCCGCCTCGGCCTCCCAAAGTGCTGGGATTACAGGCCTGAGCCACCATGCCTGGCAGCCTTTGTCTGCTTTCACAGTGTTTGTTCTCTTTTCATAGGATTCACCTCAGTGGTTTCATCATTAGCTGTGTAAAGATGACTCCTTAATAAAACACTTTATCTCAGATTGTTCCTGAGTGCCATACTACCATAGCTAACTGCATCTAATGACTAATGTCTGCTTGGACGTCCGATATGTAACTCAAATGTAATTAATGTTTGAGGGCTGTCCAAAACTAAAATCATTCTATTCTTTGCTGTATGCTTTGAGGGGGCGGGGGGGAGGGCAGGATTTGTGTTCATCTCATTCACTAATAAATAGTACCTAGCAGTTAGTCATATTTCAATAATGCCTTTGAATAATTCACCTCACAATGATGTATAGAGTGGATTAGAGCACAACTCTGTGAATATGTGAAATACCACTGAGTGGTAGAGTTTAGAAGGGTGAATTTCATGGCACGTGGATGATATCTCAATGAAGCCACTATTTAAAGAGAGTAATTAGAGGTGAAGAGTGGAGGCCAGGAATCAGAAACCTGTTCAAGAGCAGCAGCGGCAGAAATGGAGAGCAGCAGTGAGACTGCACAGAGCTTAGTGGGACACGAGATCTGTAGAATGAAATTTCTTCCTGAGATCAGCTCAGACTCATCCAAAAGGCCTGCTCCTTATCATTCTGTCTTGGGGGACGAGGAAAAGAACCAAGAGCAATATGGGAAAGGTGAGTACTGGGGCGTAGCGGTCAGGGCTGACGAGGGTTACAGTTGAGGACCAGTGAGCCCAACTTCAGCCAACGGCAGCACTTTTTCTTCAGTTGGTGCCAGGAGGAGCTCAGTGACTGCACAGTTCTCAAGCTTCATTTAGAGAGTTTTGAATAATGATGATAAAGTTTCTGAAAGCTTCAACTATTCCATATTAAAGCACACAGAAAAACAGTTTCCTAAAGGGCAACAACAGTTGTAATGATGGAAACTCAATCCTAGAATATTAAACAGACCTAGCCCTTTACGTACTGTGTACGTGTTTTCTGAAAATAGGATAGCCAGGAGCAGTGGCCCCCGCCTGTAATCCCAGCACTTCAGGAGGCCAAGGCAGGCAGATCACTTGAGGCCAGGAGCTCGAGACCAGCCTGAGCAACATGGCAAAACCCCGTCTCTACTAAAAATATAAAAATCAGCCAGGCATGGTGTAGTCCCAGTTACTTGGGAGGCTGAGGTGGGAGGATGGCTTGAGCCCAGGAGGCGGAGCTTGCAGTGAGCCAAGATCCTGCCATTGCACTCCAGCCTAGGCAATAGAGCCAGACCCCATCTCAAAAAAAAAAAAAAAAAAAAAAAAAGATAGCAGTTTGAATTATGTAATAAACCTTACCAGTGGACATTTATCACTGTAATTGCAGTTATGCTACTTAGCAAAAGGAGAGGACAGAAGTTGGGGGAAAATTTCAAGCTTACTCTGATTCCTTCCTACATGTCTAAACCACACAGCATTTCCAGATTTATCTTGCCTTTCTCGTTCTCTGTATTAGCAGTTTTCAGAATGTGCTTTCGAACAGATTTTGGACTTTGCTTTTTCTGCTTCCTTGGCCTGAAATGCCTTCCCTCCCCACCAGTTAGCTCTAGTAATTTAATTTCTACTGTTGGTCACTGGTCCTTGAGGACTGTTTAGACCTCCCTTCCTCCAGGCTGGATGGCCTTCTCATGCTCCTTCAGTGTCTCTCCTGTGGCTCACCAGTTGTAACTTACCGCATTCTGTCATTTGCTTGTGTTCCTTCCAGGCTGTGAGTTCCTGCAAGGAAGTGTTTTGTTATCACTGTATCTTCAGAGAGTCAGAGTGCCAGTACACAGAAGAGCATCACTAAATGCTACATGGAGCTGATTACTTTTACATAGAGCATTTAACCAAGAATATAGCACTTATTCCCTGTTACATTCTCAGTATTTTAAAATATTAGCTCATTTAATCCTAACGACCTTTTAATCTCCATCTTATAAATGATAAATCTTAAAGATTAAGTAACTTGCCCAAGGTCACTGCTGGTAAGGGCTGAGCTAGTAGTATTCCAGTTCAGGCACAGATTATTCTTACTTATATTGACTGATTGCAAATTCCTGCTTTTCCTCCTTCCATGGTGTCTACGACACTCAATTCACCCTCACAGATGTGTTCTGCTGTCCTGGAAACGAGGTGGGCCAAGCCAAGCTTAGAAGCAAAATACGCAACAGGCTGGGCACGGTGGCTCACACCTGTCATTCCAGCACTTTGCGGGGCTAAGGAGGATCACTTGAGCCCAGGAGTTCAAGACCAGCCTGGGCGAAATGGCGTGTGTACACACACACACACAAGCCCCCAGAGGCATGTGGTTCATTGCTAACGTTCCCCAAAAGGTATCTGGTACTGGTTCACACTACACCTCCATCCGATTCCTCAGTTGTGAGCTGTTTCTTTCTCCTAGCCTCAGCCACCAACCCCTTCAGAAGTGGCTCCTGAAAACTTTGAGGGGAGTTAGAAAATGACCTTGAAGCCCTGGTCAGTTCACTAAATCTTTCTATTCATTACTATGAAGGTAGTTGTAAATATTTAAAGAATCCATTCTAAATACATGCATTCATTTGTTTTTAAAAGTCAAGAAGAGCTTAAGAATGGGTTTTATATTGTTTATAATTTTATGTATTTTGGAATTTATATATTACTTTTGTAATAAAAAAAAAACCTTAAGTTTTCGATTTTAAACAAATAGAGAAAAGCCTGAAATTTTGGCATGGCCAAAACTTCCAGTGTGGAATCAACGCAGGCATCTAATCTTAATTGTGATCTAAATGTGAATATCGTACTTTTCTGTTTGGAAAAGATATTTTAAATAATTTATTTAGAGTAAGTATATGCTTGGAATTTTGTATCCAGAATTCCAAGCAAATGCGTCCAGTGGCTTTTTTTTTTTTTTGGAACAGAGTCTTGCTCTGTTGCCTAGGCTGGAGTGCAGTGGCACAATCTCTGCTCACTACAACCCCTGCCTCCCAGGTTTAAGCAATTCTCCTGCCTCAGCCTCCTGAGTAGCTGGGATTACAGGTGTGTGCCATTTTTGTATTTGTTTGTTTTTAGTAGAAACGGGGTTTCACCATGTTGGCCAGGCTAGTCTCAAATTCCTGACCTCAAGTGATCCACCTTGAGTCTCCGTCTCCCAAAGTGCTGGGATTACAGGCATGAGCCACCACGCCCCGCCTTGTTGACTGTTCAAGGCTGTAATAAGGCATAGAACCGGGCTGAGGTTGTGGCTGCAGTGCTTTCCCTCTACCTTGTCCCCACAGAGGCTAGACATTTTAAGGTCAGTGGAGCACCATCAAATCAAAAGAACCTCTTAAATTATCTTCTACTAAAAAATTTTAATAGTAGCATGTTAATATTTTTAAATGTTTTAGTATCATCCCATTTCGAAAACTATATCTAATGTTCTTATATATAAGAAAAACAATGATTTTAAGTTGTTTATTGTAAGATAATTTACAAATATCTTGCCGTCTTCAGTAATTCAAATAATGGAGGAACAGTTTCTTCGGACAAAGACAGCAGTATGCTAAAAACAAAATCAACTGGCTGAATTTTCCTTCTTTACCTGAAAAACAAAGTACAGAACAAGTAAAAAAATCAAACAGCATTTTTTGGGAAAATAATGATGTCAAGAGATAATATTAATACCTATTTAAGTGGGGTACAGAGAACTGAATTTACACAATAAAGTGTTACTCTATACCAGTGATTCTCACATTTTGGTCTGGGGAACCTTTCATGGGGTTCATGAGGGCAAAACTATGTCTATAATAATGTTACTTTGCCTGTTTTATTCTCATTCTCGAGTATACAGTAGCGTTTCCCAGAGGCCACATGATCCATGACATCACAACAAAATGAATAGAGAGAGATGAAAATCTAGCTGGCTTCTGCGAAATCAATCAGACACTACAGGGTCCTGAGACCATAAAGTGTGACAACCACCACTCTTCACCACCTAAATATAACATCTCAAAATAATGTTAATTCTCTATCCTCAAAGTTTATTTCCTTATATCTACATTTTCTATGATCTACACACTCACTACAGAAAAAGTCCACTAGCGTTGCCCAGGTGCTCCTGTGAGTTGGCTGCTACTATAAAGTGGCCCATTCATCTAAATCTCTCAGAGGACACTTCTAGGATTACTAAATTAGCTTCACTCATATCTGAATAGGTTTCTTTTCTGAGCAGACATGGGAAGAATGTGTGAACTTTACCTCTTGTCTGAGGATGGAGCTTGATTTTCATTAATCCCTGGTTATTATATTAGAAGAAAAAGAAACACAAAACAAGCAGGTTAAGAAGCAATCCATGCTAGTTAATCACATATGCTTTCCCATGAAAAAAAGTCAGTTTTTAAACTTGATGCCTTGAGTATATCATGCAAAAATACTTACCACAAGATTATTTTAAAACAGACTCAATGACTGTTATAAAAAGTCACAGATTTCAATCCAGGTTAGAAGCAATAAAAACATGCTCATGCAAGTAGGCAAGACTATGAACATACTAATTTAAATTATAATTTTTATATAAATTAACACAATATATTTAGAGGTTTTTTTGGTGGTGTTGAGACGGAGTCTTGTTCTGTTGCCCAGGCTGGAGTGCAATGGTGTGATCTCAGCTCACGGCAACCTCCTCCCGGGTTCAAGTGATTCTAATAATTTCATCTATTTCCACACTATAGATACTTTTTTCTTATAACTCTTTAAAAATGTAGAAACCATTCTTGGCTCCAGGCCACAGTTTAGTAACCTCTGTTCTGCTGTGATTTCTTATTTGGTGTCTGTCTTTACTGTTAAGACAAATATTGTTACCACTATATTCTCAGTGTCTAGCACAGGGCCTGACACTTAAGGGGCACTCAAATAATTACCTTTTTGAACTCAGGAGAGAAATGACAAGGATCTGCATTAAATGGGCATAAAGAAGGGGAAAGATTCAAGAGATAGAAGGTGAAACTTAGCATGGTAACTGATTAGTAGGAGGTAAGAAGGAACGAGTCAAAAAGAACTTACCACCATTTTTATCTAATCACAATTACTTGTATGTTTCTTACCCTATTAGACTATAAGTGCCTTAAAAGAGAGAATCACATCCTTAACACTGTGTCTAGCACTGTACTGTGCACATAGTGGGTATTCAACTTAATAACTTTTTGAAATTCCCATTGTCTTAACCTTTTTTTCATAAACATTAAAGTTTTTCAACAACTAAGAAATTTTCTTGAGGAAAGCAGTATATAGTTGGCCCTCAGTATCCATGGATTCAACCAAAGCTGATGAAAATATTTGGAAAAAAGACAAAAATAACGATAAAATAATAAAAATAAAAACCAATACAACAACAATTTACATAGCATTATAACTAGAGATGATTAAAAGTATATGAGAGGATGTGCATTTGTTATATGCACTACTGTGCTATTTTATATCAGGGACTTGAGCATCTTCAGATTTTGGTATCCTGGGGGAGGTGAGAGGGAGTTCTGGAACCAATCACTTGCAGATACTGAGGGATGGCTATACTATCTTTTGGTACTGATATAGAAAACATAATGATTAAAAAATTCCTGGACCTTCCCAACATGAAATGGTTTATAGATTTATGTAAAACCAAATCTGAAACTAGCCCTGTAACTCAGAAAGCTTACAATTGTTTAAATTCCAAAAAAAGATTTCATAAATGATACTGAATTGTCCACATCCCATTCCTAATGCTTTAGAAAAGTGAAAACTGCCGGGCGCGGTGGCTCAAGCCTGTAATCCCAGCACTTTGGGAGGCCGAGGCGGGTGGATCACAAGGTCAGGAGATCGAGACTATCCCGGCTAACATGGTGAAACCCCGTCTCTACTAAAAATACAAAAAACTAGCCGGGCGCGGTAGCGGGCGCCTGTAGTCCCAGCTACTTGGGAGGCTGAGGCGGGAGAATGGCGTGAACCCGGGGGGCGGAGCTTGCAGTGAGCCGAGATCGCGCCACTGCACTCCAGCCTGGGAGACACAGTGAGACTCCGTCTCAAAAAAAAAAAAAAAAGAAAAGTGAAAACTAAGCCCGAGTGTTTCCAGCTGAAACAATAAAAATAAACCAAAGAGATCCCATTTTTACCACATCTTCATAGCGTAAGAGTTAGGATGCAAGATTCAGCAATGAGTCATTTCAACTTCAAAAGACAAAAACAAAAACTTTTAAGCATCCAAACAAGCAGACACAGCAAGAGGAAAAAAAAAATTCTCTGAAGGCAACAATCTACAATTACTTACAGAGCCGCAGCACCAGAGATAATTTCAATCAATTCTTTTGTGATGACAGCTTGGCGGGTACGGTTGAATGTCAATGTCAATTTGTCAATCATCTCAGCTACAAACAAAACAAAAAGATTGCACAAAAAATCTGAAACTAGAGAAGAATAACTTGTTAACTAACTTTTGTTGCTTAATTTAAAAATAAGAGATTTTTGGATAACAAAATTGGCCTCTCAAAAAATGTTATGAAGATATTTTTACATCTTCCATAGGATACCTTTTCACAGTACTTGCAAATCAACTACCTATCAAGATATACTTTCCTACAGGTAGAGGAATATTAAGTTAATGTTGTTGATGCTACTCTCGGCAATGGACTCCTCTCAGCTGAGATTCACTGTGTGCTCACAAGCATTCCTGCTGGCACCATCCTTATTGTGTACTTACAAGCATTCTTGCTGGCATTGTCCATGGCTGTCATCCTGGCACTCTGCTCACTAGTGCTGGACTCCTTCAGAGAGTAGTAGATGATGTTGGCCAGATTGTATTCTTGGTAATTTTGTAGCACATCAGCATCAATATCATCGTAGATACTCATGCTCTCTGTTAAAACAAGTGATCAGTTTCTTTGAAGTTATACAGAATACTAATTCATCAAAAACAGCTTTTCAGTGTAAAACTCCTTTATAATTACAGAGCAGAAATTAATGTAAGATAAAGTAAATGAATCTGTTCTAATAATTTCATCTATTTCCACACTATAGATAGCATATTTTTAGCAAAATATAATGTGTAAATAAAGCATTCGATATTCTACTCCATATAACTTTAGAAAAATTAAGTCAACATTTGAAATAACTGTACTACATTTCATGATTATGAGGCCCTCTGGACAGCATTAGCATGTGCCTGTTACAAAGCCAGCAAGCACTCAATGCTTTTTCCAATTAAAAAAAAAAAAAAAA
This sequence comes from Papio anubis, assembly GCF_008728515.1. Taxonomy (NCBI): domain Eukaryota; kingdom Metazoa; phylum Chordata; class Mammalia; order Primates; family Cercopithecidae; genus Papio; species Papio anubis. Next base: position 118,414,938 of record NC_044986.1, read on the forward strand.
AAGAATGAATTGAAACCAATATAGTGTAATACAGGTTGAGCATCCCAAATACCAAAGTCTAAAATCTGAAGTGCTCCAAAATCTGAAACATTTTGAGCACTGACATGATGCCACAAGTGAAAAATCCCAAACCTGACCTTGTGTGATGGGGTACATTCAAAACTTTGTTTCATGCAGAAAATTATTTAAAACATTGCATAAAACTGCCTTCAGGCTATGTGTATAAGGTGTACAGACTCGGGTCCCACCCCCAAGATACTGCATTATAAATATGAAAATATTCTGAAATACCAAACATTTCTGGTCCTAAGCATTTACACAAGGGATACTCAACCTGTGCAATAATTCCAACTTAGTCATTTGATTACTGAAGAAATCTGAATGTATCAATCTGGAAAATGAGAGAGGGAAAACCTTTCTAAGCACATGAAAGAGGGGGAGAACTAGAAACTGATATGAATTGTAGTTTTAATGTTGTAGCAATTTAGTAGTACATTTCAACATTCATTCATTGGGGTCAAGTGGTGAAACAGTACTATATTTCATCAAACTGAAAATGGTACTGGTTGTAACACCTACTTTATTTCTCATTAAGAGAGAAAAAAATGTACTCTATTACAAATGATACTCCATTGGCTGGTAGAGCCATCTCAATTTCAGAAACATTAACATGTAAAGTACATACTTGCAAATAAATGAAGTATTAGAAAATAGATGAAAATAGATGGTATATACAAGGGGAAAAAGCCTTAGGAAACTAAAATCAGTTCTAGAATATTATTCCAGGATGCTTCAATGATCAATGACGACTTTCTTCCAGCAATAAAACAAGAGAATTGGGTCGGTCAGTGTAAATTAGTTGTGAACACTGTTCAACTCTCTATTCTAGAGCTTCTGTTGTATTGTAGTCAGAGGTCCCAAACATGAATTGCAAAGCCAGTTTCTAGCTACACTCTTCAATCCTTGAGGACAAAAAATCTAATGATGAACCTTAATAGATACCAATTTGTTCAATTAATGACGGAATAGAGCAGGAATTATCGAACAATGACTGAATTAAGTATCATGGAAGTCAAGAGATGGCACTTCAACAGCCCCAGATCGGCAGGGCACAGTGGCTCACACCTGTCATCCCAGCATTTTGGGAGGCTAAGGCAGGTGGATCACTTGAGGGCAGGAGTTCAAGACCACCCTGGCCAACATGGTGAAACCCTAACTCTACTAAAAATACAAAAATTAGCCAGGTGTGGTGGTGGCATGCACCTGTAATCCCAGCTACTTGGGAGGCTGAGGCAGGACAATTGCTTGAACCCGAGAGGCGGAGGTTGCAGTGAGCCAAGATCATGCCATTGCACTTTAGCCTGGGTGACACAGTGAGACTCTGTCAAAAAAAAAAAAAAAAAAGCCCCAAATCATTTGCTATAGCGCTATTGCTACCACTACACATCTTGACACTGTCTGCCTTAATGGACAAATCTCTTCATTCTACATGTCAAAAAACATATGCAGTAGAAAAACTACTCACCAGCACTTGCAACGGTATTAAGGGAAAAGATGGGCTTTTCTTCTGTCTTATAGGAGATGACAGACCTAGAATTGACAAAAACAAATGTAAATCTCAAAGTAATTTTTAAACTGTTATTTCAAAATATGAACAAAAACATGAACATAAAAAAAGCTTTGATTTCTAAATCTTCCTTGCCTGAATCGATTAAAGATGATGGAGCCTTCATCAAATTCATATCCAGAATTTAGTAATTCAAGGGCAATGACTGACGCATCTCCAAATGTGGGGGGCTTTCTTCCCACTTCTTTGAATGCCACCAGAAACTGGTCAGAATGAGTCCTATAAGAAAAGCAAGAGCTCACATAGCTAGTTTAACAACACTTCTGAAAGAGCACAGGGGACGGGCAGGAGAAAACATCGTCACCATGGATCAGGTCTTTTGGGGTGTGGGTGGTGGTGATTTCCTGAGTTGTTCCACACACTATCATAATTCCTTTCCCTCAGCACCTGCAAAGAACTAAGAACTAAAAATGAGGTCTGTCTTGTTTTATATTCGTTTTGCCTTTATTCCTCTCCTTCTAATCCTAATGAACTATTGCTAACATTTCCAGGCTGCAACAGCTCCTCAGATGCCTCATTTGGCTGAATGCTGATAGCTTTTGATATTCACATGGCACTCAACTTATGATCCAGATGAAGAAGCAAAGGTAGAAAACAGGGGAAGGAAAACAGAAATGTTCCAATATATCCTGGAAAAAAAAAAAAGGAAACGAACACCTCCCTGTGAGTATACCAAAAAAGGCCCTGAAGAATATACCTTGTTTAATTAAACTATCGACGAAGGATTTCAGAGTTTGTCAAAACTTCTGCGAGAAGATTTATTCATGCTTGCACCTTTATGAAAATAAACAATATATATTTAAATTACCTATAAAGTATGCCTCTGATTTTGTCACCAATTCCAACAAGCATAACTTCTTTCCCAGCTGCTGTTAGCGTAGCAACCTCACTTTTCATCTGTTTAGCAATGGAGGAATGAATAGCACCACACAGTCCTCGATCTGAGGACACACCAATAAGGAGGTGTTTCTTCTTGTCTTCAGGAACCTTGATATCAGCTTTTTCATACAAAGCTTAAAAACAAACAAAAGCAGTAAGTTTTATATGCAGTTTACACTAAATACAGTAAATATCCAATTTACAAAGCAGTTGGTTATTTTCAAAATATGCATTTACATTTAGCTGGCAACTGCCTAGTATAAGCAAGTGTTCTTAGGACAGCTGTAAGTTGAGGCCAGGAGCGGTGGCTCATGCCTGTAATCCCAGCACTTTGGGAGGCCGAAGTGAGTGGATCACCTGAGGTCGGGAGTTTGAGACCAGCCTGGCCAACATAGTGAAACCCCATTTCTATTAAAAATACAAAAATTAGCCAGGTGTGGTGGCGGGGCTGTTAATCCTAGCTACTGGGGAGGCTGAGGCAGGAGAATCGCTTGAGCGTGGGAGGTGGAGGTTGTAGTGAGCTGAGATTGTGCCATTGCACGCTAGTCTGGGCAACAGAGTAAGACTCCATCTCAAAAAAAACAAAAAACAAAACAAACAAAAAACAACACACACACACACACACAAAAACAAAGGACAGCTGTAAGCTGAGATTATTGAAGATTTGGTAGATAAATAGGGGGTTCACTGCATGATTTTCTTTACTACCAAATTTGCATAAATCTTCCTTAAGTTAAAAATTCTTTTAGATACCCTCAATTCTGGATAAGATAGCATGATCATAAAAAAGGTAAGAGAAACAATGTAATTACAAGTTAAAATAGAAACTTCTTTCCCATTTCCAGCTCTTTACAATTTTATTTCCAAGATAAATTCATAATCAAATAAGTATAAAAGCATTTAAAAACACAATATAAATTCTTTTTAAACTGCCGTATCTCTTTTCCATTAAGAAGACTAATTAAGGATGGATTACATAAATTTCTGAAGGAAAAATGTCTTCATGCTTTTGAAAAGATAAGAATGGTGATTAAGTATCTTGAAAATGAAGGTTCTCAGCTGCTTTTCCTGCTTCAACATCATTCGGATTCGTCTCACAACACCATCAAGAGTCATATCCATGACCACCCAGTCAGCTCTCCACTGCAATGCCCCCTACCTGCCCCCACTGCAGTCCTAAAATGCCACACTACAAGGTCATAGGATGAAATTAAGCCCTTGCACCTAATGCATGGTTTCCAAGTTCTTCTGATGGTATACTTAGTAACCGGGAAAATTTCAGAATATTTTAAAAGTTAACATGGTCACGTATAATGGTTAACAAATACACAAGCTCTGACACCAAACCACATAGGTCCAAATAGAGGCTCTTCATCCTTTTATATGTGATCTTAGGCAAGTTACTTAACTTCCATGTGCTTCAGTTTTTCTCACTGGAAAGCAGGGATTCTAACAGTTCCTACCTGCATGGGTTGTTATCGTTATGTGTCAGGTGGATATAGATGAAAAATAAGTACATGTCAAGTACTCGAATAGGCTTGACATCACTGTAAGCTCTAGATACAGGTCATCAGTAGTCTTCTTTGTGTTAAACAGTTCTTCCTAATTTGTGAATTACACTCTTCCCTTACCCAAAGATCCCAATCCATATATTCGAGCTGGTTTCAGCTCTCTCTCAGCTCGGGCATATTTTGCTGCTGCTACCATTTTCATAGACTTGGTAATTTTCTGGATGTTTTTGATGGACTTTAGTCTCCTGGTAACTGAAAAACAGAAGTACTGTGTTAAGACAAAGGAATTACCGTCTAACTTCATTGTGAATTTATTGAAATATCTGTCTAAGTCCAAGGCAGAATAATGAGCACTTAGATAAACAATAAACAGCATGATGCTAAACCAGTCTTAATAGTACTAATAAAAGGAAGGCAAGACTAGCTACTACTTAGGACAAGCAAATGGCAACATAAGACAATAATATACATTTAAAACATTAAATGGTATTGAAAATTGCCTTAACCACATATTCCGTAACATTATTTATATATAATTCCATAACATTATTTACCCCTCCCCACACGTACACCCACCCACACCCACACTGGTATAGCTTTTTCTAGTTACGTCACGATCATTCTACAGACAACAGAACACAGCTTTCTCATGTGTCCTTTCTTACTGGTCTTTTCAGAACAAGTCCAGCGTCCCAAACATACAATGGAAATCCATTTGGTCAGTTTTGATCAAATATACAATGGGCTAAAGCAGTGTATTTTTGACAGTATTTGTATTTGTCAAAATTTAGTTTTTCTTAATTCACATATTGAAACAAACAACATACTTACTATCTTTCAAAGTTGCCATATTTCGAACTTGAATCCTGAGGATAAAAGTTTTAAAATTGTTTCAGTTTTTTGAAAAATAGTTCCGTTACACAAGAACAACTTTCAGAGTTAATACATTTATTTAAAGAATATCCCATAAAGAAGCAATCTATCAAATACAGGACTCAGAATGTATATGAATAGACATATATTTCAATTCCTTAGTAGTGGCGCGAATCCCTGTATTGAAGGCCTCCTTTCATTTGGCCTGTCTCTAACACCACCTTCCCTGAAGTCAACATGCTCTACTGACTCCCACATGTTCTACTCCCACCTCCATATCTTTGCTTATGTTGTTTCCATAACAGAAAAGCCCCTCCCCTTGTTAAGCTGCCCAACTATGCTTCAAGTCAAGGCCAGCCACTCTAAAAACTTCCTTAGTTCACAGCAACCTCTTCCAGCAACACTTAGAGTCAATGATGTAGTCGAACATGACCACACGTGTAAAAGTAGTTTATATCAACTGATTCTCAACTTTTTCAATTCAGCTCAATAAACATCTGCCAAGCTGCTCTACATTCCAGGCACTGGTAAACATGACATGGTCTCTGACATATTATTACCTCATAAACAAGGTTCATGAAAAATTACATTTACATAAAATTTAGTATTTTTTCAAGTCTTTAAAATTGAAATGCTAATGTGCAGAAGTCAAAATGATTAGACTTAAATGAAACGTTGGTGAAAGATGAATATGAGAGAATTCCTGCCCGAATGGGAGAAGACATGCTAAAAAATATGAAATTATCCTCCTGCCTTCAAATCCATACAAAGTGCCTGTGTTTTCAGGCAAAGCTACACTGGAGAATTGAGCAACAAGTAAATGTGTTCACAAAGGAGGGACCTAAGGAGGGGATTCTCAGGAACGGGATGTCATTTTAAGAGGATTCATGTTCAGGAAAGAGTGAGAAATGGAGAAGGGGAAGCTGGAGACATGAGCTGGGTTTGTTACTTTAAATAATTAATATTTTTAAATATTAAAAAAAGCAAATCAGTTTAAATCTTATTTGTAGGTTAGTAGGGAAATGAATGTTTATAAGCTCACAAATCAGTTTAGTATTTCAGCAAAGTATCTCAGATGGCAGTGACAAGGGTAAAATGAGGTTGGAGTTTTGATGAACATTGAAAACATGGGGACATAGGCTGCCGCAGCCTCACGAGAGACCTCAAGAACCTGGACAAAGATGCCAGCAAAGCAATAGGAGATTAGATTTGCGAGCATTTAACTTCTTCACATGTACATTCATAGTAGAAAGGAAAACAATAAGAATGATTTAAGGTTTCTCTAATTGAATGACCTCGGTGGACGGTGACTAATATCGCTCATGAGCATAGATTAGATGCAAAAATCCTCAACGGTGTATTAGCAAATCAAATCCAACAATGTATTAAAAATAATTATACACTGTCACTAAGTGGGACTGACTCCAGGTATGCAAAGCTGGTTCAATATTTAAAAATCAATACACCAACAGGTTACGTCAACAGGTTAAAGAAGAAAAAAGCATACAATCAATAGGTGCAGAAAAAGCATCCAACAAAATCTAACACCCATTCATGATAAAGTCTCTCAGCAAACTAGGAATAGAGAACTTCTTCAACCTGCTAAAACACAAAATACAAAAACCTTGACTTAATGGGAGAGGCCAGGAGCTTTCCCCATAAGATTGGGAACAAGACAAGGAAATCCCCACTCATCACTCTTCTTCAGTATCATACTTGAAGTCTTAGCTAATGCAGTAAGACAAGAAAATAAGAGGCATAGAGATTTGAAGGGAAGGAATAAAACTGTTTTTGTTCATAGATGACATGCTTATCTATGTAGAAAATCCCAAAGAATAAAAATAACCCCTCCTAGAGCCGATAAGCATTATGACAAGGTTGCAGGATATAAGGTTAGTGTACATAAAAAGCTAGTTGCATTCCTCTACAGCAGCCCTGAACTACTTGAGTATGAAGTTAAAAATGCCCGCACACAATTATATGGTTAAAATTATAAACTTCATGTTACATGTGTTTTACAATTTTAAAAATCCACTAAAATCTCAACAGGTTACTTTGTGGATATCAATAAACTGATTTTCAAGGTTATACGGGATGGCCAAAGACCTAGAAAAGCCAAGCAATATTGTCAGGACTAACACTACCTGACTTCAAGACTTCCTCTAAAGTTACAGTAATAAAGAAGCAAAAACAATTAAAGGAAAAAAGGATATTCTAACAAACAAATGGTACTGGCACAACTGGACACTTATATGCAAAAATACTAATCTGTACAATGACCTCACAAATTTCATAAAAATTAACTTAAAATTAATCACAGGCCTAAATATAAACTGCCAAACTGTAAAACTTCTAGAAGATACCACAGGAGACAATCCAGGTGCCTTGGGTTTGGCAATGAGTTTTTAAATACAACACCAAAAGCATCATCCATGACAGAAAAAATTAATTTGGGCTTTATTGAAATTTAAAACTTCTGTCCTGTGAAAAATACTGTAAAGAGAATGAAAAGTCAATCCACGGGCTGGGAGAAAGTATTTCTAAAACTATCTCTGATAAAGGACTTGTAACCAAAACAAACAACTCTTAAAATGCAATAAGAGAAAAAACAACCCAAATTAAAAAATGGGCAAAAGATCTAGAGACTTCACCAAAGAAGATAAAGAGATGGCAGGGCCGAGTGCAGTCGTTCATATAATCCCAGCACTTTGGGAGGCCGAGGCGGGCGGATCACGAGGTCAGGAGTTCCGAGACCAGCCTGACCAACATGGTAAAACCCCGTCTCTACTAAAAATACAAAAAATGAGCTGGGCATGGTGGTACGCGCCTGTAATCCCAGCTACTTGGGAGGCTGAGGCAGGAGAATCACTTGAACCCGGGAAGCAGAGGTTGTGGTGAGCAGAGATGGCGCCAATGCATTCCAGCCTGGGCAACACAGCAAGACTCTGTACCCCCCCCCCCAAAAAAAAAAAAAAAAAAAAACAGATGGTAAAAAGCACATATAATGCTCAGTATCACATCATTAGAACACTGCAAGTTAAAACAGTAAAATATCACTACACACCTGCAAGAATGGATAAAACCCAAAAAACTGACCACCAAACGATGATAAGGATGTGGAACAAAAGGAACTCTCACTGATTACTGGCAGGAAAGTAAAATAGTACACAGCCACTTGGGAAGATGTTCTGGCAGTTTTTTACAAAGCTAAACCTAGTCTTAACTCATGATTCAGCAATCAGTATTGACCCAACTGAGATGAAAAGTTACGTTCACATAAAATCTACACATGAGCATGTAAAGCAGCTTCATTCATGATGCCAAAAGTTGGAAGCAACCCAGATGTCCTTTGATACATGAATGAATGGATCTAACTCTGATACATCCATACAATGGACCATTATTCACCAAAACTACAAAAGAGCTATTAAGTCATAAAAAGGCCTGGAGAAACCTTACGTGCATAGTGCTAAGGGAGAGAGGGCAGTCTGAAAAAGACCAAATCCTGTATGATTCTGGCTATACGACATGCCAGAAAAGGTGACGATCCAGCAATAGTTGAGAGAAGCGGTGGTCAGGGTTTGGGGGAGTAGAGGAGGGAATTTTTAGGGGAGTGAAGCTCTTCAGTATGATATTGTAATGGTGGATACATGTCATTAAACATTTGCCCAAATCCATCGAACTGTATAACAAAGAGTGGATCTTTGTTTTTTGGGGTTTGAAGACAGGGTCTCACTCCCCTCACCCAGGCTAGAGTGCAGTGGCGTGACCATGGCTCCCTGCGGTCTCAACTTCCTGGGCTCAGGTGATTCTCCCACTTCAGCACGAAAAATATTAGGTTTGGTTTGAAGAATGAATCTACTACTTTGGGAGGCCGAGACAGGAGGATCACGAGGTCAGGAGATCGAGACCATCATGGCTAACACAGTGAAACCCCGTCTCTACTAAAAAATACAAAAAACTAGCTGGGCGTGGTGGCGGGCACCTGTAGTCCCAGCTACTTGGGAGGCTGAGGCAGGAGAATGGCGTGAACCTGGGAGATGGAGCTTGCAGTGAGCCGAGATCGCGCCACTGCACTCCAGCCTGGGCGACAGAGCGAGATTCTGTCTCAAAAAAAAAAAAAAAAAAATCTAGTAAAGGAAAAGATAAAAGCTGGCAAATCCTGACAAGCTCTGTTATTTCAGAGCACAAACTACCTGCCATGACTGTTCTACTGGCAACAGCTTTTCATAATCACACTTAAAAAGTAATACCAGTTTTTGGCCAACCTTCCTTTTTTGGTGTAGTAATGACTTTTCTCCCTGAACACAAAATTTATTGGTTATAACAAGTCACACTTGGATATTATGGTTTTAGGCAGACACTTTAATTGAACTGACACAAGTTTCTGGTCAGAGAATACCGTATGGAACAAATTTGAATTGCATACCATATTTGGACAAAGACAGAATGTTTTGGTTTCCTTAAGTACTCCAAGTTAGAGGTATGAAGAGGTAGCATCTTCTGTGATAATGCTATGCACTTGCCCTAATTTCATGTGTTTTAAAGCACTCTCATGTTTAGCTTTCATTTAATTCTGAAGATGTCTATGTTACTACTTTAATTTTTAGGTACAATTTGAGTAAGAACAGTGATGAGCTAATTGAACTCTCTTTAGGGATAGCTTCCTTTACTAAATATACATTTTTTGCAAATGAAGAGATAAAGCTCTGAATCATTGCACGTCCTGACATCCTCCGGAGACTAAGAAACACAGCGGAGGGAGAATCAAATGCACTGTGGATTACCACTATCTACCATGATCCCACAGCACTGTTACAACAGCTGATGAAGGCAGGGGAGGAGGGAGTCAGGAATGACACCCTTCCAAGAAACTACAATTTGAGAGATTTTTAAGGAGTATATTAAGATATATAAAAACTTAAAAAGAAAGCAACATTGGCTAATTCTTAAGGAAAAGAAAATTATGAAGTACTTCTAATTCTGATATTAAATGTGTAAAAGTCCATCACCTGCCACCAGCAAAAACTGATTCCTTCACACTTCTCTAACCCACACTCCGGACTGCATCATCTTTTTTTTTTTTTTTTTTTTGAGATAGAGTCTCTCTCTGTCACCAGGCTGGAGTGCAGTGGCACGATCTCAGCTCACTGCAACCTCCGCTTCCTGGGTTCAAGCGATTCTCCTGTCTCAGCCTCCCGAGTAGCTGGGATTTCAGGCACGTACCAACACGTCTGGCTAATTTTTGTGTTTTTAGTAGAGACAGGGTTTCACCATGTTGGCCACTATGGTCTCTATCTCTTGACCTCGTGATCCTCCCGCCTCAGCCTTTCAAAGTGCGGGGATTACAGGCGTGAGCCACTGCGCCTGGCCCGCGACTGCATCTTCTTTTCCTCTTTTGGCAAGTCCAAGCAATCTTTCTTACATTACATTTGATGTAGAAACTGTACTTAAACTCTTCATTTATGTAATGATATACAGCATTTGGATCCCTATCAGCATTTCTCCCACTGTCCTACATGCTTTGCAAATACTCTAATCCTCACACTAACCCACTGAATTGTGCACTTTTACTGCATATATTTGACAGATGAGGAACTGGTGGGACAGACACTAAGTAACCCGCACAAGGTCACAGAGCTGCTAAGTGGCAATCAGAATTCAATCCCTGCCATCTGAATGGAGCCCTTCAGGGCTGGCTACAGAGTCTCTCTTTGTATACAGTACTACACTCTGCTGCCTAACATTTTTTACATTTACTAGTAAATATCTGCCCTTATGGTCTCTGATGACAATTTGTCTTTTCTCTCCTGAAATGCCATCTCTTTTCGGTATATGTAGTTTATGACTACTGACACGTTATTATAGAACAGTTCCATTTTAGAGACTACTGAACTCTAAGACATAGAAATATGTTTTTCCCAGATTTGAATTCAGTAAAATCAGGGACTCTTTCTCTCCAAATTTTTATTTCCATTTTCTTAAATGCTACTTTAAAAAAAAAAGGTTTAATTTTCAAAAAGGGTATTTTGCTGATATCCTAACAACTATTAAAATAACCACTGTGAATTTAAGACTAATGTTTAATTTATGTTAGTATGGTAACCTCTCTGAAAATGAAAACTAAAACACTAACAAATTGTACTTTAAAAAACTTCCAGTAATCAAGACAGAAGCGTGGAAATATGCCTCTTCATGGTTCGTTAAGGCAAAGGTATTTTTTTCCCCTTCCAAATTAATTCTGTGGAGTGGTTTTAATTTCTGAATTCAAAAGGCAGTTATAATTAATGGGAAGAGAAATGGCAGAAGAGGCAGGAAAGACATTAAGCACCAGGAGTGAAGGAATAAGTGAAAAGAAGAGGACAGAATATGCTTTCATAGTGGAACACTGTTGATTGATGACTTAAAACCAATATTCCAAAGGGATTAAGGTCAGGATTAGGACCTTTATATGCTGATTGAGGTTCCGATTTCAGCTCCTAACAGTGGTTGTCTCCAACTGAGAGCGCTTATTTAAAACGATCCTTTACTAAAAGAGCTTCAAATTATCTTACAAGTGCTTTTAAAAAAGATATTTCTAAAATTTTTTGTAAAATATTGTCTTTGCTTAAGAAACTCTTCCCATTTTTTAAAAGATCAACTTAGAAACTAAACTAAGGTTCTAAAAATACTGACAGATAACATTAATGCGTGGCAAGAAGGTAAGGACAGGAGAGCTGATGTTCGCAGAGCACCACTGCATGCCAGGCACTGTTCCAGGAAGCTGACGGAGACCTTATCTATTTGTTCACCATCACATTTTGGCACCTTCCAAGTACCACCGGGTGCAGTGCAAGCACTCAGCTAACGTCTGCTGAGTGGTTAGTTAACAAGTGGGGCAATCTATACAACTCAGAATCCAACTACAGTGACCTTTTAATTCCCATGAATTTATTTTTCCGTATTAGAGAAAAAAAATCTGACTTCTAAGGCCAAGCTACCAAAAATTCTATGTGGCTAATTCACATCAGATTTCATTCTGAAAATCTCGTATATTACTATCAGTTATTTGCTTAATGCAAAACGTATTTATTTCAATTAATGTTTTATGGACGCTTCAATATAAATTAGGATGCAAAAAACTGTAGCGCCTTAGAAATCCTCCATACTGTTTAGAGCAGGGAATTGCTACCACACAGCCTATAATCCCCTTAGCAGCGTGTCTGAAATTCTTCCAGATTCTGTCAAGCTTCAAAATTCAACAGCACCACCCACAAACCAACTTTTACTTGCCCATTCCCAGGCCTTCTAATATGCATTCCCCCAGCCCAGGTCCCCCCACCTGGAACTAATGTTTAAAATTCTCGAGGCTCGTGGGACCACTTAGCTGCACCTCAGTTAACAAATACCACTTAAAGCCCACCGACCTCCTCCCCCTAGGACCTTGGGGCAATTTCATGACCTTGCAGGGTTACAGTTTCAGCAAGTGGTTTCAAGGCAGTGCTAGGTGTCCTTCCCTTCCCCGCCCTCAGACAGATCTGTACGGTCCCTTCTGCACCAAGACCACCCTCAGGGGCATCTAGGATGTTTGCCTTTGCTGTTCCAGCAACCAGCAAAGTGTCTGCAACACGGGAGGTGCTCGACGGCCGCGCTCTCTGACTCGATCGAATCTTAAAGGGTCACTGTGTCCAGCACTGGAGGGTTTCAAAGGGCGTCAAGGACAAAAAGCACAACTTAACATTTCCCCTGGGCTATCGCTCAGGCTCCCGACACCTCGCGGGCCCTGCGACTGGGGGCCTGGCTCGCAGTGGAAGCTCAGGAAGTGTGGATTAGCTGAGGGAACTCAAGACCGCCCAGACGTCAATTTGGACTCAGGCCGCAGTCCCGAGGTCCCAGGTGGCCCTCCGGCCTCAGGGGACCGGGCGGGACCTTGCTCCGTCGGTGCCGGGCCCTGCGCACGCCTCGCCGGCCTCGGAGCCGCTTCCTGCAGCCCCCGCTACCCGGCGCTTCCGAGGGGCCAGGGGCCCAGTCAGGCCCTGCGACCCCAGATCTGCTCCTGCGCCCATCTCCTCCTCCCTGCCCCGTGCCCAAGCTCTTCCATCCCTTGCGGTCCTGCCGATCTTCCCGCAAGTTGCCATACCATTGAGGCTGCAAGGTCCAGGCCGACAGCCCAGCTACGCCCGCGCGAGAGAACATGGTAGCCCCAACCCTGCTGAAGGTCGGTCAGGCAGGCCTCAGCGCGCATGCGCAGAAGCCTCCTAGCGCGCCCCTCCCACCTCGCTCTCTCCTTCAGTCTCGTTTCCTCGCGCTACGGCGAGGGGCGTCTCGCGAGCGTTGCAACCCAGTCTTCCCAGGCCCCACCTCTTTTCGCCTCTCAGCTGGGATTTGTCCCGCCCACCGCCGCCAGCCAAGTTCCGTTTCCGGCTTGCTGGGCACTAGGGTCCAGAAAGTGACCGCTGCCGTGGTCGCCATGGGGAAGTCGGATTTTCTTACTCCCAAGGCTATCGCCAACAGGATCAAGTCCAAGGGCCTGCAGAAGCTACGCTGGTATTGCCAGATGTGCCAGAAGCAGTGCCGGGACGAGGTGAGTGGGCCCGGAGTGGCCCCGTCTTCCCAGGAGGGCCCCTGGGAATCCAGGATCAGGTCCTGGACGCGGGACTGAGGGCGCGGGGCCGGGGCTCCTGGGATCCGGGTCGTGAGGCTTCTGAGGTCTGCACTGGGCGAGTCAACTACTCAGCGCACTAGAGCCGTCCCTCCCCGCAGCCCGCGGGGCCAGCGGGCAGCCTGTGTTCTGCGACCCCTCATTCCTCCCTAGTTCCGATCCCCACCATCAAAGAAACGACATCAGAAAAGGTTTTGCAGCCCTCACAGGGGCGGGGATACTGCAATACTAGATGCCCGGGCAATGCCAGTAACAGTCATCAGCTCTGACTTGACTTGGCTCTTAAGAGAAACAGGGTGGTTAGGATTCACACCTCTTTTGGGATCAGTTGAAAAAGGAGAGCTAAGCTCTTCCACACAACTCATCTAGCAAGCATTTATTGAGAACCTACACTGTACCGGGCACTGAATAATACTGTGGTTAAGATTATGGATTTATCTGGTTTATGGATATATCAGACTGTCAAAATTTAAAGTCAAGCTGGGCCACTTACCAACCATGTGGTCTTGGTCAAGTTATTTACTTATATTCTCCTTTACTTATCTCTAAAGAGGGAATAATAATTTCACCTACTTGTAGGATTGTCGTTGAGTTTTAAATGAGTGAAGTATATATAGAGTGGCTCAAGGAGTCTGGGCAGATCTTGAAAAGCCTTATATGCTGCACTATGGAATTTACGCTTTTCCCCATTAAAGAGGTGGTTGATGGAATGCTGTGCAGGCTAGCGATGTGATCATAATTTTCTCCGAAGATCGGACTGGATTGGGTAAGGGTGGAAGAACACTGAGGCAACTGGAATAATCTAATCCAGTGTTTCTACAAGTGAAGGAAGAGATATTTTAGGTGGGACTCATACTGACTAACATTGATACAGTTATTCTCTTTAGTTCTATTAATGAATACCTGTATATCCATTATCTAATGTCTTAGTCTGCTTGGACTGCCATATAAAGTGCAATAGATTGGGTGGTTTAAATGACAGAAATTTATTTCTCACAGTTTCGGGGGCTGGGAAATTCAAGATCAAGGTGCTGGCATGGTCAGATTCTAGTGAGGGTCCTCTTCTTGGTTTGCAGAAACTGCCTCTATCCTCACAAAGCAGATAGAGCAAGCTCTAGTAGACACTTCTCTTCCTCTTTTTTTTTTTTTTTTTTTTAAGATAGGGTCCCACCCTGTTCATCATGCAGGCTCTACCCTTGTGACCTCATCTAAACCCGGTCACCTCCAAAGGCCCACCTCCTAATGCCATCCCCTTGGGGGTTAGGGTTCAACATATGAACTTTGGGGGGGACGCAAACATGCAGTCAGTAACACCCAGACTTAACACTTTAAGTAATCTTGCCATGTTTAATTTATAAAAAATATTTTAAAGTAAATTACCAATATCAAGATATTTCACCTCTAAATACTTAAATAGACATCTCTAAAATTTCAGGATTCTTTTCTATATAACCACAATATATGTAATCAACATAACAAAATTAATAGAAGTTCCTCTTTAATACACATTCACACTTCCTCAGTTGTCCTCCAACTGCTTCTTGAAATCAAGATTCAATCAAAAGTCATGGACTGTTACAGATTTGGTTATTAGGACCCCCACCCCCCGAGTCTCCCTCATTATCAGCATCCTGCAACAGGCTGTTATATTTGTTACCGTGGATGAAACTACATTGACACATCAGTATCATCCAGAATCCATAGTTTACATTAGGGTTCACTGTTGGTGTTTTATATCCTATGGGTTTTGACAAATGCATAATGATATGTATTCACCATTATAAAATCTCACAAAATAGTTTAACTGCCCAAAAAGTTATCTGTGCTCTGAGTTATTAGGACTTTTAGTTTTCTCCAAATTTAATTCTCTCTATATTCTGAATTTAGAATATAACCCATTTTCTCTCCACCCCTTTTTCTTTTTTTTTTTCCAGACAGAGACTTGCCTGTCTCACAGGCTGGAATGCAGTGATGCGATCTCACTCACTGCAGCCTCTGCCCCCCGGGTTCAAGTGATTCTCATGCCTCAGCCTCCCAAGTCGATGGGATTACAGTCACCTGGCACCACGCCTGGCTAATGTTTGTATTTTGGTAGAGGCAAGGTTTTGCCATGTTGGCCAGGCTGGTCTCAAACTCCTGTCCTCAGGTGATTCACCTGCCTCGGCCTCCCAAAGTGCTGGGATTACAGGCGTGAGCCACCGTGCCCAGCCTTCTTTTTCTTGACATTGACTTGTTGAAGAGAGGAGGCCAGGCTGTTGTCCTATAACATCCCATATGTGTTGACTTGTTTCCTCTGATTGTCTTTTGCCTTCTAACTCATAGTTTCTGTCAACTGGAAATTATATCTAAAAGCTTTGATTGGGTTAGGTTAAACATTTTGGGGAGAAAGAATACTTTGTAGGTGATCTTGATAGATTAATTTCAGGTTAAACACTTGTGGGGAGGAATATAGTTTTTTTTGTTTTTTGGGGTTTTTTTGTTTTTGTTTTTGTTTTTGTTTTTTTTTTTGAGACAAGGTCTCAATCGGTAGCCCAGGCTGGAGTACAGTGGCACGATCATGGCTCACTGCAATCTTGACCTTCCCAGCTCAAGCAATCCTTCTCCTGCCTCAGCCTCTCAAATAGCTGGGACCACAGGTACATGCCACCCATGCCTAATGAACTTTTTTATTTGTTTTGAGATAGGGTCTCACCATGTTGCCCAGGCTGGTCTCAAGCTCCTGAACGCAAGCAGCCCTCCTGCCTCGGCCTCCCAAAGTGCTGGGATTACAGGTTCAAGCCACCATGCCCAGCCTATAGTATTCGTTATAGGTGATCTTGTATATTTCATATAGCATCACATAAGGAAGCCAATAATGTTTGGTAGTACTTAAATTGAGTGAAGGTGACAGCTTGTAAATAATATTAGAAAGTAATATTTTCCCCCTTGTAAGAGCAAGTGAGTATTGGGGCAATGCTTAGAAATCCTGCCTATATATCTAGTTTCCCATTATCCTTTTACCTGTGTGTTTTAGCATCCTTGCCTGAGTCAGTTATTTTATTAGGAATGTCAAAGAGGTTATTTTTCTAATTTTTTTTAACATTTATGATTGGCTGCCATGCTTTTGTACAAATGAGCTTTTGCTCATCCACTAAGGCTATTTGGTTATCCTTAAACTTATTGTTTTCTTTTTGAGACAGGGTCTTACTCTTGGTCAGACTGGAGTACAGTGGCTCTATCACAGCTCACGGCATCCTCTAACTCCTGGGCTCAAGCAATCCTCCTGCCTCAGCCTCTCAAGTAGCTGGGACTATCGGCACATACCACCCATGCCTGGCTAATTTTCAAAAAATATTTTGTGGAGATGAAGGTCTCGTTGTGTTGCTCAGGTTGGTCTTGAACTCGGAGGCTCACACAATCCTCCTGCCTTGGCCTCCTAAAGTGCTGGGATTACAGGCATGAGCCACTGTGTCTGGCCATCCTTAAATGTTATACTGAGATGCAATTTTTATGGGGAAGGAGTAAAGGATTAATTCTTTTTTGTAATTATCAATTTTCAGAGTAAGGCCCCCGCGGTGTTTCTGTGTCTATTTGTCCTCAGATCTATTCATTGCCCGGAATTCCCTACCTAGGAGGTGGGCTGGGAGAGGGAGATAGGTGACCCCTACGGTTTCGCTTCCCCATCTTCTATCTGCTGATACTGGAAGACTGAAGAGAGTGAAGGTCAGAGCCAGTGTATCCCCCCCCATCTACTCCTGGGTTTCTAGGATTTCATAACTTTATCGTTTGTTCACTTTATTTTTTCTTAGTTTATAGAAAGTGATACTTTTTTTTTTTTATTTATGAGGCTGATACCAAGTTTCTTTTTAAAATAAATTTAAATAATAACTGTGATTCTTATAGGGCACAGATGAGGCAAAAATTGTAAGAAGTCCATGATCTAAAGATTAGGAAACTGTTTGAAGCAAAATCGAGTGTGGAAATCTGGACAGTGTCAGTGAGATTGAACAGAGGGACTGGATATGGGTTATTAAGAAGCTGAATAGACTTCCTATTAAATTGAAGGTAGAAAGAGAAGGGGCCGGGCGCGGTGGTTCACGCCTGTAATCCCAGCACTTTGGGAGGCCGAGGCGGGTGGATCACCTGAGGTCGGGAGTTCAAAACCAGCCAGACCAACATGGAGAAACCCCGTCTCTACTAAAAATACAAAAATTAGCCAGGCATGGTGACGCATGCCTGTAATCCCAGCTACTCGAGAGGCTGAGGCAGGAGAATCACTTGAACCCAGGAGGCAGAGGTTGTGGTGAGCTGAGATCGCGCCATTGCACTCCAGCCTGGGCAAAAAAAGCGAAACTCCGTCTCAAAAAAAAAAAAAAAAAAAAAAAGAGAGGAAGGAATCTAGGATGTTATCTGGTTTCCTGGCTTGGGTGATTGTGCTTCAGTTAGAGATAGGGAATAGA
The DNA here is from genome assembly GCF_008728515.1 of Papio anubis. Taxonomy (NCBI): domain Eukaryota; kingdom Metazoa; phylum Chordata; class Mammalia; order Primates; family Cercopithecidae; genus Papio; species Papio anubis. Next base: position 118,432,908 of record NC_044986.1, read on the forward strand.
AGAAAGGCACATTTTTCGTTTCTATTACTAGTGAAGAATGAGGTTCAAATATGAAGGAGAGGAGATACTAAGTCAAAACTTGCATGTTTTTCTCCAGTCATTTTAAGAAGGTACAGATGTTTAACAAGGTTAATATAATATGCAGCAATGTCTTTTGGATAATGAGCTGAAGTAGAGGAAAGTGAGCGAAAGTAGTTTCTGTGTTGGAAATTCACTAATGACCCATTTTACTCTTTTAAGCACTTGTCTGACACTTTGTATAAAGTAGGTGCTCAATAAGAATTGGTTAACTTAAGTTTAAAAACTGGAATATCTCTTCTGTTTCTGTGCCTGGTATATTTCTTATTAATGTCTGTTTTCTACAGCAGTCTTTTGCTGTCTCTTTGATCGCAAGGATTATTCTTTGATTAGCAGAGTTGAAAGCTCAACTCCATAAAAAATTTTTTTGAAAACCTGATAGAGTAGTTACAGCTAGTGATTTGATTATTTTTTAATTTATCATCAAAGAGCAGACTTTTTGGGTTTTAACTAAATACTTCTATTTAGAGCCCATTTTGATGACCTAAATCAGAATTTATTACTTTTACATTTTTTATAGAATGGCTTTAAGTGTCATTGTATGTCCGAATCTCATCAGAGACAACTATTGCTGGCTTCAGAAAATCCTCAGCAGTTTATGGATTATTTTTCAGAGTAAGTAACTCAAAGAACTCTTTATCTTATAAGCTTTATTCAGTTGAACACTTAATAGATGGTTAATATTTTAAATATTGGAAGTTCTATTATTTCTTATATGTTAACATAACTGTATTCTCTCTATGCTTAGTTTTTATCTTCTCTTGAAAATTAATCATACTCTTAAGACTGTTACAAAATTATTTCTCACAACTTAGTTTTTCCTTCTTCCACTTCAAATAGACGAAGCTGTCTTTCATTCTAACACACTTGTGACAAAGAACATAGGTTCTGTGTTCAGACTTCCCAAACTCAAATCCTTCTCCATTTAAAAACTGTATGCCTTTGGATGACCTACTTACGTTTTCCTGTGGTTTATTCTCCTCATCTCTAAAATGGTGCTAAAAAGCCAGGCGAGGTGGCTCACACCTGTAATCCCAGCACTTTGGGAGGCCAAGGCGGATGGATCACAAGGTCAGGAGTTCAAGACCAGTGTGGCCAAGATGATGAAACCCCATCTCTACTAAAAATACAAAACTTAGCCTGACGTGGTGGTGGACGCCTGTAATCCCAGCTACTCAGGAGGCTGCGGCAGGAGAATTGCTTGAACCCGGGAGGCAGAGGTTGCAGTGAGCTGAGATTGCACCACTGCGCTCCAGCCTGGGCGACACAGCAAGGCTCCATCTCAAAAAAAAAAAAAAGAAAAAAAATTGGCACTAAAAATAGCAACCTCTTCTAAGTATTGCTGATCCTTCATAGAGTTTATATGAAGGTCAATGAATTAATATTTTATGAGTGCTTAGAAGAGTGCCTATATTCAATTCAGATTAGCTGTTGTTACAATTACCATTGATAACCATCTCTTTACTTGTTACCATCTCTTTCTTTCCAAACTTCTAGACATTTTGGTCCTAGGACCCCATTATACTTATAAAAAATATTGAAGACCCCAAGAACTTCTGTTTATGTGGGTTATATGTATCAACACATAGAAATCAAAACAAGTTTTTTTAAAAAAATTGGTTTATAAATTATTGAGACAGAGTTTCACTCTTATTGCCCAGGCTGGAGTGCAGTGGCATGATCTTGGCTCACTGCAACCTCTGCCTCCTGGGTTCAAGCGATTCTCCTGCCTCGGCCTCCCGAGTAGCTGTAGCTGGGATTACAGGCATGCGCCACCATGCCCGGCTAATTTTTTATATTTTTAAGAGAGAAAGGGTTTCGGCATGTTGGCCATGTTGGTCTTGAACTCCTGACCTCAGGTGATCCACCTGCCTCAGCATCCCAAAGTGCTGGGATTACAGGCGTGAGCCACCGTGCCCAGCCATAAATTAATATTTAAAAATAATACACTTATGTGTTAAAGTTAATAATGTTTTTAATGAAAAACAAGTACATCTTCTAAATTTTAAAACATGCATTGTTTTACATCTTTGCAAACCTCTTCAATGTCTCACCTAATAGAGGCCAGTTGAATTCTTGAATCTCCGTCTGCATTTAGTCTGTTGGGAAATGTTTTGATTGAAGCACAGAAAGAAAATCCAGCCCTTGAGTTCACAGTCTAGTAAGGAAGAAAGAAAAATCCAGCCTTTACATAGATATGTAGTTGGAAGCAGGGGGAGTATTTTAATAATATTTTCAGATAATTTTCTTCCTTGATACTACATCAGAACACAATGCATGGCAGTGTCTTAAAGATTAGTTCCAGTGGGGACTCTGAAACCAGGTCAGTGAACCTTTTGTACTCTGTTACATTAAAATCCATGGGTTGTCTTTGATTTTGAGTGACTCTTATACCCCATGCATGATTTCGTAACATGCACTGGTCATTTTAAAACTTATCATTTCACTGACCTTCATAGATCTTCCCAATGGTGACAGATTTTATCAAACAATGTCATAAAATAATTCATTAATGTCAACACTGAAGTCATCAGAAACATCTTTAAAAGTATTGGGAATTATGTCAGCCTCACAGTGGCAGATACTAGTTTGAGAGTTCAGATTTTATCATTGGCAACAAATACTGTCAGTTGTTTCCCTTAATGTGACAGACACACTTTATTTTTTAGAAACTGTTTGCCACATACTCAATTTGGAATAATGGTAGTGTATATATCAGGTATTATTTCAAATAAAAATGTTGTTCCATGAAAAAGACATTTCAGCTCACAGCTCACCACGTGCTTTTCTCAGGCCAGCTGTTGTTCAGCAGCAGAAGTGGTTCATTCATAAATTTCATTTCCTGACACACAGCATGAACTGGAGGGCTGACATTTGATACAGTCCTAATTCTGACTGCAAGTGTATGATGGTAAAGAACACTTGGACTGCTAGCGTGGTTTGGGATCACTGCTTGCTGCCTTGACTTTGCTAAGCTGCCAGCGAGCTTTCCCTCCATGGCTTTTATACCATCAGTGCAGATAACACAGTGACAGAGGCAACAATTGTTTATCTGTGAACCACCTCAAACCATCTCGAGTGGCACATGGTGCATGTGCTGTGCTGGAAAGCACTGTTTTGGCAAGAGCCAGTTCCACCCAGTGCCCTCCTCTCCACTCCCGTTCACTCCCCAGTCCCCTGGAGACTGACTTCCGCCCCTTTGGAGCCTGAAGAGTCCCTCACGCCTTTTCCATCTTCATCCTCCTTGATCTTTCTTCTTACCTCTTCACTGACACCCCTGTCTTTCATTCTTTCATAGTTTTCCTGCTCCTACTCCCACTGTGCATCTTTCTTCATCAACCCCGTTCCTCTCTAGCTCCTCATACAGGAAAGTTCTTCCAGATGCCCACGTGACTCCTTCTCACCCCACTGCACACGGTCTCCTGGAGTCCCGTTATTCTTTTAACTGTTACCTTTCTGTCCGAATGATTCCGAAATCTTGATGTTTATTCCTAACATCTGCTTTTGAGTTACAGATTTTTTTTTCCCTTCCTGGGTGATCTAATCTGTTTCTGAAGGCTGTGTCAAAGTTAACGTTTCTGAAGTTGAACTCAGTATTCTCTCCACACAACTTTCTTTCTTTTTTTTTTTTTTTTGTTTGAGGGGCAGGGAGAGGGGGGATGGAGTCTCACTCTGTCACCCAGGCTGGAGTGCAGTGACACAATCTCGGCTCACCACAACCTCCGCCTCCCAGTTTAAGCGGTTCTCTTGCCTCAGCCTCCTGAGTAGCTGAGATTACAGGCACGTGCCACTGCACCTAGCTAATTTTTGTATTTTTAGTAGAGAAGGGGTTTCACCATGTTGGTCAGGCTGATCTTGAACTCCTGACCTTGTGATCCACCCACCTCAGCCTCCCAAAGTGCCGGGCTAAGCACCTGTCTTTTGTTTTACTAAGACAGGGTCTCTGTGCCCAGGCTGGAGCGTGGTGGTACAATCATAGCTCACTGCAGCCTCTATCTCTCTGGTTTTTTAAGTGATCCTCTCACCTCAACCACTCAAGTAGCTGGGACTACAGGCCTGGCTACTTTTTTTTGTTTAGCAGAAATCAGGCCTCACCACTGTTGCCCTGGCTGATCTTGAACTCCTAGGCTCAAGCGATCTTCCCTCCTCAGCCTCCCAAAGTGCTGGGATTACAAGTGTCAGCCACCTCACCCAGCCAAACCTGCTTCTTATTCTGTGCTGGCGAATAGCCATCTCCCACACTCCTCAGCTGTAAACCACAAGTCCTCTTGGAATTTCCATTTGTCAGTTGTCCTGCACAACGTCCTTTATACTATGTCCTTTCCATTCTCACTGGCCTCGCAGTAGTTCTCTGCATCTCTCACCTGAAGTATTTTAGTGAGGTTCTCACTGGTCGCCCAGCCTGCAGCTTCAGCCCCTTCTGTACGTGTTTTATACCAGTGATTCACAAACTGCTGAGTGCATCAGAGTCACCCAACTTCTGAGGCGGTCAGTCTGGGGCAGGGCTGGAGTCTTAGTTTCTGTCAAGTTCTCAGCGGCTGATGCTGCTGGTCTAGAGGCCACAATTTGAGAATTATTGTTCTCTGCTGTCTACCAGATTTTAACACATTTCTCCAAAGTTTTAAAAATATATTTAAAAATTTTTAATACTATATATATGTGTGTGTGTATATATATATACGTGTGTGTGTATATATATACGTGTGTGTGTATATATATTTATATATATATATTTTTGAGACAGAGTCTCACTCTGTCCCCTAGGCTGGAAGTACAATGTCATGATCTCCGCTCACTGAAACCTCTGCCTCCCAGATTCAAGTGATTCTCCTGCCTCAGCCTCCCGAGTAGCTGTGACTACAGGCACCCGTATACCACACCATTTAATTTTTTGTATTTTTAGTAGAAATGGGGTTTCACCGTGTTAGCCAGGATGGTCTCGATCTCCTGACCTCCTCGTGATCCGCCCACCTTAGTCTCCCAAAGTGCTGGGATTACAGGCATGAGCCAATGTGTTGAGCCTTTTTTTTTTTTTTTTTTTTTTTTTTTTTTTTTAAAGACAGGGTCTTGTTCTGTGGCATAGTCATGGCTTACTACAGCCTTGACCTCCTGGGCTCAGGCAATCCTCCTGCTTCATCCTGCCGTGTAGCTGGGAACATAGATGCACTCCACCACACCTGGCTAATTTTTTAATTTTTTTTGTTTAGAGACAGTGTCTCACTTTGTTGCCCAGGCTGGTCTCGAACCCCTGGGCTCAAGTGATCCTCCTGTCTTGACCTCCCAAAGTCCTGGGATTACAGGTATGAGCCATCGCACCCGGCCCAAACAAAATTATTTAATGCTTTTCTATTGACTGCACAAAACTCAGCCTCTTTCGCGTGACATTCAAGGTACTTCAAAAATTAGCCAAACCTTATTTTGGTTTTCCAGCCACATCATCTCCCTTATTCTACTCTACCCTCCCTCTCACTCTGATTTTTATCAGCCATAAATTTTAGTCAAATTAAGCCATTTCTCAGATATGTGAGGCTTTCATGTTTCTTTGCCAGCTGGAAAGAACTTTCTCTTGCAGTTCACCTCTAGGGTTCTACTTATCCTTCACCGCCCACAATAAAATCACCTCTGGGCGTCTCCTGTGACTCTTTCAATGGTATTTTGTTACGTTTCTTTTTCATTATGATTGGTTCTGCTAGATTGTAACCTCCTTGAAAGTTAAGATTTATGTCTTATTCACCTAGGTTTATCTAGCACTTACTACAGTGTACCCAGCTCAGAGCCACATATTAAGTGCCAATTTCACGTGGAATCAGGGCAGTTTTGTTATCATAGATAGACTGGGGTCATTATGCCACCATCAGTGGCACTAACAGACTTCATGAAGGAACCATTCCAAAGGTACGTGGTAACTTTTTCTATGACTGCTTTACCAAGACAAAACATTTCAACTCCAAACTGTCTTTTAACTTAATCCTTAAAAGCTGTAATCTTTTGGAGTTCTTTCCTTGATCAGTTTTTAAAGGTTCATAGCCATATTCATGTAGATGTTTCATATATCATTTGGGCATTAAAACTATACTGGCTGGATGCAGTGGCTCATGCCTGTAATCCCAGCAACTTGAGAGGCTGAGGCAGGTGGATCACCTGAGGTCAGGAGTTTGAGACCAGCCTGTCCAACATGGTGAAACCCCATCTCTACTAAAAATTAAAAAAAAAAAATTAGCCGGGCGTGATGGTAGACCACTGTAATCCCAGATACTTGGGAGGCTGAGGCAAGAGAAATCACTTGAACCTGGGAAGTGGAGGTTGCAGTGAGCTGAGATCATGATTGCGCCATTGCACTCCAGCTTGGGTGACAAGAACGAGACTCCATCTCCAAGAAAACAAAAACAAAAAACTATACTACTGCTTAAATTTCAGAAAGATGATGCTTTATGTTTGTAGAAATTACCTTAATGCTTTCCTTTCTTTCTTTATTAGGGAATTCCGAAATGACTTTTTAGAACTTCTCAGGAGACGCTTTGGTAAATATTTTAAGTATTGTGCAAATAATAACTTTATAAATCGCATAATCTTCTGAGGATCATCAGTGTCGTATTTTGTTCTCAGGCACTAAAAGGGTCCACAACAACATTGTCTACAATGAATACATCAGCCACCGAGAGCACATCCATATGAATGCAACTCAGTGGGAAACTCTGACCGATTTTACTAAGTGGCTGGGCAGAGAAGGTAAGAATGAGATTTCAAAGTTGCTTTTTCTTTCCCATGTCTAATCTTTGTAGGATGAGATGTTTGGGATAAGAAAAGAAAAAAAATTGGGTCAATGTTTTGCTTATTCATCATGTTACTTGATTCCATTTTGGGAGCATAATTTCTGCCTTAAGTTAATAGAACATCATATAACCATTGGATATTAAATACTTAGATAGAATTGAATAAACACTATGCAAGATAATACAGTTGTCTCTCGGTATCCATCGGGGATTGGGTCCAGGACCCCTTGCTGATAACCAGAATTCACAGATACTCAAGTCCCTTATATAAAATAAAATGATATAGTACTTGCGTATAACCTATATACATCCTCCCTCGTACTTTAAATCATCTCTAGATTTCTTGCAGTATTTAATACAATGTAAATAGTTTTTATACTCTATTGTTAGGGAAAAATGAGAAGGAAAAAATGTCTGTGCATGTTCAGTACAGATGCAACCATTCGTTTTTCTTTTTTTGAATATTTCTCACCCACAGTTGGTTGAATCCATATATAGTATCTAAATTTCATTAAATATAAATATGGAAAATCCCATTTGCTGCATGAATTTGTGTATTTGCATGTATTTTAGTATATTTGGTGTTCTGTTTTGTTTTTGAGACTTGAGTCTCACTCTGTTGCCCAAGCTGGAGTGCAGTGGCGCGATCTCAGCTCACTGCAATCTCCACCTCCCAGGTTCAAGCTATTCTCCTGCCTCAACCTCCTGAGTAGCTGGGATTACAGGTGTGTGCCACCATGCCCAGCTAATTTTTGTATTTTTAGTAGAGACGGGGTTTCACCATGTTGGCCAGGCTGGTCTTGAGTTCCTGACCTCAAGTGATCCACCTGTGTCAGCCTCCTAAAGTGCTGAGATTACATGTGTAAGCCACGATGCTCGGCCTGATTTGAGTGTATTTGAATGAATAAATATGCAACGATGAAACACATTCATATTTATGTTTTGCTTTGATTGTATGCTAATTTATAGTGGCGGCTGTTTTTTTAAGGCTTGTGCAAAGTGGATGAGACACCAAAAGGCTGGTATATTCAGTACATAGACAGGGACCCAGAAACTATTCGCCGGCAACTGGAACTGGAGAAAAAGAAAAAGCAGGACCTTGATGATGAAGAAAAAACTGCCAAATTTATTGAAGAACAAGTGAGAAGAGGCCTGGAAGGGAAGGAACAGGTGGGCAAGCAATATCATCCTGAGAAGCAATGTCCAAAGGTCTAAAGAAGCACAATGGCTTGGTTTTTTGTTTTTTTTGTTTTTTGAGACGGAGTCTTGCTCTGTCACCCAGGCTGGAGTGCAGTGGCACAATCTCAGCTCACTGCAACCTCTGCCTCCCGGGTTCAAGCAATTCCCCTGCCTCAGCCTCCTGAGTAGCTGGGACTATAGGCGCCGCCACCACGCCCAGCTAATTTTTATATTTTTAGTAGAGACAGGGTTTCACCATCTTGGTCAGGCTGGTCTCCAACTCCTGACCTCAGGTGATCTGCCCGCCTCAGCCTCCCAAAGTGACAGGATTACAGACATGAGCCACCACACCCGGCCAACTTGTGTTTTTTCAGCATTGAATCAAGTTTCTGTGCGCACTGTTCCTTAACTAAGAGGAGAACCAGCCTGGTGTCAAGAGCACATTTGACTTACTAACTTCATAATCTTGTATAATTACATAGTCTCTCCAAACCTCAATTTCCTTATATCTAAATAGAGACGCTACCTAATGGGAAGACATATACACAGATCATTTCAACTGATTATAATTAATTCAGTACTAGAGGTAAACGCAGCGTGTGGAAACATAGAGAAGCAATGTTTACTCTGGCCTGGGAACGATAGGGTATTTGAGGGTGGATACAACCTCAGTGCCCAGGAGTCTTGAAGAATCAGTGGGTGCAAGCCAGATGAATGGGGAGGGAAGGAGCTGAGGTGTTAGAATAACTAGGTTGAGGCATTTATTTCAACATATATTTATCAGCGCCTCCACTGTGCCAGGATTCTTATAGGTGCAGGGAATACTCAGTGAACAAAAGGTGCAAAAAACTCTCCTGTGGCTTACTTTTGTTTTGTTTTTTTTGAGACGGAGTCTCACTCTGTCACCCAGGCTGGAGTGCGGTGGCGCAATTTCAGCTCACTGCAACCCCCGCCTTGTGGGCTCAAGTGATTCTTGTGTCTCAGCCTACCAAGTAGCTGGGACGACAGGCATAAACCACCACGCTGGGCTAATTTTTTGCATTTTTAATAGAGACGGGGTTTCGCCATGTTGGCCAGGTTGGTCTCAAACTCCTGACCTCAGGTGATCCCCCCTCCTCAGCCTCCCAAAATGCTGAGATTACTGGCATGAGCCACCACGCCCAGCCTTTTGTGGCTTACATTCTAACCCTTGTGTGTGAGCAGGCAAATATAGCCTGCTGTGTATGTGAAACTGAGTGGTTTTTGAACTGTTTATTGAGCTCTAACATACATTGATTAAAGTGTATGAGGTGCATTAATCTTATGTGTACAGTTCACTGAACTCTTACAAGTATATGTGTGTAGAAAGAGTGACAGATAACGTGTGGAACCACCACCCAGATAAAGATATAGGACTTTTCTAGTATCCCAGAGGGTTTCCTCATGCTCATTGCCGATTAATACCCCATCTCCCAGAAGTAACCATTGTTCCAATATACCACTATTGATTATTCATTAGTTTAGTCTGTTCTTGAACAGACTTAAAAAAAAAAAAGTTTTTGCTTTTCCTAAAGTTTATTGCCTTATATTTTTGTTATTTCCTGTTTAAGTTGTAATAGAAATAAGAATATAGGTAAACCTCTGCCGTTTGGTACAGAAAAGCTACTTTTTGGTATTTAGAATAATTCTCAATTGGATAATATTTGCAAAGCATGTAAGTTCTAATTTTTTTTGAGAGACTGTGTCTCTCTGTCACCAGACTGGAATGCAGTGGCGTCATTACAGCTCACTGCACCCTTGACCTCTGGTGCTCAAGTGAACCTGTTGCTTCATATGAGTAACTGGAACTATAGACATACACCACCATGCCTGGCTAATTTTATTTTTTTTTTTTTTTTTTTTTTTGTAGAGATGGGGGTTCTTGCTATGTTGTCCAGGCTGGCCTCCAACTCCTGGCCTCAAGCATTCCTCCTGCCTGAGCTTGGCCTCCCAAGGTGCTGGGATTATGGGCATGAGCCACCATGCCCAGCCAAAGCATGTAATTTCTTTTGTTTTTTGTTTTTTTTTTTTTGAGACAGCATCTTGCTCTGTCACCCAGGCTGGAGAGTGCAGCGGCACGATCTCGGCTCACTGCAACCTCCGCCTCCCAGGTTCAAGCGATTCTCCTGCCTCAGACTCCCGAGTAGCGGGGATTACAGGCACCCGCCACCACACCCGGCTAATTATTTTTAGTAGAGACGGGTTTTCACCAAGTTGGCCAGGCTCGTCTCACTCTTTCACCCAGTCTGGAGTGAAGTGGAGTGATCTCGGCTCACTGCAACACTCACTCCCTGGGTTCAGGCGATTCTCCTGACTCAGCCTCCTGAGTAGCTGGCATTACAAGCGCCCACCATCATACCCGGCTAAATTTTTGTATTTTTAGTAGAGACAGAGTTTCACCATGTTGGCCAGGCTCGTCTCGAATGTCTGACCTCAGGTGATCCACCTGCCTTGGCCTCCCAAAGTGTTAGGATTACAGGCGTGAGCCACCGTACTGGGCCAAAAACATGTAATTTCTTTTTCTTTTCTTTTCTTTTTTTTTCTTTTCTTTTCTTTTTTTTTTTTTGAGACAGAGTCTCATTCTGTTGCCCAGGCTGGAGTGCAGTGGCACAATCTTGGCTCACTGCAACCTCCGCCTCCCAGGTTCACGTGATTCTCCTGCCTCAGCCTCCTGAGTAGCTGGGATTACAGGTGCACACCACCATGCCCAGCTAATTTTTTGTGTATTTTTAGTAGAGACAGGGTTTCACTATGTTGGCCAGACTGGTCTCAAACTCCTGACCTCGTGATCTGCCCACCTCAGCTTCCCAAAGTGCTGGGATTACAGGCGTGAGCCACCACATCCGGCCAAAAGCATGTAATTTCTTCATTAGGATCTTAATCACTTGCGTGTTAGAGCTGCCTGGCAACACAGGTAGCAAGTCATAATTTAGGCCTATTGAATGGTGATAGTAAATGCACTGTACACCAAAACCTTAAAACTTTCTTTTTTTTAGGAGGCCCCTACTTTTACGGAATTAAGCAGAGAAAATGATGAAGAGAAAGGTAGTTTCATTTTTTCTTTTCTTTCTTTTTTTAAACATAGATGCTTTTATATTGGTTTTGTCAAAAATGCAACTTGTCAACCTATCTGGGAGTAAGACATTCAATCTGTCTGAGTTACATTGTTCTTATTGATTTAATGAAAAGATAATACTAATGAATTAATTAGATAGGCTAACTGAAGCTGCAAGTAACAAAATTGACTACAGTTAGCTTAAACAATAAGGAAATATCTTGCCATAATAAGAATCTCAGAGGTAAGGTTCTGCATGCCGTATGGACACAAGGTAGCTGCCAACACGCCAGCCATCACATGCAGACACGCCAGCCATCACATGCAGACTCTGCATTGTCGTGAGGGTGGCAGAGAGCATCTCTGGATGCTCTTCTAGAATCCTGTTAGGAGCAAGGATACTTTTCCAAGAAAACACTCCTCCCTTCAATAGATTTCCTTTCAGATGTCATTGACCAGAACTGTGTCACACGTCCACCCAAAAAGCAGTCACTGGGATTATGTTGATTGGTATAGACAATCAGAATTTACCCCAGAGATGAAAATGGTGTTATGTCCCCCGAGCCACAGGCAAGAGGTATGGAGACCTAAACAGAATTGGAGTACTGTTCCCCAGGGGAAATGGGGATAGAGCGGGGAAGTGCCTGTGTGGTCTGCCACGGTGACATGGCGTGCAAGGTTCCTCCTGTTCTATGATTGTCAGTCTGGGACGTTTTACTGGAATATGTGGTCTCCGCATAGGAACATTTTAGCTCTCGTTTATTGAAAATGTCCCTGAGATCCTCTGTGAACACTTTGTAGTATCTTATCTGAGAAGTTTTATTATGATTTTCCTGAAATGTACATGTGGAATAACATTTTTTTCTTCTAGTCACGTTTAATTTGAGTAAAGGAGCATGCAGTTCATCCGGAGCAACGTCTTCCAAGTCAAGGTGAGCTGCATCATTCATGGATATCTTAACACTTTAGGATTTTTGTGAAATATTGGTTACTGCATTTTAAAGTATTGTGAATCTTTTTTTTCTAATTGTAGTTGTAGTTTTCACCTTTTTTTGGTTTTTGTTGGTTGCACTGTTTTCGTGTCAATTGTTCTTTTTTTTTTTTTTTTTTTTTTAAGAGATAGGGTCTTGCTATGTTGCCCAGGCTGGCCTTGAACTCCTGGGCTCAAGGTGATCTTCCTGCCTCAGCCTCCCAGGTATCAATAGCTGGGATTACAGTCACACCCTACTGTGCCCAGCTAGCAACTATTCTTTTCCTATTTGCCTGTGATCAGATGATTCTGTTTTGTGAGGAAAGCCTCATTTTTATTATATGTTTCACATGAATAAACTTGCTTCTCCATGAATCCTTCTCCATTTAACGGTTCCTTGTTTGCTATATAAAACTGTTTATTTTCCTGTCTTAGCCCACTTGCCACAGTTTAAATGTTAGCTGGGTATGCATTTTTCTTTCGCTTGCTGCACTGTGAGTTTTCTGAGAATAGAGATTATCAACCTCTCTCCTTAGCCTCCAGTACAGTGTAAATATACCAGGAAACACTCAGTAATCATTACCTGCCCTTCTAGATGGTCTAGCACAGGGTAGGGGTCAGCACACTTTTTCTGTAAAGAGACGCACAGTAAATATTTTAGGCTTTTTTGGGCAGATGTCTTTGTCACAATAACTGAACTCTGCTGTCGTAGTGAGGAAGCAGCCGTGGACAGCGCATGAAGGAACTGAGCATGGCTGGGTTCCAGTAAATTTATTTACAAAAGCTGGTGGCAGGTGGCAGCTGGCATTTGCCTTTAGGCTGTTGTTTGCCAAAACCTGGCATAGCATGTGGTCAGGTAGTTCTACCTACTTTCTACATTGCTTCTCTTGCAATTTTTAATGTATTCTTTCACCAAATCTTTATTCACTATTTCTGACATGCAGTACATTCAGTTTTGTCATGGAGGTTAAAAAAGATGAGTAAGACAAGATAGTCAAGGACTAGTATCTACTGGAATTTGCTTTTAAACAGGGTGATATTTTCTATTTTACTTAGTACTTTACATGTTTTTTTTTTAAGATCTAAGTTTTTCAGGTTTGTTTATAGGTCATTGTTTATTTACACTATTGAATAAGTGGCTAGGAGTATGGAAGGAGATAGATAGGCTGAATCAGCAGTATAGATCAGCTTTAAAATGATTTGCCAGATGTCTTAACTTTGATCAAAATAATATTTCAAAATTAACACCTACATTAGATATAATCAAGAAATTGGTTATTTGGGTTCTACATCTGGGTACATTCTGGAAGAATTGTCTAACATTGGCATGATATGACCTGGAAGATAGGCTCAAATATAACACACATGCCTTATTGTTTTAGAACGTTATGCATTTCTGTCTGTTCTTTTGAATTATGTGTTACTCCTAGATGTAGATAGATGTTAAAATGGGTTCCAATGTTCCCCAAATTGACCTCCCTTGTATTAGTTTTCTATGGTCGCTGTAACAGATTACCACAAACTGGGTGGCTTAAAACAACAGAAATATGTTCTCTCTCTGGAGGTCAGATTCCGAATCAGCATCACTGGATTGAAATCAAGGAGCCTGCCTGCCGGCTGTGCTCTGGGGAAGAATCTGTCCCTTGCCTTTTCCAGCTCTGTTGGCCACTGGCGTTACTTGGCTCATGGTTGCATCTCTCCAGTATTTAAGAGCAGCATCTTCAAATGTCTCTTTGCCCCATCCTCACATCGCCTTTCCCTCCAGGTGTCAAATCTCCCTCTACCTTGCTCTTACAAGAAAAGGAATGATTGCAGTTAGGATCCACCCTGATAATCCAGGCCAAGCTCCTCATCTTAAGATCTTTAACTTAATCTCATTTGCAAAGACCCTTTTCTTAGATAAGGTAACATTGATAGGTTTCAGGGATAAGGACCTGATATTTTTGGGGGTCTGTTCAGCCTGCTGTACCCCTATGCCACGCCTTGATATTAGAAAAAAGATTTGTTTTATTTGACCAATTTTGATAATTTATTTGATAAGTTAAGATGTTGTGACGTGAGTCCATGAATAAGGAACAATATAAGTATGTAAATAGTGTCATAGATAACACAACTGAAAGACATCTGATTTTTTTTTCTGTGAGATTATCGTACATAATATAGTTTGGGATTCATTCTCCTGTGGATTTATATCTCTTATATATCTAAAACCTAGAATAAACTAAATGATGTAGATATCAAAGTGGACATTTTAGGCTATGTTGAGGCACGAAAATGAGCCCCCTTATTGCTTGAAAAAGTTTACTTGATTTTCGTTTCTGTTTCTTCTTTGGGCTTCTTTATCTCCTTTGAGAAGGGCTGGAATTCTCTCTAGTTACTGAAAGCAAAAATGAGGGCCGTTCAAGGAGCCTTACTTTCCATTTTCTATCTGTTCATATTCATATCTTGCCTTGATTTTATTTTAACTCCGCCTTACCCCTGTCTCAGTCTCTCGCCCTTCTAATGGAATCTTGATATTGCCAGCAAAAGGACCTTTCTAAACTTCAGCTCTTACCATGTCACTCATTTCTTAACGTCTCTTGGTTTCGGCATCTCTGAGATGACCTTGAATTTTTTTACATACTATTAAGTGACTTTTGTGATCCTGTGTGTCTCCTGCCGTTTTCACTCAGCTGTGCTCACTGATTTGTGCTTTCCTAAATGAGCCTGGAGTCTCACCCTTTCTTGCCTTTATATCTGCTATTCCCCTTCCTGGAATGCCCTTTACATCTGTTTTCCCACTTCACCCTGAGATCTTGCTGGGCTCTTCTTGTCGTCTTTTTTCCCCCATTATTGTCGCATTCTAAGCATTTAATGATGCTGAGTAAATTTTCTTTTTCTTTTTTTTCTTTGAGACAGAGTTTTGCTCTTTTTGCCCAGGCTGGAGCACAATGGTATGATCTCAGCTCACCATAGCCTCTGCCTTCCAAGTTCAAGAGATTCTCCTGCCTCAGCCTCCCGAGTAGCTGGGAGGACAGGCATGCGTCACCATGCTCGGCTAATTTTTGTATATTTTTAATAGAAACTTGGTTTCACCCTGTTGGTCAGGCTGGTCTCAAACTCCTGACCTCAAATGATCCACCCACCTCAGCCTCCCAAAGTGCTGGGATTACAGGCATGAACCACCACGCCAGCCCAGTTCAGTTTTAAGAAGAGTAAATAATAGCCTTAAATAAACTCAAGTGTCTAAGCTGAGATTAACACCAAAATACTGAAATAATTTATAGATGTATTAATATTTGGGGACTCACTGTTGAGAACCTCTGAGTAATCATGGAGATTGGTAGAGGAGCCAGAAGGCAGAAAAATAAGCAAATATATTTTTTTTAAGTAGAGAAAAATCTTCAGAAAATAATAGATTAACAAGCATTTCAAACAGATTACGATAGGAAATAGGTGGTTTGTGAACATGAGACGAGGAAGTGGTAATCACTGAAGCCAAAAATAACCACTTAATCCTAACTCCTCTTTTGCTAGGGTTATTAGTGCCTATTTTGTAGACATACTGTGGTTGATTATGATCTGAATTATCCCTGGATCCCTTGTTCAAAGTATACTTAAATCTAAAGAACATTTAAGTAGAAAGTTGAAGAGCTTAGCTTTTCATGGACTTGGCCTGTGCAAAACCCATGTCCATTATTTATAGTTGTCACACCCTGCGAAATGCGTTCAGTAATAGAATCAGAGTTTAAATATATGTTCAGTGGGTTGAATTACAGGTCAAAACCTAGTAAGTAAAATTTCACAAAGGTAAATGGAAAGCCTGACAGTTAGGTAAAGAGGAAACAACTCCCATAAAAACAGAGTGACGGAGTCCTGACCTACAATTCTCCATTGAGAAAAGATGTAGGGGTTTTAGTTGACTTCAAACTTAAAGTAACCCAGCAGTTCATCAATCTAATGCTACCTTTAAATGTATCTTTTTTAAAGTCCAAATAAAGGAAAATAATAAATCTGTTGTATTCTCTACTAATCGTATACTTTTTTTTCTTGGTGCGCTCCATGGTAGCTTTGTGTAAATATTTATCCTTTGCTTCATCTTTTGTAAATATGACACATTAAATGATTAGATGGGTAAAAGTCATTTGATCAGCAAATATTAATGGAGCATCTATTTCATGTGAGTTACGAGATAGTTACTGCTACTTCGTAGGAAAAAATAGATGGTTCCTCCCTACTGCAAGAGAGGAGTCATACATACAAATGATGATCGCACAAGGTGCAGTGTGATGCATGCCACAAGGCACTGTGGCAGTTCAAAACACTGCAAGATCCAAGAACCCTCAGGAAGAACGGACCTTAAAGAATTTTAACAAATGGGGATAAAAGGAGAGATTATTTTAGCTATAAAACAAGGCATGTGCAAATTTTCAGAGGCTCAAAGCATAGGGCATGGCTCAGTCAATAGCAAATTGTTCTTAGTGACTGGTGTACATAGAAGGTCAGGGAAGGTGACTAGAATGGTATTCTGAGGCCAGTGGTGACAATTGTATATTGGCAGTAAAGAATTTAGAATTTACACTGTCAGCCAGGCCAGTGGCTCATGCTCATGCCTGTAATCCTAGCACTTTGGGAGGACAAGGCAGGTGGAACCCCGTCTCTACTAAAAATACAAAAATTAGCCCAGCATGGTGGTACGAGCCTGTAATCCCAGCTACTTGGGAGGCTGAGGCACGAGAATTGCTTGAACCTGGGAGGTGGAGGTTGCAATGAGCCGAGATCATGCCACTGCACTTCAGCCTGTGCAACAGAGTGAGACTCCATCTCAAAAAAAAAAAAAAAAAAGAATTTACATTGTCAACCCTGGGCAGTTGGGAGCAATTAAAAATTTTTAAGTAACATGTTGGAATTTTGCTTTACAAAACCAGAACTGAGAGTAACATGCTAGACTTAAATCGGTCATTTGAAAACATGTCATTTAATTATTGCATTTGAGTTAGGAGTTGGGTCATGTTATTATCTTCATTTATAGATGAAGATTTGAGGCTTAGGAAAGTGAATTACCCCAGGTCCTAATAGAGGTAGCCTCAAACCCTAATCTGCCTCAACACCAAAGCCTAAGCTCACTACCATCATTTTACTATGTCAAGTGTAGTAGCACTGACTGAAGGAGTGAGGAGAAGGTATAGAGAGTTAAAGACAGCATGGGTTAAATGCTCACCCGGTGCTGATAGTTCTGTAAGAGATGTGGACAGGTACTCCGTGGTTTTCACTCATCTCCTGTAAATTAATCGTGTCACACATTTATTCTATATTGTGAATTTTGCGCATCATAAAGCATTCATCTGTGTACAGTTCTTGGTAACAAGCATGATTCTCCTGTTCGTCAGTACTCTGGGACCGAGTGCACTGAAGACAATAGGAAGTTCAGCATCAGTGAAACGAAAAGAATCTGCCCAGAGCTCAGCTCAGTCCAAAGAAAAGAAGAAAAAGAAATCTGCACTGGATGAAATCATGGAGGTACAGTTTGTGGACTGCATATGGACACCTTAGAACCCAAGGAAAATTAATCATTTCACCATTTATTAGATTAATAGAAAATTAGGAAAATTATCATATACGGACTAGGGAACAGTGACCTCACTACATACAGTTCCCTGAACCGGAGTTGGAGCCCCTCTAAATAGGTTTATTTATTTATTTATTTATTTATTTATTTATTTATTTATTTTTTATTTTTTTGAGACGGAGTCTTGCTCTGTTGCCCAGGCTGGAGTGCAGTGGCATGGTCTTGGCTCACTGCAACCTCTGCCTCCCAGGTTCAAATGATTCTCCTGGCTCAGCCTCCCGAGTAGCTGGGATTGCAGTCGTCCACCACCACACCTGGCTAGTTTTTGTATTTTTAGTAGAGATGGGGTTTCACCATGTTGGCCAGGCTGATCTCGAACTCCTGACCTCAAGTCATCCACCCACCTCGACCTCCCAAATGCTAAGATTACAAGTGTGAGCCACCATGCCCTGCCTATAGTTTCCTTTTATGCCTCAGGTGCTGTCTTTGAAACTCCCTGTGTAGTTAGGGTCAGTAGAATTCAATTAGAAATTGGAGTCCTCCGTGGTTGGCCTCCCTCCTTCAACCGCTACTCTCCTGTTGCCTTTGACTTCCACTTAGCACCTCCTAGCTAGCAAGAGAAACCTGTGACATGTTTTTTTTTTTTTTTTTGGTTGTTGTTGAGACAGAGTCTCTCTCTGTCGCCCAGGTCAGAGTGCAGTTGCACAATCTCGGTTCACTGCAGCCTCCACCTCCCAGGTTCAAGAGATTCTCCTGCCTCAGCCTCCGGAGTCACTGGGATGACAGGCACCTGCCACCATGCCTGGCTAATTTTTTACATTTTTTATAGAGGCAGGATTTCACTATGCTGGCCAGGCTGATCTTGAACTCCTGGCCTCAGGTGATCCGCTCGCCTCGGCCTCCCAAAGTGCTGGGATTACAAGGTGTGAGCCACTGCCCCCGGCTGGCTGTTCAGTCTTCTCTGTTCCTAGTCCTCGCACCATGCAGGACGATCTAAAAAACTTCAAGTAAAATATAAGATGAATATACTATGAAACTGAGTCCCTATTATATGCTGCACTTTGTGCAAGGCCCTGAGTCTGTAAGTAGAAAGAAAAACAGTCCTTGTTAGTCATGGAGCTTTCCTTCTAACGACAGAGCTGTTCAGCAGTGAGCCAGTGAATGATCACAAAATGCTGAGTGTCAAGGAGGTATGAGGGTAGGGCCTGGGGAGAGATCCTGTGAACCGTGCCTAGACAGGAACGATCAAGCATCCGAAGGAAAGGCCTACGGGACTGGAGTGCAGCAAGCACATGGTGGCGTTTGAGGTCACAGAGCCAGGAGGGCCAACACTACAGAGGTCTTGCACGCTGTGACAGGGAATTTTTAAATTTAATTTTATTCAAAGTAAAATGGAAAGCCTTCAACCTTCTTTGAATATAATGAATACTAATTTTAGAACATTGTTGAAACGTTGAAGGATTTAAAATGAGTTTTTTTCCTTTTTTGAGATGGAGTGTGACTCTGTGACCCAGGCTAGAGTGCAGCAATGTGACCTCGGCTCACTGCAGCCTCCACCTCACAGGTTCAAGCAATTCTTGTGTCTGGGACTACAGGCGTGCACCACCATGCCTGGCTAATTTTTGTACTTTTAGTAGAGACGGGGTTTCACTGTGTTGGCCAGGCTAATCTCAAACTCCTGACCTCGTGATCCTCCCACCTCGGCCTCCCAAGGTGTTGGGATTACAGCCGTGAGCCACCGTGCCCAGCCTAAAATGAGGTTTCGAATCAACCAAGGGATTATTACATTGTTTGATCCCATTGAAAATTGGTACTTAGGGTTAACTGTAAGCAGTTGAGAAAGAAAAGGATTGGATATTTTTGCCAAAACAGCCAGACAGCACTCTTTTCTTTTGGTCACTCTCATTTATTTACCTCTTGGTGGTATTTTTCTTCCCTTTCATTCATGAACTTTACTGTCATTTTCGAACAAGAAGCCCCCTGTTTGCTACCAGGCTGTATGCTTAACCATGTGATCCATGCGTTACGATTTTACTGCATGAAAACGTGGCCTCTTTTCCAGCTCCTGACAGTCACATGGGAGAAAGGGGGTGAGGGCAGGTATGGGCTGGTCTTGCAGCTGGAAAAGGGGTTGTGTCTGTTTGCTTCCTAGGTCAGTTGACTTGCTTTATTACATACTTTTAAAAATGCAAGTTTTTTAAAATCAAAAACTAATGACAAATAATGTTTATTTGTATTTATCAGAGCTTGCAAATTATGTCGTTGGTCTTCTGTGAAGTAGAAGACTTCACAGTTTTATGGTGTTATTTTGTTAAATAGAATAGTATTTTGAAGTCCAATGAGAATTTTAAGGAGATAATTTTCAGACATTATGTGTTCTACAGATTGAAGAGGAAAAGAAAAGAACTGCCCGAACAGACTACTGGCTACAGCCTGTAAGTATTCAGTTGGAGTTTCTTAAGTTCTAAATGTATGTTTAAGTGAATGATTTAACTAGCATTTAGTATAAGTAACTAAACTTTTCAAACATGTATAATCTATATAGATAGAGTTAGTTATAACTTATAATGACTTTTCTTTCTATTAGATCTTTAATTATTGGTTGCACTTCTATTGGAGGGTTACTTCATGCTTATAGACTAATGTTCCTTAAGTTTGGTGCTAAACTTGTTTATGGACATCTTGAATTTGAGCCAGAAATTTTCAATTTTTGCTATAAGACAAAAGGTTGTGTTTTCAGAAATGAGTAGAACTATAAATGCTCAAGTGTTGGTTTTCAATTTACAACTTACTGAAACTAGAATTGTCCATTTATTAATAGGTACATTGTGGAGAAAAGCAGGTTTTAATTTTACAAACTCAAGGGAGTTTTATATTTTATTGCTTATTTATTAATTTATTATTGTTTTAAAAAATAATTTTAAAATAGTTTTTAAACATTTAGCAATATTGTTAAATGATTATTGATGCTCTATTTTAGACTTACTGAGATGTGACATTTTCATAAAACTTTCAGAGTGTCTTATTCTTTTTTTTATTTTTAAATAGAGACAAGGTCTTGCTCTATTGACCAGGCTGGTCTCAAACTCCTGGCTTCAAGCGATCCTCCCACCTCAGCTTCCAGAGTAGCTAGGACTACAAGCATGCACCACTAATGCCCTGCTGATTTTTGTGTTTTTTGTAGAGACGAGGTTTTACTCTGTTGCCCAGGCTGGTCAACATAGTAGCCTCAAGTGATCCTCCCGCCTCAGCTTCCCAGGCTGTCAGGATTTACTGGCCTGAGCCACTGTGCCTAATTTCTTTTTTTTTTTTTTGAGATGGAGTTTTGCTCTTATTGCCCATGTTGGAGTGCAGTGGCGCGATCTCAGCTCACCGCAGTCTCCACCTTCTGGGTTCAAGCGATTCTCCTGCCTCAGCCTCCCTAATAGCTGAGATTACAGGCATGGGCCACCATGCCCGGCTCATTTTGCATTTTTAGTAAAGACGGGATTTCTCTATGTTGGTCAAGCTGGTCTCAAACTCCAGACCTCGGGTGATCCACCTGCCTCGGCCTCCCAAAGTGCTGGGATTACAGGCGTAAGCCACCACGCCCAGCCCACTGTGCTTAATTTTTAAACTCAGAAAGGAAATATTTTTAACAGATCTACTGTGGGCAAGGGCCAGTAAGTACAGTGGTATAATGAATTATCTTCCAATGACTGGAGTGTGAACCCATGAGAGCCTTTGAGAAATTAGCCCAGAAAATAGTATGGCTAAATTGGAGAAGTTGTTTTGGTATTAATTGGCTTCATTTAGAAAGTCTTAAAAGAGAGACTTCCTTAAACATATCTTTCTACTATTAAATACCCTCTCCCCAAAGTCCTTCCTAAGGTTTTCTTAGTGTGATTTTAAGCATGGCTTTATGAAGTACTTGCGACCATCTCTTTGATATATTCACTTGAAGTAGAAAATATACAATCTCTGCAGTGAATATTGCATTGTTAGGCAATTTAATTTTCATTATTAGCTCTTAGACAGCTAATCCAAATCAGGAAAAAATGGTAAAGAAGCAAACTCCAAATTCATTAATAGGAAATAAGTCCAGATTTTCCTCCCATTTGAGAATTAGATGCTCAGAAGAACAATACCTTTAGCTATAACTAATCTGGAGGAATCCCATTTGTACCAAAATTCAAAGCAACCTAATAAGAAAGAGGCATTGTGAGAACTGTCCTGCATAAGCTTGAAGGCTCAGTGCCTTGCAGTTTCCAGTGAGTCTCTTGCAATCTGAGTTTTTATCAGCAGTGAACACCTCAGTGCTTTTCACTTCCTGCAATGGAGAGAAAGAAACTATCTACGAAAGACATAAAGTACTAGAGTTGAGATTTACCGATAACAGTCCTAGATTTCCAGAACTCTTCAATGTAGAAATCAAACATTTTGTATATACATGTGTATGTTTTTTTCCTCTTGCTAACCATGATGAACAGAAAGGGGAAGAATGAATAAAAGTTTGCTAAGGAAATGTTTGCCATTGTTGGGAAGGCAGAGAACTCCAGCATTTCTTATTTGGCAGGGCAGTTACATTTTCCTGTGGTTTTGGGTGAACATAGTTTAAAAGGAAGAAGTAAATAAACAATCACTTCTGTCTTTCCTTTCATCTTTTTTTTGTTGTTATTTTCTAGGAAATTATTGTGAAAATTATAACCAAAAAACTGGGAGAGAAATATCATAAGAAAAAGGGTATCGTTAAGGTAAGGACATGCAATTATGAATGGAATTTGTGAAAAAAGCTTGGGTCACTAAGTGAAGCTATTTTGGTATTTCTTGAAAATCAAGTCCTGGTAGCAGAAGTACTCTGTCTAAAATTCTTGATTATCCCATGAAATGGAAGCTGAATTCATGATTGTTGGAGAAATATTTCTTTTTCATCCATAGTTTATACTCAACGTTGATCTGTTTTCTTACTAGGACAGATTGTATGTATGAAGTCCCATCAGCACCTCTTCAAAACCTCAGCATGCATGCCTTGCTTATCAGTAAAATGTATTTTATTTTTTAATCATAGGCCATATATTAAAAGTAATGGCAAAAACTGCAATTACTTTTACACCAGCCTAATAATTATACTGTCAAGGTCTCACGAGGACTTCTTGTGTTTTGCTGGAGAGACCGCCTTTTGGCTACTCTGGGATTTTATTTATTTTTATTTTTATTTTTATTTTTATTTTTGAGACAGAGTCTGGCTCTGTTGTCCAGGCTGGAGTGCAGTGGTACGATCTTGGCTCATTGCAACCATCGCCTCCTGGGTTCCAGTGATTCTCCTGCCTCAGCCTCCCAAGTAGCTGGGTTTACAGGCACCCGCCACCACTCCTGGCTAACTTTTGTATTTTTAGTAGAGACGGGGTTTCACCAAGTTGGCCGAGCTGGTCTCGAACTCCTGACCTTAGGTGATCCATCTGCCTCAGCCTCCTAAAGTACTGGGATTACAGGCATGAGCCACCGCACCCGGCCTACTCTGATAATTTAAAGTTTGTATCAATATTCTAGGCCTTTTCTCCCTTTTTGCCTTTCCTAAATTTAGTTTTATTTTAGCACCCAGCCTTGTGCATGCCTATTGCCCTTCTTCCACTGTACATTAAGCTAGGCAAAACTACCCCTCTTGTTAGATTTCTTAAAGTCTTATTCCAGGATCACCAATCTGTTATTCTTTCCCAATGAAAACCTTTACTAAGCTTTGAATTGAGTTCTTTATTGAGAACCATAGGCTGGGAAATCATGTATGGAATCTAGAAAATAGTGTCATTTATAGAAGGAGTTACTCCTATCTTTTGATTGATACTTTGTCTTCATTTCACTTACTTTTGTCCTTTTAAATGAGTGTGCACTTATTTCTTCTATTATAAAAGTGTTCATTTTACATGACAGGAAGTAATTGACAAATATACAGCTGTTGTAAAGATGATTGATTCTGGAGACAAGCTGAAACTTGACCAGACTCATTTAGAGACAGTAATTCCAGCACCAGGTAAATCTGTTTGCAGACCATTTAATACATATGCCATCAAAATGAGCGGTTCCATTCTTAAGCCACTGTATTTTGACAGTGCTTGATGATTGTAGTTATTTTTCTGTCTTGGCAACATTAACTGCCAGCGTAACTCATCTCTGTTTGGATTCAAGGGCATCGTAGTTTACTGGCTCCTTGGTGAAGCTGTTTTGTGGTGTCAATGGATTTTCCTTTCCTGGAATACTTTTTTTTTTTCTTTCTGAAACAAAACATAGACGTATATGGATAGCATTTGTTATATTAGGCTTATGGTTGTAGGTGGAGAATCTCTCGTCTGAAATGCCTGGACTTTCACTCAGAAGTGTTTCCAATTTTGGATTTTGGAATATTTGCGTATACATAATTGGATATCTTGGGGTTGGAACCCATGTCTTAACACAAAATTGATTTATGTTTTATTTTATTTTTTTTTATTCATTTTTGAGACACAGTTTCACTCTGTCACCCAGGCTGGAGTGTAGTGGCACGATCTTGACTCACTGCAACCTTCATTTCCCGGGTCAAGCAATTCTCCTGCCTTAGCTTCCCAAGTAGCTGGGACGACAGGCACGCACCACTGCATCCGGCTAATTTTTGTATTTTTAGTAAAGATGGGCCTTCACCATGTTGGCCAAGCTGGTCTCGAACTCCTGATCTCAAGTTATCCACCCACCTCAGCCTCTCAAAGGACTGGAATTGCAGGCGTGAGCCACTGCACCCAGCCTCATTTATGTTTTATATACACCTTACACACATGACCTGAAGGTAATTTTATACAATATTTTAAGTAATTTTGATTGCATCTTTCTTGACAGTGACCTGTCACTGGAGGTCAGGTGTGGAATTTTCCACTTGTGGCATGATGTCAGCACTCAAAAGATTTTAGATTTTGGAGCTTTTCAAATTTTGAGTTTAGGGATGTTCAACCTGTAATGTATTTGTTTAGCTCTCTGCGATAGTCAAGTGAAAGTCTGTGTTATTTTGCTTTTTTTCCCCTTTAGTTGTCTTTGCCTTCTGGAAACTTATCCGTATCTGAGTACGAACACTACTTTGACCAGGTTGTTTGCTTCTGACTCAGAATCTTCCTGGGGGGTGTCATTGCCAATGTAGTGATAACATCAGACCATGGAACTTCCAATTGCCATATTCTTTATTCTTTTTTCCTCCTAAAGTAAAAATTTTCTTACAAATTAGAAAAACTTGTGTTAGCTTAATTGTGGTAGAATTGATGTACAATAAATCACACATATGTAAAGTATACAATTTGATAAGTTTGAACATTGCCTACTTCATAAAACCGTCACTGCAATCAAGATGATGGATAAATCCCCTCATTTCCCTCTCTAATCCCTCCCTCCTACCTTCTGCTCCTATGTCCCCCATCTTCCTCGGCATCTGCTGACATGCTTTCTGTCACTGTAATTCAGTTCTTATTTTTCTAGAATTTTATATAAATTAAGTTTCTATAAATATAAATGTGTCCTGTTTTCTGGTCTGACTACTTTTACTCAGCATAATTATTTTGGATTCACCTATGTGGTGGCATGTATCTGTAGTTCATTCTTTTTTCTTGCTATATGTCATTGTATGGATATGCAGTATTCCCCCCTTATCCTATACCTTCCAAGACCACCAGTGAATGCCTGAAACCATGGATAGTACCAAACACTATATATACTATGTGTTTTTCCTACATATATACCTATAATAAAGTTTAACTTATGAATTAGGCACAGTAAAAGATTGAGAAGAATAACTAATAATAAAAGAGTAATTATAATAAATATACTATAATAAAAGTCATGTGAATGTGGTCTCTCTCTCTCAAAATATTTTATTGTACTGTATACACCTATTTTTGGACCGCGCTGACTGAGAGTAACCAAAACCTGGGATAAGGGGGGACTCCTGTACCACTTTGTTTACCCAGTTATCTGTTGATAGACATTTGGCTTATTTACAGCTTTTGGCTGTTAAAACTGCTGTGAACATATATGTACAAAGCTTTGTGTGGATATCTGGTTTCTTTTTTCTTGGGTGAATACATAGAATGGCTCAGTCACATGGTAGGTATAACTTTAAAGTTTTGTCAAACTGCCAAACCATCTTATGAATTTTGCCAAGAGACAAAGTAACCTAAAGTTTCTCTGATTACTTCTGGGCTCTGAACATTTTCTCCAAGTACCTCATATTCCTTGCAGTCTAAGAGTAAAAATCTCAAAAAAAAAAAAAAAAAAGAGAACTTCTAAGAAAAAGAGTTTTGTTTTTTATTATGTTTATTAAGTGTAGTTCATTTTTGTACATTGCTGTAACAAGTTAGAAGAAAAATGGAGATATTTCTTTGCATTAATTTGTATATTCTTTTCCATCGTAGGAAAAAGAATTCGAGTTTTAAATGGAGGCTACAGAGGAAATGAAGGTACCCTTGAATCCATCAATGAGAAGACTTTTTCAGCTACTATCGTCATTGAAACTGTACGTTTGTTTATACAAAGACAGAAATTTCAAAGTGCTTTAAAAATGTGCCATAGTGGTTTTTAATTGGATTGTTCTTTATTTTAGAATTTGAGTTTTTTATTAGCCTTGTATCCTATTTGGAAATCTGTAAGCTTATTTTCTCTAATGACTGTGCCATTGCTAAAGCATTTTGTTTTCTGATTACAAAAGAAATGTTACTCACGCTTAAAACCTGAAAAATATATTTTAATTTAATATAAATAATTATAAAAATTAATCATAATCCCCAAGCCCAACAATAAACCCCATGAATATTTTGCTCTGTTCCTTTTCAATCTTGGTGTTTTATGAAAGTGTGTATAATGGGTACCGTTTTATATCCTTTTTTCCCCTCATATTGAATATAAAACTCAATTTGGTATAGTGAAGTTAGTGGGGGAAGTATAGTCATTGTCAAGAGGGAGGGAACCACAGAGGTCACCCACTTTTTTAAATGTCTTCCCTTTTTTCGTAAAGGATTTAAGGTAGCAGAGATCAATACAGTAATTTAAAGAACTCTGACATATAAATAAAGTTGGTTATTGACTTAGAACTGATATTTCACTGACAGGTCTGTGACTGAGGCCTGAGATACCTTCAGAAAGAAAGTTTCCTTTTAAAACTCTGAACTACTGCACTGCATATCTTTGATGCTAAACAAAAGAATTTTTCATCTCCAGTACAGTCTGTTTTAGTATTTCTGGGGGAGCTTGGGAGTAATAGATCACTAAGAGAGTTTAATGAAGTTCAGACTCTTCAAAACGTTGCACATAATTTACTAAATTTTCCTTGTTCTCTTGGGGAGTTTATAGGACCCCTAAGCCCCTGGGCCTGTTAGAGGATATGTGTCTAGGAAGGTTTTCTGGAAAAACCATTTAGGTCCTTATTTGAGAGAATTCTCATTTCAGTAAATCAAGCTTTTCTTTTTTTTTTTTCTGTCTGATCCTGACAATGCTAACCTAGAAACTGTTACTTGCTAACTGTTACTCACTAATGTAAACTAAGGGGAAAAAAGGGAAAAAGGACTCTTACTTGGCATTGAGGAACGTGTCAGTCTGACTAAATTAGCAGATTGAGTTTTAACAAAAAACTCTAAGATTTTCTCTGACTCTATCAGCATAAGGCAATAGAAAATCCAGTATTTCCTTGACAATTTGCTTATCCTTCCCTTATTAATTTCTTTTTTTTTTTTTGCATGGACCATGCATGAAACTTACCTTATTAATTCCATAGCACTATCAAATGCAGATCCTGTTTCATGTTTTCATCTCAGGGAAACACAAAACATCTGATTACTGTTGAGGCTGTGTTGAGTTCCATCTCGATACCTTTGGTTTGCAGGTTGTGTCCATTCATCAAAAGCTAATTTCTCACCTTCTGCACTGTAGACCCAGTTTCATCTTCTGTACTGAGGTAGAACTTAGGAGCAAATCCACATGAAAAGCCTTTCTGTTTGATTGCAGAGCAACATGTAGTTCTTTTAGAAAAGGGAATCTACCAGCTGGGCATGGTACCTCAACCCTGTAATTCCAGCACTTTGGGAGGCCAAGGGGGATGGATCACCTGAGGTCAGGAGTTCGAGACCAGCCTGGCCAACATGAAGAAATCCCATCTCCACTAAAAATGCAAAAATTAGCTGGGCACGGTGGCAAATGCCTGTAGTCCCAGCTCGGGAGATTGAGGCAGGAGAATCGCTTCAACCTGGGAGGCAGAGATTGCAGTGAGCCGAGATTGTGCCACTTCGGCCTGGGTGACAGAGCGAGACTCCATCTCAAAAAAAAAGGGAATCTATCTCTTAATTTTTTTTCTACTGTTCTTGAGGCTCTCCTCATTAAAAAAAAATATCTCTGTATGTGCATGTGTCGCCACTTGAACTTTGCAAGTGGTTATTTTTATCATTTCTGGCACCTTAAGTTTTCATGTCATTGGTAATGTTTGAAATTTATGCATTTATTAAGCAGATTTTTAACACCTAGTAAATTGTTCCTAAATAGCCTCTGCTTTTTAGCTATTTACTTTATAAACTCAAATGTCTAGCTCCCTTCTTATTCTCCAGATTTGTGGTTCTTATCAGAAAAATGCAATTGACCATAGACCATTAAACACGATAATGAAAAATGCAACCTAGGTTATACTTTATCTGGGAACTTAATTCCTTTAAATATGATAATTATTTGTTGTTAACGGAAGCAGTAAAAAAAAGTTAAAATCTCAGTTCCAGGGTTAGGGTCATCATCATTGTCATCATTATCATCATCATCATCACGTTATATTTTGCAAGGGAAAGGATTAACTGTCAAATTTTATTTTTATTTTATTTTATTTATTTATTTTCAAGACAGAGTCTCACTCTGTCGCCCAGGCTGGAGTGCAATGGCGCGATCTCAGCTCACTGCAACCTCCGCCTCCGGGTTCAAGAAATTCTTCTGCTCCAGCCTCCCGAGTAGCTGGGATTACAGGCGTGTGCCACCACGCCCAGCTAATTTTTATATTTTTAGTAGAGATAGGATTTTACTACGTTGGTCAGGCTGGTCTCAAACTCCTGACCTCAGGTGATCTACCCGCCTCGGCCTCCCAAAGTGCTGGGATTACAGACGTGAGCACCGTGCCTGACCCAACTCTCAAAGTTTAAACAAAAGATTTTTTTTTTTTTTTTTGAGACGGAGTCTCGCTCTATCCCCCTGGCTGGAGTGCAGTGGCACGATCTCAGCTCACTGCAAGCTCCGCCCCCCAGGTTCACGCCATTCTCCTGCCTCAGCCTCCTGTGTAGCTGGGACCACAGGCTCCCACCACCGTGCCCGGCTAATTTTTTGTATTTTTAGTAGAGACGGGGTTTCACCATGTTAGCCAGGATGGTCTCGATCTCCTGACCTTGTGATCCGCCCGCCTCGGCCTCCCAAAGTGCTGGGATTACAGGCGTGAGCCACCGCGCCCGGCTAAACCAAAGATTAAATAATATTTAGAGTTGAAAATTATTGAGCTCTCACTCATATTAAATTCCAGGTCTAGTCATTTTATATGAAATGACTCATTTATGTTTCCCAGCAACCCAATCATAGAGACATTACTATTATTCCCACTGGGAGATAATGGGGCACAGAGAGGAAACTGAAGGACAGAGAGCTTAAATCAATTGTTGAAAGTGAGATTTGAACTTGGGGAGTGTGGGTCCACAGCCCATATTCTCTGTGTTCCCAGGTTATATCCGCTTTAGTGATAGAAGATATCTTTCATTAATTAAGTTTTCCTCTTTCTCTTTTTGTTCGATATGAAAGAAGAAAATAAATTTAAAGTTGGACTCTTTTTATAATATAGACTAGTGTAACTATGACAGCCAACCTCGACAAACCTGTTTGAGTATCTGTAATGCTTACAAAATGATATTTCCTATAAAAAAAAGAAAACCCCAAATGGACAATGGCACAAACATGGTAGAAGTTAACGTTTCACTCTAAAAACCCCAAATGGGTTTTTTTGATCAGGGAACTCTTTTCTAAGAGGTGATTTGTGACCCCGGGTCCTTCCAGCTAATGGCTCTACTGCCCTCAAGTGGCATCTCCAGTTGCCGTGTCTGTGTGCATGGGGCAGGCAAAAGGAGCTTGGCAGATAGTGTTTCGGGGATAGCACGTTTGGACCATCACTTCTGTTTGCTTCCCTGGGCTTCGAGCTCCATGCATGGCCATAGCTAACCACAAGGGAGCTGGGAAATTAGCTATTTATCCAGGAAGCAGAGGATACTGAACAGCTAGCGGGTCTCTGCCACAATATCTATTGATAACGTATGTCAGATGTCACAGAAGAAAATACAGATTTTCTTAATGAGGATGCCATAGATTATTCTTAAAATTCATAGATATATACAAATGTTAACTACCTTAATGATATTTTAGGGATACAGAAAAGGCAAATTTGTATCCATAAGCATGGTGTCATTTTTTTGTCTTTTAGGAATGTGTGTTTCTAACCTTCTTTTAAATTATTTTAATTTGTAGGGCCCTTTAAAAGGACGCAGAGTGGAAGGAATTCAATATGAAGACTTTTCTAAACTCGCCTGAGTTTGAAAATGTGTTAACAATACATTAAAATCTTAAAGCATCAAATTGGTGTTCGCCAGGGCATTATGAGACTCTACTGTGTTAGGGTATTCTTTTGTATTTAAAAAACAGGTTTTTGAAAATATTACTGTATAGTTGTTCAGCTAAACTTTGAGAACAATTTAATTATGTCTCATGAAGTATCAAAACTATGTAATTTTGTCCTTGTTATTTTTGTTTCCTTTGTAATTTACTTGATGAATTTATATCTTCATTAAAGAATGTTATTGTAAAGTGTTTTATATATGACAATTTAGAATCATGTAATTGGAGGAAATCCTTCATACACTCTAAATTTATATTTTCAGTAGTAGAGTAGTAAAGTTGAACTACAAGTGTAATTAAATTTTAAACGTAAAACTATAAATACAGAAGCAGCTTTATTGTGGTAATAATTCGTATACCTTACAGACCACTCATTTAAAATATACATACAATTCAGTGGTTTTCAGTATTTTTGCAGAGTTGTGCAACCATCACCACTGTCTGATTTTAAAACACTTTCATGCCCTAAAATGAAGCCCTGTAATAGTCAGTTGCTATTTTTCCCCTCTGCCCTAGCCCTAGGCAGCCACTCGTGTACTTTCCGTCTCTATGGATTTCCCTTTCTGGACATTTCTTATAAATGGAATCATATAATACATGATCTTTTATGACTGGCTTCTTACACTTAGCGTCATGTTTTCAAGGTTTATCCATGTGGTAGCATGTAGGCCTGCTTCATTTGTTTTTGTGGCTGCGTAATATTCCACTGTATGTATGTACCATATTTTGTTTATCCATTCATCAGTTGATAAACATTTGGATTGTTTCTACTTTTTGGCTATTGTGAATAATGCTGCCATGATCATCCATTTACAGGATTTTATGTGAACAGAAGCTTTTGATTCTGCCAAACTCTTCCAGAGCAGCTATACCATTTTACAGTCCCACCAGCAATGTTGAACTCTACAGTTTTATTTGTTTTTAGTTTTTTTACTTTTAGAGACAGGGTCTCACTACGTTACCTAGGCTGCTCTCAAACTCCTGGGCTCAAGTGATCCTCCTGCCTCAGCCTCCCAAAGTGCTAGGATTGCAAGCGTGAGCCACGGCACCCTGCCTAACTATACAGTTTGAAATAAGTAGGGCAGTATATTATTAGGGAATGCAAAAGACAGGAAACCCACACTTGCCTGTGCCAAAGGAAAAGAAGAGAAGGGATATTTATGGTGCACATGACTGAAAGGAGCAGACGCTAGCTTCCAGAGCAGTGGGACCAGGTGTCAACAGCCTTCCCAGGCTTGCACTCTGTCTCTGGCTTCCTGTGCTGGCTCTCTACGTTTACATTCTTGGGCACTCGAGGTTTACATCTTACCCTTCAGCAGCACCAGGAAGAGAGAGATGATCTATCTTTTCTTTTTCTTTTTTTTCTTTTTTTGAGACGCAGTCTCACTCTGTTGCCCAGGCTGGAGTGCAGTGGTACAATCTCGGCTCACTGCAACCCCCATCTCCCAGGTTCAAGCCATTCTCCTGCCTCAGCCTCCTGAGTAGCTGGGACTACAGGCATGTGCCACCACGCCCAGCTAATTTTTGTAATTTTAGTAGAGACAAGGTTTCACCATGTTGGCCAGGATGGTCTCAATCTCCTGACCTTGTGATCTGCCCGCCTCAGCCTCCCAAAGTGCTGGGATTACAGGCATGAGCCACCGCGCCCGACCTCTTTTTTTTTTTTTTTTTTCTTTTTTGAGATAGGGTCTTGCTCTGTCACCCAGGCTGGAGTGCAGTGGCACAATCATGGCTGACTGCAGCCTCGTCCTCCTGGGCTTAGGTCATTGACTCTCCCACCTCAGCCTCCCGAGTAGCTGGGACTACAGGCATGCACTAACAACCTGGCTAATTTGTTTGATTTTTAGTAGAGACAAGGTCTTGCAATGTTGCCCAGGCTGGTCTCAAACTCTTGAGCTCAAGCAGTCTTCCTGCCTCGGCCTCCTAAAGTGTTGTAATTACAGGTGTGAGTTACCACGCCTTGCGTGAGTTGATCTTCTATAAGAGTTCAAACAAAAAACAGACTACACCAGGATGATCACTTCAAACAGGAGGATGGGATATGCTGACATTAGACACAGGTACGGCGCCAACCCCTGGGATATCTCTCTTTAATTGAGAGTCAGGGAGGGCTGACGGCTTCTATTCTCAGAAGGTGGGAGAACATATGCTGTCAGCAGAAAGGTAAGAGGCAGTAAAGAAATACTAGCAGGATGATGTCAGTAGCTTTACAGAAAATGTTCTTCAGGGATGAATTAAGGTTTTTTCAAAGTAACCTGACAGCATAGTATGGAAAGCAACTGGGTTTTGGGTGTGGGCAGTCTTTAGATCAAATTCCGGCAGTTCTGTTCATTAGCTTTGTAATATTAGAATGTTAACGTTCTTGAATTGCGATGTTTTTAATGTATAAATGGTCAAAATGTTTTTCTGCCGGGTTGGTGTGAGACCTGCAGAAAATACATATAAAGCATCAGACATGAAGTCCAGCACATAGTAGGTGTTGAATAAATGGCAGTGAGTGGTCATGTCTGGAAATGGAGCCAAGAAGTTCAGCCTGGACTACTAAGAATCTGGCCTGAAGAATTTCAAAAAGGAGAATGGTTCTCCCTGATAACAAATAGTGATGAGTAAAACCTGACAAATTACATATGCCTCCCCCAAATATGTAAGTTTGGAATCAACTCGGTGGTTTTCTTCAGAGAAAAACTGTTTCATGTCTGCCTCCCACATTTAATTCTCCAACATCTTTCTGAAATTATTTCAGAATGAAATGAGGTAGCATACTTGAGGTTAAATTCAATAAAAAATATCTGAAGCATAAAAATACGATTCTAGATGTAACAGTAGTTTTTTCCCTCGAGTTCGTAGAGCCTGATAGTGTTTATGCTAAGCAGAATGACTACAGATAACTACCGACAGGTCTTATGATTAGACTTTTATTTTTGAAGCATCATAAGCTATTTTTCTTTTTTTCGAACATAGACTTTGCTTATTAGAGCAGTTTCTGTGGGTTTTGACAAATGTATAATGACATGTATCTGCCACTGTAGCATCACACAGAACCGCTTCACTGCCCTAGAAGTTTCCTGTGTTCTGCCTGTTCCCTGTCTCCCCCCAAATCTCTGCTGGCCACTGATCTTTTTACTGTCTCCCTAGTTTTGTCTCCGTCGAAGGTCATATAGTTGGAGTCGTACAGTGTGTAGCTTTTTCAGATTGGCTTCTTTCACCTAGTAGAACATACACATGTAAGGTTCCTCCGTGTTGTTTTGGGTAGGATTTTGTGGCTCGATAGCACACTTCATTTTGGCACTGAGTAATATTCTATTGTCTGAATGCACCACAGTTTATGCACTCACCTACTGAAGGATATCCTGGTTGCTTCCAGGGTTTGGAAATTATGAATAAAGCTGCTACAAACATCTGTGTGCAGGTATTTTGTGGATAGACGTTTTCAACTTATCTATGTAAAGACCACGGAGCACAATGGCTGGATCGTATGCCAAGAGTCTTCTGAGAAACTACCCAACTGTCTTCCAGGGTGACTGTACCATTTTGTATTCAAACAAGCAATGAGTGAGAGTTCCTGTTGCTCCCCATCTCCACCAGCATTTGATGCTGTCAGTGTTCTGGATTTTGGCCCATCCTAAGAGGTGTACAATGGGATCTTATCGTTGCTTTAATTTGCATTTCTTTGATGAAGTATGATGTGGGGCATCTTTTCATATGCTTATTTGCTGCCTGTATATCTTCTTTGGTGAGATGTCTTTCAGGATTTTTGCCCACTATTTAATTGGGTGACTCATTTTCTTATTGTTGAATTTTAAGAGTTCTTTGTATATTTCAGTTAAGTGTTCTTTATCAACTGTGTCTTTTGCAAATATTTTCTCTCAGTCAGTGGCTTGTCTTCTTATTTTGTTTTAAGCTATTCTTCTTTTAACAACTGACTTGAGGTCATATCAAATTGTTGGTTTTGTTGTCCTGAGAGACCAAAATCTGTTTTCTTCATTAGAATCTCATTAAATCTCATTTGCTGATTTTTCCTTTGTCTTCCGGCATCTACTTCTAACTGCCTCTCAGTTTCAGTTTTTCTGATATGATTGCATCAAATTCATTCAGCCAGCATTTATGGAGTGCCTTCAGTAGGTAAGCCATTGTACTGGAGATACGAGTGAGAAGCAGATAGAGACCCAAGGTGTGTGTTATAGGAATTGACAATGTTCAATGATAATCAAATGAAATGATAGGCCAGTAAGAGAAACTTGATCATGTATAGCAGCTACTTGAAAATCTGCCCTGACTGCTGGGCCTGAGAAACTGTTCACTGATACCAGTATACACCTCAGTTCCTACTTGGGTAAGATGGAATCACAGGATTAGAATATGATCAGCCTTTTTTTTTTTTTTTTTTTTTTTTTTGAGACAGACTCTGTCACCCAGGCTGGAGTGCAGTGTTGCGATCTTGGCTCACTGCAACTTCCGCCTCCTGGGTTTAAGCGGTTCTCCTGCCTTAGCCTCCCGAGTAGCTGGGATTACAGGTCCATGCCACGGCACCTGCCTAAGTTTTGTATTTTTAGGAAAGACATGATTTCGCCATGTTGGTCAGGCTGGTGTCGAACTCCTGACCTCAGGTGATCTGCCTGCCTTGGCCTCCCAAAGTGCTGGGATTACAGGCATGAGCCACCGCGCCCAGCCAGAATATGATCAGCCTTGATTATAAGTTAGTCATTAGGTTGACTGCAGTGACCCTAGAAACGTTAATTAGATAACTGAATAATTATGCCACTTAAGGAAGCCATCCTGGAGGGTTTTTTTTTTCTCTTCTGTAGTTATTTTAGGAATAGTTACCAAGAAGTAGACTCAGCCATTGTGAAAAAGTTAAGAAAAATAACACTAAGTTCTTATAGCATACAAGCATCTCTAGTACCTAGATAGCCAGGTAATTTTTACTTTGATTTTACTGGGCCTTTGGAGTCACTTATATCTCCTTCAGTTGGGATAAGACTAAAGAGAAGATGCCACTGGATGGTAGTAAGTGATCCTTTAAAGCTGCAGTTTCTTTTGATAGAACTCTATTACCATATATAAGTATACACCCCAAGGTTTTCATTCTTTCTTTTAAGACCACTGTGCACACATAAAATACTAAGAAGCTAAACTTAGTATCTGCAGGTAGAAGTTTTAAATTCAAGATTTTAACCGAGTAACAGAATTAGTGTTAAAATCTCACTTTTGAAGTTTATGTTGAATATTAGCATTCTAATATTTAATATGTTTCTATTTTTGAAATAGGAAATGGAAAAGATGCAGTAGATTTTTCAAAAGTGTATCATAGGTGACCACTTCTTATAGAGGAAGAAGACTAAGAGGTAGTGCTATTTACCTCTTCAGCACTAAGGCTATCTTTACTTTTACTTATTTTTATGAAGAGATGGGAGTCTCACTATGTTGCCTAGGCTGGTCTTGAACTCCTGGCCTCCAATGATGCTCCTGCCTTGGCCTCTGAAAGTGCTGGGATTATAGGCATCAGGCACCACGCCCAGGCAGTAATCTTTAGCTTCTAGAAACAATCACATTTCCTTAAGATTTTGCAATTAGGTTTGGAGATGCCCACTTGCTTTTTCAAGTACGGGTTGGATATGTGCAAAAAAAGAGTTTTGCCTCTAAAATGAAAAATGACTTTTATCAGATTACGGAAAGAAAGATTCATAAAAATGTGCCTTTAAAAAGCTTTTTTAAAGTGCAAATTCACCAATTTGGCTTTTGAGAATATGTTCATTTTAGGAATTGATTTTTTAAGGAAAGTTGTAAACACAGCAAAGCACAGAATTACAGTGGTTCAGACTTGCATCTTAGCACCAAAATCCACTATACAAGAGCAGACAGCATAAAGTAACCCAGTTTCGCTTTAAATTGGTTGCTTATTTTATTCTGCCTTATAACTGTCATTGGCTTTTTGTTAGAACATAATTTACTACTTTATTTTGAAATAAAGTCTAATATAAGATTTAGCATGTAAGTGGTATTCCTCAGAAATGGTTTAAATGCAAATGAAGTAACAGTTCTACCAGGAGTACTAACAAAAATGCCGTGTTCAAGGTATATTAAATGTGTGTGAAACTTGATTCACAGACACACAGGGCTTCCAGAGAATTTGGAACTATGATTCAGAATTCACTTAGCAACATTCACAGTGTGTCTCATTAGCCATCTGAGGTAACATCCTGAGCGATTTTAAACATGTGCAGAATTTGGGAGCAACAAAAACTCCCAAGTGGGGCTGGGCATGGTGGTTCACGCTGGTAATCCCAGCTACTTGGGAGGCTGAGGCAGGAGGATCACTTCAACCCGGGAGGTGGAGGTTGCAGTGAGCTGAGATTGCGCCACTGTGCTCCAGCCTGGGCAATAAAGTGAGATTCCATCTCAAGAAAAAAAAAACCACACACACACAAAGTAAAGAAATCACCTTCCCTTGTGTGGGTGGGCCTCATCTAATCAGTCGAAGGTCTGAATAGAACGAAAATGCTGACCTCCCCAAGTCAGAGGGGATTCTCTAGTGTACGGCCTTCAGACTTCATCTGCAGCATCGGCTCTTCCTGCCTGATGGCTTTTGGACTGGAACACTGGCTCCTCCCTGGGTCTCCTGTACCATCAGCCTACTCTGCAGATTTTGGATTTACAAGCCTCCATAATCACATGAGCCAATCCTTATTGTAAATCTCCTGTGGGTTCTGTTTTTCTGGAGAACCATGGCTAATTCAGACCTCATACACTCACACGGGTCCCAGGGACCAACACTATGAAGAGAATCTTGGACAAAAATACTGGGTTATCACAGGCACCATAGCAAGGCTATCCCTACAGAGGGTAGCAGGGCTTTAGTATAAATCTCTACAAAGTACCTAAGATCAAGTAACCCCCATTCGTATTCTATGCTCACCATCTAACCCTCTCATAATCATACCTCCCATGCAACTAGTAGTGTAAAGATGGATGCAATCTGCAAGGTGGGGGACCTGAGACTCAACAACAATGAAATGATCAGCTGGGTGTGGTGGCTCATACCTGTAATCCCAGCACTTTGGAAGGCTGAGGCAGGAGAATCACTTGAGCCCAGGAGTTTGAGACCAGCCTGGGGACCATAGTGAGACCTCGTCTCTGCAAAAAAATAAAAATGAGGCAGGCATGGTGACATGCACCTGTAGTCCCAGCTACTAGGGAGGTTGAAGTGGGAGGATTGCTTGTGCCCAGGCTGAGGCTGCAGTGAGCTATGATCACGCCACTGCACTCCAACCTGGGAGACCCTGTCTCAAAGGAAAAAGAAAAGATTAATAAATGATCACAGTAAACACCACATTTAAGGCTCTGTCCAGATGCTGGCTTGTCTCAGCACCACCTTGATTCACACACTTTGGCGTCTAAAAATGCAACAAAATCCTAAAAGCTCATTTGTAAGATGTTTATTTTCTTCAGGTATATTTACAGGCTTTATAAAACACCCTGATATCTGGTTCATTTTAATTAACCACCCTGATATCTGGTTCATTTTAATTATTCAAATCAAAGAATATCTGCAAAAGTGACAGGGGAAAGACGTGTATTAATATATATAATTTCCCAAACTATAAACCCTTAAGGCCGTTTGAGAAAGCTGTAGAGCTGAGGCACGAAGTAATCCTTGTAATGCCCGTCAATGAATCCTTTTCCACTGTTGTGCACAAACCAGCAGGTAACATCCGTTCCAAACACTAGATCCGTTCTGTAGTCTTTCTGTAAGCCCCTGCAAGGAAGCAAGGCATGTGGTTAGCGGGAGGCCGAGGGATGGCTGGCCGGGCACCCCTAGACACAAGACCCCGTCTTTTCCTTGCTGTTCGTCGTGTTCCGTCACCACATCTGCCGCCCCCCCACCTATCGCTGCTTCCCAAGTCATGTGAAACACCCAAGTCTGGGGCTTGGTGTTGGAAGGACAGAGAATCAGCGGAGTGTCCTTAGAGAACTCAAAGAACCCTTAGAGTTGACCCATATGGGCTTTTCCAGCAAGGGAAACAGTAGCCAATGGAAAGAAGGCAGGAACAAGACTCCACAGCGTTGAGGCTGACCTCACCGGTCACTTAAAGAATGAGTCGGTGGCCAGGCACGGTGGCTCATGCCTGTCATCGCAGCGCTTTGGGAGGCCAAGGCGGGCGGATCATTTGAGGCCAGGAGTTCCAGACGAGCCTGGCCAACATGGAGAAACCCTGTCTCTACTAAAAATATTTTTTTAAAAAATTAGCTGGGCATATGCCTGTAGTCCCAATTACTTGAGAGACTGAGGCACGAGAATCGCTTGAACCCAGGAGGCAGGGGTTGCAGTGAGCCAAGGTCGCACCACTGCACTCCAGCCTGGGCGACAGAGCAAGACTCTGTCATCAAAAAAAAAAGAATGCATTGGTGGCACCTCTTAACTGCACTTTCTGTGTGTTTAAGGGTGATACCTGCTGTTTCTGAGCAGATTCATGTCCTCCACTTGAAGGGCAAAGTAGCCAACAATTTGTAAAGAATCTGGCACATTGTGTGAATGAGCCTTAAAAGTGTATCACCGCGCCCAGCTCAGTTTCAGTTATGAACCACGAGGTGCTTGCAGTGGATGAAATGGAGGCCCAGCATTTACTCTTTGTCATTATAATAAACGCATGTGTGTGTATATATATTTATTTATTTATATATGTATATATATTTATGTACATATATAAATATATATCTATATCTATATAGATAAATATATATTTATAAATATCTATATATAAATATACATATACATTTATATATGTATATAATATACATATATAAATATAAATATAAAAATATAGAGTGCACCACTGCAGTCTAGCCTGACTCCATCTCTCTCTCTATATATAAAGTAAATGCATATATAGATATATACATATATAAATATCTATCTATATATGTGTGTGTGTGTGTGTGTGTGTGTGTGTGTATATATATATAGAGAGAGAGAGAGAGAGATGGAGCCAGGCTGGAGTACAGTGGTGCTATCTCTGCCCACTGCAACCTCCACCTCCCAGGTTCAAGCGATTCTCCTACCTCAGCCTCCCGAGTAGCTGGGATTACAGGCACCCGCCATCACACCCAGCTAATTTTTGTATTTTTAGTAGAGATGGGGGGGGGGTTTCAACATGTTTGCAAGATGGTCTTGAACTCCTGACCTCAGGTGATCCACCCGCCTCGGCCTCCCAAAGTGCCGGGATGGTGTGAGCCACTGCGCCCAGCCTATTTATATATTATGTTTTTATTTATGAGACAGGTCTCACTCTGTTACCCAGGCTGGAGTGCAGCGGTACAATCATAACTCACTTCAGCTTTGAACTCCTGGGATCAATGGATCCTCCCACCTCAACCTCCTGAGTAGCTGGGGCTATAGGCAGAATCTACTACACCTGGCTAATTATTTTTATTTTTATTTTTATAGAGATGGAGTCTTACTATGTTGCCCAGGCCAGTCTTGAACTGCTAGTCTCAAGTGATCCTCCCACATTGGCTTCTCAAAGCATTGGGGTTACAGGCATGAGCCACCATGCCTGGCAGTAAACACCCTTTTACCAACTTCAGATAGCTTAATATTAGCATTATTAATTTGTGCTCACAATTGCTTCTGTGACACACGCTCACTGATTTCCGTCAGTACCTTGTTCCTCCCATAAACTGATACTAATTGAATGGTGTATTCAGCAAGAATCCATTGTTTCAGTTCACAAATCTACTTTCGTGGCAATACTTCCAAATACAATTTTATGGTTATCATTGTTATGGTTTAATTATGTCAAAGCCAATGACATTTGTTTGCATGAAGAATCCTTTCTAACAAAGCGAAGTTGACTGCTTTGTAAAAACTCTAAAAAGGGGTAAACGGCTTTAAAACGGTACCAAATTTGGCATGGGTGAGACAACTGTAAAGGACTGGGAAAAAATATCAAGATTTGTAAGATTTTTACACTCAGAATGTCTTACGAGCTTCTAAGTTCTCACTTTAGATGAAGCATATGGGGGTGGTTTGTATAAGAAAAGCTACACACAAAAAAAGCAGTCAGAGATCCATGTGTAAAAGGAAAGCTCTAGCCTGATGTAAAAATCTATATTCGTTCTGCAGTACTATGGTAATAGGTGTTTTTATGATTCTCTCCTTTGATCCACGTGTCCAGTTATCCAAGTTGTGAAGCTCTCATGAGGGCTTCTAAAGTATGAAGATGAGAACAACAGGTTAGTTAATCTTGGCATCACATGACCCTAGATACCCCGTCATTATTTGCATTTAAGGTGGGATATCAGAAGTGCCCTTATGCGAATGCTGTGTGTGTCTATTCCTGATGAATTGCTTAGTGTGATGTAGGTAGTGCTTACAACACTTCTTCTTGCTCCTCTATTTTGCTGTGTGGGTCTAATTCTAACACGAGCCCTCTTCGTCACTGACCTTACACCCGAGGCCTACCTGGTGACAATGAGCTTCTGCCCCTTCACTTCCATGCTGGCCTCTGGTTTCTCAGGGTCCTTTCCCGGTCTCTCATTGAAGATGTGTATCTTTGGTTCCTGCATGAACTGGCCTGGCGAAACAGAATCAGACATTGATTTACATGTAATCATAGTCAAATAAAAAGATAGGCTTGTTATTGGCTCCATGCTACATTTTGGTCCTCCCTCTAGGATTTCTAGGGTGGAAAGACAAGCTGAGAGGAAAAAAGAGTGGTGATGGGAGGAGGGTCCTTCCTGGGAGCACATTTGTGCTGCTCACGATCTTTTTTTATTTTTATTTTTTTTCATTTGAGGAAGGATCTCCCTCTGTCACCCAGGCTGGAGTGCAGCGGCACGATCTCAGCTCACTGCAAGCTCCGCCTCCCGGGTTTATGCCATTCTCCTGCCTCAGCCTCCTGAGTAGCTGGGACTACAGGTGCCCGTCACCACACCTGGCTAATTTTTTTTTGTATTTTTAGTAGAGACGGGGTTTCACCGTGTTAGCCAGGATGGTCTCGATCTCCTGACCTCGTGATCTGCCTGCCTCGGCCTCCCAAAGTGCTGGGATTACAGACATAAGCCACCACTCCCAGCCCTTTTTTTTTTTTTTAATTGAAGAGATGGGACCAGGTGCGGTGGCTCACACCTGTAATCCTAGCACTCTGGAGGCCACGCCGAGCAGATCACCTGAGGTTGGGAGTTCCAGACCAGCCTGACCAACATGGAGAAACCCCATCTCTACTAAAAATACAAAATTAGTTGGGCATGGTGGTGCATGCGTGTAATCCCAGCTACTCGGGAGGCTGAGGGAAGAGAATCACGTGAACCGTGGAGGCAGAGGTTGTGATGAGCTGAGATTGTGCCATTGCACTTCAGCCTGGGCAACAAGAGCGAAACTCCATCTCATAAATAAATACATAAATAAATAAATAAATTTAAGAGATGGAGTCTCCCTTTATCACCCAGGCTGGAGCACAGTGGCACAGTCACAGCTCACTGCAGCCTCTAATTCCTGGACTCGGGCAATCCCACCGCAGCTTCCTGAGTAGCTGGGACTCCAGGCAGGATCCACCACATCCTGCTAATTATTTTTATTTCCTACTTTTTTGATAGCAATGGGGTGCCCAGGCCGGTCTTGAACTCCACAAGCAATCCACCTGCCCAGGCCTCCTAAAGTGCTGGGATTACATGAGCCACCATGAGCGGAGCTCATGGTCATTTTATACATGAGGTTGGTCTAGTGGATTGTAAGTAAATGGAGCACCCTGATGGCAGGAAAGTGAGGTGAGCACCTGAGAGCATAGCTCAGATCACAGGCACAAGATTTGTTTGTGATGTCACAGGCTTTACATTTGAGCCCTTCTTAAAATACTAGGGACGGTTGTCCAGGGTGTTCTGCGTGTTATCACAGACCTCCTAAATGGGTTCACCTCGCTTCAGTTAGAAAAAAATCTTGAACAGAAAACTTGAAATGTATCTGTCCCTTCTCTTAACTTGCCCAGTTTGTGATGCTGAAATCCTGGCCCTGGACAGCCTTGTCTGGAATGGCAAAAGGCTGTCACATTCCCGAGTGACCCCACGCTGCTATGTTGGTCCTCTGTGCTCTTGAGTCCACACCTGCCATGTCCTCAGCTTGTAACCACTGTCAGCCAAAGCTGCTAAAGACTTAGAGTGGCCCCGCCCTCGTCAGATGGTCCATAGACACTTTACCTATTAGTCCGTGGGCATTAGGTGAAAACTTGTTTGTAGGGGGGATGTAGATTCCCAGAAAGTCAACATTGATGGGATGCTTCTTCCAAACACGATGAAGTAAAACAGAAAAGGACATCTCTTTGTCCAGGGTGATAGTTACCACTTTTGCTTTCTTCACTGAGATCTGCACCCTGGTGTGAAAGTCCAAGTGGAATTAAACCATTTCAGAACTGACCTTTTTAGAAAGTCATTCTTCTCACCCCTAATAGGAACTCTTCACTCCTCCCAGACAATTCGGCTAGTTATCTAAGCGCTTGCAACAGTTTATAGATAAATGATCGATGAACGGATACTCATTGGGAAGCTTCTATGCAGAGGACACAATCATGGCATTTGGAGCGCACTCTGCGATCGAGTCGGGTATAGATTTCAGCTGGTGGATTCGTTCGCTGACCAGCACATACACAGTGAGTGCTTACTGACGCCAGGCACTAGATTAGGTCCTGGGACCCATGGTGGCCAAAACCACCGTGCCCACTGCCAGGAACAGAGGAGGGAGTGAGAACAATTTTTCTGAACCTCAACTTCCTTATATTTAAAACGATGATTTTTTTTTTTTTTAATGTTGATGTCACTGATGCCTGGATTTAGTTATGCAGTCATGTGTCACGGACAGGCCTGAGTTCAGATGAAATCATACTTGCCTCTGATTCATGACTTGAGCCGTGTCGGACCAGGACAAGGCAAATGTGCTAGAACCACCACTCAGGGTGATGGCCTCAGTGCTGATTTCTATTTTTACGTCTTCACTTTGGAAATAAAATCCCAGTTTTCCAAAATAGGTGCTTAGTTTTCCATTGTTGGGCTTCTTGGCACCAACAAGCTGACCATTGATTACAATTCCTACAGGAAAGAAAAAAATGAGTTTTTCTCTTGTGTGCCCTTTATTTTGCATGTGAACTATAGTTCAAATTTATAAAACTTGGCAATATAGGAAAGTTATAATTTTGCTTCAAGATTTACATAACATTTTCTTCTTTGTGCTTCTCATTGTATAACATATATTTTAAGATAACAGTTATAAAATTTAATAAAATTTAATTCAATAATTTTACATCAGTTATAAAATTTAATTGTCAGTGTATAAAATGTAATTTAAACAATTTACTATCATATAATGTTTAAATGAATTTTTGTGTGTGTGTGACGGAGTCTCGCTCTGTCACTAAGGCTGGCGTGCAGTGGCACGATCTCGGCTCACTGCAACCTCCACCTCCCGGGTTCAAGTGATTCTCCTGCCTCAGCCTCCTGAGTAGCTGGGATTACAGGTGTGTGCCACCATGCCCGGCTAATTTTTTTTCTGTATTTTTAGTAGTCGGGGAGTTTTATCATGTTGGCCAGGCTGATCTGGAACTCCTAATCTCAGGTGAACCGCCCGCCTCAGCCTCCCAAAGTGCTGAGATTGCAGGTGTGAGCCACCACACCTGACTCGTATTTAAATTAATTATATCGCAACAAGATCTGCTAGTTCATACTCAGAGAGAGGGTATATATTTTGAGCTATGATGGTTCGAAATAGTTAAGAATATATTTATAATTTAATTTCTCACTAATATCACTGAAATATATAGCACTTCTATTAAGGCGAGAAAGAAAGAAATCCAAGGCAGTGACAGGAAAGCATGACAGTGACCTAATTGTCTAAAGCAAATATAATTTATTTTTATTTTACCTGATTCTGGGTCAGAAACCAGGTTGAGGATTTTTCCAGGTTCCGAGTCAATATTGAAACAAATGTTCTTCTGGCTTTTTGGTAGATAAATGATGAAATGTGGGTCATTTTCAACTGGAAAATATACAAAGAAAACGTAAACAAAATCATTAAAAGGAAGATGATTTTGAGCACTATATCATTCCTGAACATCTTTAATTTAATCAGAACAAATATTTATTGTGCTTCTCCTTTATGCTCGGTA
Source organism: Papio anubis (assembly GCF_008728515.1). NCBI lineage: Eukaryota > Metazoa > Chordata > Mammalia > Primates > Cercopithecidae > Papio > Papio anubis. Next base: position 118,477,342 of record NC_044986.1, read on the forward strand.
CTCCCCCAGGCCTCGGGGAGCCAGTGGTTCCTACTCCATTGTCCCTCTGTCATGGAGCACTTCCTCATAAACATGAAGTGACTTGACCCTCATTTTAGGAAAGTTGTTGGTGGCAGTATGAATAAAAGCTTGCAGAGGAGTTACGGGAAGCTCGTGCAGTGGCTAAACCTGTCACTCAGGCCAGAAATGTTCAGTTCACACCTCCAGGTTCATGCTCTGCAGTCCACAAATACGTGGTTAGTTGATTTTTATTGGAGCCGGACACTACAGGGCATTGTAAAAACACAGAACAGGCCAGGTGCGGTGGCTCATGCCTGTAATCCCAGCACTTTGGGAGGCCGAGGTGGGTGAATCACGAGGTCAGGCATTCAAGACCAGCCTGGCCAGCATAGTGAAACCCCGTCTCTACTAAAAATACAAAAAATTAGCCGGGCATGGTGGTGCACCTGCAATCCCAGCTACTCGGGAGGCTGAGGCAGGAGAATTGATTGAACCTGGGAGGCGGAGGTTTCAGTGAGCCGAGATGGCGCCACTGCACTCCAAGCCGGGCGACAGTGCAAGACTCCGTCTCAAAAATAAATAAATAATAAAATAAAATTAAAAACACACACAACAAAGGCTCTTTTAAAAATAATCTTGGCCAGGCCTGGTGGCTCACACCTGTAATCCCAGCACTTTGAGATGCCGAGGTGAATGGATCACCTGAGGTCAGGAGTTCGAGACCAACCTGACCAACATGGAGAAACCCCTATCTCTACTAAAAAAAAAAAAAAAAAACACAACACAATTGGCCAGGTGTGGTGGCGGGCACCTGTAATCCCAGCTACTCGGGAGCTGAGGCAGGAGAATTGCTTGAACCCAGGAGGCGGAGGTTGTAGTGAGCCGAGATTGAGTCATTGCACTCTAACCTGGGCAACAAGAGCGAAACTCCGTCTCAAAAATAAAAATTAAAAGAAACCCTTAAACAATCATTATATTATGATATCCTCTTTCTTCCTCTACACAAATATGGTAGTTTGAAATATTCTGTTTGAAGAAAATAGCTTTTATTAAAGACAACGATTGGTTTTGCCATTTAATTAACTCAAATCCCACCAATCAGACCTTCTGATAAGCAATAGTGAATCAGTGCTGCCATACTGAGTTGACAGAATTCAAGACAACAGAAATGAAGCATCATGGTTAAATGGGTCAGTCCAGCCTGAAATTTTGATCAGGCTGAAAGTAGATCGAGGACCTCCATGACTAATGTTATAGATTCCTAGCACCTGAGGTTTATGGGCAGACCACTGGTCAGTGATAACTGAACTTCTACTAGGAAAGAGAAACTTGTATCCACCCTGCAGGGAGGGTATTATCATCCCCGTTTTAGAGGTGGGCTGCTTGAGCCCTAGAGGGGTTTCAGTGTATAACCAAGGTCATGGGGCAGATGTATCTCCAGGACTGTCTGACTTTGAAGTCCTCATCCTTTGTACTGCATCCTACAACAGAGATGAGAAACTTGGAAGAAGCACTACAGTCTTAACTGGGAAGAATATTTAAAGGTAAATGAACTTGGTCTCAACAATTTTCTGCAAAAGCTTTATTTGGCAAAGCCATAGTTTAAGCAGCTCACTCCCTGGGCATCATGGTAGTGTCTGGCTCTCAGAAACCGCTGGTTGGAAAGGTACAGTAAAAGCAACTGCTCCTCCAGCGTGGTCAGCTTCCACACGGATTCCCCACTCGTGCGTGGCAGCGGACATTTGCCACTGTTAACTGAGATTTCTGCATGGTCCCTCCTGGGACTCCCACCCCCACGGAGCTGGGGTAGGAGAGGGGAGTGTTGTACAAAGCACTACCAGCAATGGAGGGTGAAGGAGCAAGCTACTTGTGGCCTAGAAATCATTTTAGAGATAAGCCCTAAGGGTGAGATGAAGTTACTATTTTATCATCCTATTTTATCTTATCGTATTTTATTTTGAGACAGAGTCTTGCTCTGTCGCCCAGGCTGGAGTGCAGTGGCACGATCTCAGCTCACTACAACCTCCGCCTCCCAGGTGCAAGCAATTCTCCTGCCTCAGCCTCCCGAGTAGCTGGAATTACAGGCACCTGCCACCTCGCCCAGCTAATTTTTGTATTTTTAGTACAGATAGGGTTGGCCAGGCTGGATTCAAACTCCTGACCTCAAGTGATCTGCTCTCCTCAGCCTCCCAAAGTGCTGGGATTATAGGCGTGAGCCACCATGCCAGGTCTCTATTTTATTTTTTGAGACAGGGTCTCCCTCCCTCTGTCACCCAGGCTGGAATGTAGTGGTGAAATAATAGCTCACTGCAATGTGTTGAACTTCTGGGCTCAGGCAATCCTCCCACCTCAACCTCTTGAGTAGCTGGGACTACAGGTGCACCGCTATGCCTGGCTAATTTTTTGAAAAGGGTTTTTTTTTTTTTTTGCTGGTCTCAAACTCCTGGCCTCAAGCAATCCTCTCCCACCTGAGCCTCCAAAAGTGCTGGGATTACAGGTGTGAGCCATGTACCTTGCCTGAAATAACATTAAATGTCCATTCAAAGTCCTTGCTAAGCTTTCTCTGCTACAACATGATATTTGGTATGTGCTAGGCATACAACCTTGAGAACCAGCTTTGAGGCTTTCTTGATGGAAAGGTCTATATTCCAGGCAGTCAAGAAAGCTGCACAGTTCTAGGACCAGCAGGAACCACCCTTCTAAATTTCAAACACTCAAGTCAAGCTGGGACTTTGCAGCTTCCGATGTGCTCTGTCTCTGAGTGTTGAAATTTACTTTTTTCCTAATAAAAAGAAAAGTAAGGAAAGAAAAGCTGCACACAGGTTTTCTAGATGAACTAGCTAATTGCCAGCAGCTGTGATCTCTGTGGGTGAAGGCTGCAATGCAAGGAGCTGGAAACAGGAGAGGAGACACTGTCCCTCCCATTTCCCCGGGGCAGCTCCCCTCTCACATGCTATGGGAGAAGAGGCCAGAGAGGTTGTCAATAGAAAGGCAAAGAAATTGACAATGGAAGGCAAAGAAATCTGCGATTACACAAGGAAGCCACAGCCACCAAAACTCTCACAAAGAAATACATTTTCCTGGCTTTTAGATGACCACAGCTACTACCCAAACCTCCCACTGAAACTGTTTGCAGAAAGGTTTCTTTAAAGACTGAACACAACTAGGATTCTGTAAATACATGATATAAAAAAAACAAAATAAGGTGTATTTCCATAGAAAAACACGTGATCTGCCTGCCTTGGCCTCCCAAAGTGCTGGGATTACAGGCATGAGCCACTGCACCCGGCCTCATTCACACAATGCTTCCCAGGATTATGGTCGGCTGAGTTCTGGGACACGCAAGCAGTGTAGAATCTTTACCTCTCATCACATGTGGGGGTGGCGTGGACTCCAGCACCTGAGCTCCTTGTGCCAGCATGGAGATCACGGGCGTTGGTGAAGGATTGGCCCAAGACGGGATGGAATCTGGAGTCACTTTGCTGCCGTAATACAGGGCCCCTGGGTAGAAAAACCTGCATCTGTTAGTTTCTAGGTTTACGTTTCCACAGAAATTGCTCACCATGTCAAGAATCTGTTTTATGCACCCCCAGATGTTGTCAGCTTAGGTTTTTCTCCTCTATTTTTATGCCAGAGTTCTCTCTTGTCGGGCTCCCTCTGGCATGTTGCTGAGGGAGGAGGCCAGTGATACGGTTCTTTCTGGAGTCTGGAACCTGAGCAAGGGTGGCCGTGGGAGGAACCACTTTATAGGGCTGGGGAAGGGCCCGGTGACTCCAGTGCAGGCTGGGGAGCTAAGTCTGGGAGAAGGCCCAGGTTACCGTGGCATCTTCCTGGCTCCATCCCTATTCGCTCACAAACAAGCCGAGCAGGTTAGTTTCCCAGAGAGGTTTCCTTCCTGGTGAGAGAGACTTCGCATGACAACAAAAGGCACTTTTTGCTTTCCGATAGCCAGGCTAGCTCTCTGTGAGAAAGCCATGCCTAGAAACTAATCCAGGGTTCATTTGTCCCTAGACCTATTTAGCTGTGAGTCTACAGGTTGTTGTCATGGGAACATTACAAGTCAGAGTTCCCCGAACCACGGACCAGTGCAGTAAACTTGGTGTCATGCTTGAACGAAATTTAAAATGCACAAAATCCTTCCATTGTGTGCAAAGCATTCTTAAGGATATATTTCACAGAAATCCAAATACCGCATGTTCTCACTTACCTTGGGAACTACATTGAGAAGTCAATACTGGGTACTACACGGACTAAAGATGGAAAGAATAGACACTGGGGACTTCTAGAGGGGAGAGGGAGAGAAAGGGGAGGCCGGAAGATGAAAAAACTACTGAGCACCATCACGCCACTCTGGGTGACATGATCATTTGTACCCCAAGGCTCAGTAACATGCAATATATCCATGTAACTTGCGCATTTAACCCCTGAATCTAATATATATCATATATTATAGGTAGTATATAATTATACATAATATATATATTATATATTACATATATTATATGTATAACTATATAATATATGTAATTATATAATGTATAACTATATAATATGTACTATATAATGTATAACTATATAATATATGTAATTATATAATGTATAACTATATAATATATGTAATTATATAATGTATAACTATATAATATATGTAATTATATAATGTATAACTATATAATATATGTAATTATATAATGTATAACTATATAATATATGTAATTATATAATGTATAACTATATAATATATGTGTAATTATATAATGTATAACTATATAATATATGTAATTATATAATGTATAACTATATAATATATGTAATTTCATTATATAATGTATAACTATATAATATATGTAATTATATAATGTATAACTATATAATATATGTAATTATATAATGTATAATTATATAATTATATTTAATATAATTGCCGTTATATATATTATATATAATTATATATAATTATGTATCTATAGCTATACTATATTATATATAATTATATATATTATATATAGGATACTAATTATATATTATCTATAACGTATAATATATGTGTGTGTATGTATATATAGCATATATGTATATATGTTTCAGTAGGACCAGTCCCCAAGAAAGAGAAGAGAAAGAGATGTATAAACCTGAGGTCTCCTAGCCCTGGGTGCGTGCACCTCGGGGGTGCCTAGAGACTTTCTGCAGGACTCAGAGAGCATAGACTGTTTGAAAGGCAATTTCTAGAGTCTCAGTTTAGACATAGACTCTTTCCTAAAGAAACCCTTTTCTCCCAGTTTACAAGCAGAAGGCCTGCTCTTCTCCACTCCCCTCCCGAAAAAGTCCTCCAGGAACCAAAACATCCATTGGAATATTGAGGTAGGGCGAAAAACCTGATTCCAATGATTGGGAGCGAATGCTTGTACAAGCCACAGGGCTTCCAATTCTTTGCTTTCAGCAAAATTGAGGAAGGGCTCACGTTGTCAGCTGATAAATTATACAAGATTTTTTGGACACTAGGTCCATATGCATGTTTTGGCATATAAATTTCAAAGAGTTCAGATAAGCGAGTAACTGTCTGTACCAACCAATATTTATCGGGACTTCTGCCCATACAAGTTCTCTTAGAAGTAGAACTGATGCTGAATCCTGTCTCTTTCAATCCATTCATAAATACCACTTATCCATGAATACATGGAAAACACCCAGTCACATTTTTCCCAGTAAGAGATTATAGATTATTTCCACTCCAATTTTACTTCTTATGTGTAATCAAATTTATAATTTATTTATATTATTTTGCTCACTTGGCTACTAGTAGTAATATTAATCAGACCCAGTTCAGAAGAGAATTTTGAATACTCAGAATCTTATGGTTATGACTTTTAAATTAAATTTTTAATTAAAATTAAAATTTATAAACTTTTTTTCTTATAGATAAGTGAGGTGATTACTAAAAGAAGCATAAAAATATATTACAATAGGATATAGTTCTGCTGGGCAAGTGGAGTGAAAATACAAGTTCAACTAGAAAAAAGAATAATGTAAAACTTCCAATAATTTTTTTTTTTTCGAGACAAGGTCTTATTCTGTCACTCAGGCTAGAGTGCAGTGGCATAATTGGCTCACTGCAACGGTCACCTCCCAGGCTCAAGCAATCCTCCCACCTCAGCCTCCTGAGTACTTGGGACTATGGACACGTGCCACCATGCCTGGCTAATTTTAGTATTTTTTTCTAAAGATGGGGTTTTGCCATGTTGACCAGGCTGGTCTCATATTCATAGGCTCAAGTGATTAACCCACTCCAGCCTCCCAAAGTGCTGGGATTATAGGCATGAGCCACCATGTCTGGCCAGCTTCTAATAATTGTAATATAGGAGTTGCTTATGTATTTTTTAAAAATGAATGATAGTAACCAATTAGGTATTCTGTTTCATTACATGTATTGAAAACAGTGATGTGGTCGGGCACGGTGGTTCACGCCTGTAACCCCAGCACTTTGGGAGGCCAAAGCAGGTGGATCGCCTGAGGTCAGGAGTTCGAGACCAGCCTGGCCAACATGGTGAAAACCCGTCTCTACTAAAAATACAAAAAATTAGCCGGGCATAGTGGCACATGCCTGTAATCCCAGCTACTTGGGAGGCTGAAGTCAGAGAATCGCTTGAACCTGGGAGGCTGAGGTTGCAGTGAGCCAAGATTATGCCATTGTGCTCCAGCCTGGGCAACAGAGCAAGACTCTGTTTCAAAAAAAGAAAAAAGAAAAAAAGAAAAAAAAGAAAAAAACAGAAAAGAAAACAGTGATGTAACAGTTTTATTTTAAAAGGTCAATATTTATAAAATACTGTAATTATGTTAGTTGCATATAGAAATTATATTTGTTGCCCAGGAGTTGGAGGCTGCAGTGAGATGTGATGGTACCCAGGCTGGAGTGCAGTGGTCCTCCTGGGCTCGAGAGATCCTCCTGCCTCAGCTTCCCAAATAGGTGATATTACAGGTGCCCACCATCACACCCAGCTAGTTAAAATTTTTTTTTCTTTAGAGATGGGGTCTCGCTACGTTGCCCAAGCTAAGATAAAAAATTTCAAATATTGATGTCAAAAATGTTGGAAGGGTATGCGGGTTTTCAAAAGTTCCTTTGGGAAACGTGGGAGCAAAAGGGTCAATGACCACAGCAATAATCCATCCTCCTCCCAGCTGGCAGGAAGAGCTTGGGCACAGGAGGGCCCAGGGCTGGGTGCAAGAGGTGGGCTGGAGTGGGAGAGAGCGGAGGCGCTAGGACTTCCCCGCCGGGGCAAGAAAGCTGCCTGACCACTTGTCCCCACAGGTGCAGCCCTGACCTGAGCAGCAGGAGGGATCCTGGGGCGGGGCATCCGCCAGCATGCGCTCGTCCCCAGCCTCGTTCTCGATCACCAGCGAGGTCAGCGGGGTCACAATGTGGTGGTCTAGAGACATCTGCAGGATCGATCTTGTAATTCTTCTCTTGGCGGCAGCTGTAGGAGCCAGGCTTCTGCATTCAAGAAGTAGAGGTGTTATGGAGCATGGCTGCATTGGAGTGGGAGCCTAAGTCAGCTCCCCGCCCCTGCACCCCACCGCTGCTGGGGTCCAACCTGGGGGTGGGGCAGGACCGCAAAGTAACTGGGAAACAGAACTAACTCACTGGCTTCAAGAAGCTGAGTATTTTATCTAGCTAAGTCTCAAGGCATTATTTATTTACTTATTTATTATTATTATTATTTTCGAGACAAGGTCTCGCCCTGTTGCCCAGGCTGGAGTGCAGTGGCACAATCACGGTTCCCTGCAGCCTCAGCTTCCCTGGCTCAAGCGATCCTCCTCCCTCAGCCTCCTGAGTAGCTGGGACTACAGGTGCATGCCACCACACCCAGCTAATTTTTGTATTTTTTGTAAAGATGAGCTTTTGCCATGTTGCCCAGGCTGGTCTCAAACTCCTGGACTCAAGCAATCCACCCTCCTTGGGAGCCACATGTCTGGCTCCCAAAGCTTTTTTTTTTTTCTTTAACTTTATATTTTAGAGCAGTTTTAGGTTCGCAGTAAAATTATGCAGAAGGTATCAAGATTTTCTATGTGCCCACTGCATACACACGGTCCCCCATGTACACGGCCTTCCCCACTGTCAGCATCCATCCCACATCAGAGTGGTGCATTTGTTACAATGGAAGAAGCTGACATATCATTATCACGCAGAGTCCACAGTTAACGTGGCTGACCCTTGGTGTTGTACATTCTATGGGTTTGGTTAAATGCATAATGACAGGTGTCCACCTTTGGAGTATCATATAGGGTATTTTCACCGCCCTAAAAATGCTCTGTGCTCCACCTACTCCCCTCTCTCCCACACCCCAACCTTTAGCAACTGCTGATCTTTTTATAGGAATTGTTTTAAAATCAATATTTAACGTCTACCACAATTTGCTATATGCCTGTAAATACACCCAGTGTGCTTCTGTCAGACAGGGAATTATTTCTCTTTTACTTCACAGTCATAGTTTACAGCCTTACGTATTTCTTCTAATCTTATCAACATCAGGGATTTTCTCTATGAGTTCAGTCATACAACAGCATTTCGTTTTCCCAGCCTCATTTAGACCCTGTTCCATCTTCCTGCAACTCCTATCTAATAGATGGAATGAGGCTTGGGAATGGGAACTTTCATCAAACACCTCTGTGTAATTTTGATGCAGGTAGTCAAAGAACCATCCATCGCTCTAGGGACATAGTTTTCAGGTTGGAGAGTTGAGCTGCAGCTCGGCTGAGAAGCCAGAGGGGACACGGATGAGCATGGGGGAGCCTTTCCTTAGGGAACATCATAATCACATAATCATTAAATTCTCTTTGGACAAGAATCCATTTTCAAGAGTAAATGCAAATACATGACTGACACATGAAGCAACCAGAGGGGACACAGATGAGCGTGGGGGAGCCCTTCCTTAGGGAACATCATAATCCTTAGTAATCATCAATTTCTTTTTGGACAAGAAGCCATTTTCAAGAATGCAGGGCTGGGCACGGTGGTTCACGCCTGTAATCCCAGCACACTGGGAGGCTGAAGCGGGCGGATCATGAGGTCAGGATCTCTTGGCGGCAGCTGTAGGAGCCAGTAAATGCAAATACACGCCTGATACATGAAGCAACATGGGTGAATCTCACCAACATATTGAGTGAAAGAAGCCAGGAGCAGAGGAATACAGATTGCTTGATTATGTGAAATTTAGGATCAGGCAAAACTGATGATCACAGACATTGAAAGAGTGGATTCCACTGGAGGAGGGGGGTGGGTGTTGAGGGAGGGGAACAAGGGAACCTACCTCTGGATCTGGGTGGTGATTACATGGATGATAGATATAAAAATCCATTGAATGGTGCACTTAAAATTAATGCATTTTGGCTGGGCACAGTGGCTCATGCCTGTAATCCCAGCACTTTGGGAGGCTGAGGTGGGCAGATTACGAGGTCAGAAGATCGAGACCATCCTAGCTAATATGGTGAAACCCCGTCTCTACTGAAAATACAAAAAAATTAGCTGGGTGTGGTGACACACGCCTGTAATCCCAGCTACTTGGGAGGCTGAGGCAGGAGAATGGCGTGAACTCGGGAGGCGGGAGCTTGCAGTGAGCCGAGATCGCACCACTGCACTCCAGCCTGAGTGATAGAGCAAGACTCTCTCTCAAAAACATAAATACAAATAAATAAATAAATAAAATAAAAATTAATGCCTTTTGCACACGTTACTGTATGTTATACCTCAATAAAGAAGAAAAAGAGTGAACCCAGCTTTCTCTAAAGTGTTCAGAACTAGTGGAGGGTAATAATTCAAGCCTGTGCTAATTTGCTATCTTTCTTGCTTCCAAACTCTTTTTGTGTATGAATGCATATATTCATGGTGGACATTTCAGTTCTGCAGATCCTGTGGTGTGGGTACTCTTCTCTTCTTACCGTTCAGCTAGCAATTGGTTGATGGTTAGATAGGCCCACAGTTTCCTGGTGAAATCGGGATCTGCATGCTTGTCTTTCGATAGAAAATCCTGCAAGTCATCCATCTGGGCCAGGGTCTCCAGGACTAACTGCGTGTTAGCCTAGATGATGGAAAGTTCAGTTGAGAGACACCAGGTAACAGAATTATAGTTAATCAATTCACATGTTTAGTACCTGCTGCGAATGAAGGGGAATAAAAAAGAAATGGAAGACAAAGCCTACTGAGGAAGGAAATGCATTTCTGTGCTTGGGATTGGGCTTGGGTGAAAGGGTCGGGATTTGTGGAATAGCTGGGAAGATGGCAGAGATATTCTCCTGTCTTCTCCATCACTGATTGCTTCTGTTCTACACCCACGATTCCCGGCAGGCAGAGCTGACGTTCAAGAGGGACTGTGTCTAGGGGCCAATTAGTAGATAGAATAGGCAGATAAGTGGAAGTACCGAAGTCGCCGTGATAATGCTCTCTAGTTGATCCAATTTAGCAGGGTCAAATTTTCCTGCCACCACAATCTCTGAACCTCCAAAGTAGTTATGGAAATTGTTTTGAGTGACATCCGTGACTGATGTATGGGGATAGTTGAACTGAACATTCCGGAGCAATGGAGTGGAGACCTGGTTGTAGAATTTCTACAATTCACAAAGACAGAGAGGGAGAAATTATGTTCATACTGCTTTGGAGATCTAAAGCATCTTATTTTATTTTATATTTTATTTTATTTATTTTGAGATGATGTCTCACTCTGTTGCCCAGGCTGGAGTGCAGTGGTGTGATCTCGTCTCACTGCAACCTCCACCTCCCAGGTTCAAGCAATTCTCCCACCTCAGCCTACCAAGTAGCTGGGATTACAGGCACTTGCCACCAAGCCTGGCTAATTTTTGTATTTTTAGTAGAGATGGGTTTTCACCATCTTGGCCAAGCTGGTCTTGAACTTCTGGTCTTGTGATCTGCCTGCCTCGGCCTCCCAAAGTGCTGGGATTACAGGGATTACGTGCCCAGCTGATCTAAAACATTTTACTCTGAGATTCTTCAAAGGATCAGCAGATACCTCTTAATTCATTCACATGGGATGTCTGGGACAAAGGGAAATGCTCATAATTATGAGACTAAAAACAGAGAGAAGACAAAGACTTGTTGAGAACATTACCTTTGATTTAAGAGCCTGGCATTTTTTCCCCTTTCTGTTATGGTCAGCGTGAAAAACTCTTGGACAAATTTATGATAAAAGTCAGCAAGAGGTCGGGCATGGTGGCTCGACCTGTAATCCCAGCACTTTGGGAGGCCAAGGTGGGGGGATCACCTGAGGTCAGCAGTTCGAGATCAGCCTGGCCAACATGGTAAACCCCATCTCTTCTAAAAATACAAAAATTAGCCGGGCGTGGTGGAGCATGCCTGCAATCTTGACTACTCAGGAGACTGAGGTGCGAGAATCGCCTGAACCCAGGAGGCGGAGGTTGCAGTGAGCCGAGATCACACCACTGCTCTCCAGACTGGGTGACAAAGCAAGACTCTGTCTCAGAAAATAATAATAATAATTAAATTTTTTAAAAAGTCAGCTGGATTAATATTCCCCAAATCAGAATCTTATCTCTTACTTGTTCCCAAATTTAAATACGATGCCTGGTACTGACACAGGGCGGGGAAAGACATGTTCCTTCCTTACATCATTTTCTCATCTATTTAGTCAAAACAAACCAATAGTTTGTTTTTTTCAATATATGTATTTTAATTTTAAAAAATTTATTTTTTGAACAGATGGATCTCACTATGTTCCCCAGGCTGGTCTTAAACCTCTGGGCTCAAGTGATCCTCCCACCTTGGCCTCCAAAGTGCTGGGATTACAGGCATGAGCCACTGCACTCAGCCTCTATCTTAATACTTAAGAAAATTTACATTGTGAAAAATTGATACCAAGATGCTAATGCATGTTAAAGAGAAAACGGTTGACCATGATGATAAGAAGACCAATTGCTAGCGGGGCGGGAGAGCTACAAGGAGCTTTGGTGATGCTCAGAAGACCTTTTTGTTCAGGGGGTAGGAAAGCCGTTCCCATCATCCACCTGCCTCATACCTCACTGTTACTGCAGAAATATGAGGGTGAGGGGAAACGTGTGAGAAAGGAACTGAGCACTTTTCTGATCCTTCCAACCAAATATGGCTGAGATCCTGACCATTTTGAGTTAAGTTCAGTGATGCATCATACATGCATCAGATATGGGTAGTTAAATGATTTCCAGTGAATAATAAAAAAAGAACAGAAGAAAAACGTTACCTTAAGCTGGGAAGACGTGTCCTGGTTTCCATAAATCCTTTGTGCAATTCCATGGTTTTCATTGGAGAGTCTCTTCAAAAAATCGTAGTCCACATCAAATCCCATGCCCAAACTGAACAAGGAGATGTTGTCTTGGATGTTCTCCTTCACATTTTTCTGAATTTTTGACAGTTTTAGTTCCCCTAAAGTGGGCGATGACAGAAAGGAAAGGAATAAACAAGTAATGTCATAAAGTTTCTGGAAAATCCAGGGAGGGCAGTTTAGTAAAATTTGTCCAGATTAAAATTGCATTTATCCTTTGACCTAGTAACTCAATTTCTAGGAGTTTTTCTTAGAGATGCACTCATACATGTTGAAATGAAGTGTGGCTTGCGTTGCATAGCAACATTATTGGGGAATTAGCAACATATTGGAAACAACATAAATATACACCAGTGAGGAGGCACTTGGTTAGATGATGGTATGTTCAAACCGTGAGATACTATGCAGTTACTAAAAAGGACACAGCAACTCTTTATACCAGACAATCTCAAGGACATGTTTAGAGTAGGAAAAAAAAAAACTAGGTCAATATCAGGGTACATAGGATGCATTTGCAGGCAAGCTTGTATAAATGTACGCATGTGTATGTATGCACATACACATGCCTGTGTGCAAACATGTATATATAGTATACAGGCATGCATAAACTATCTGCGGAAAGATACATAAGAAACTGGCAGCCAGTGACTGATTCCAGGGACAGGAACTGAATGGTTGAGAAACAGGAGTGAGAAACCATGATTAAACCAAATTATGGTTTAACTTTTTTGTTTTTGTTTTTGTTTTTGAGACGGAGTCTCACGCTGTTGCCCAGGCTGGAGTGCAGTGGCGAGATCTTGGCTCACTGCAAGCTCCACCTCCCGAGTTCAAGCGGTTCTCCTATCTCAGCCTCACGAGTAGCTGGGATTACAGGCACACACCACCATGTCCGGCTAATTTTGTATTTTTAGTAGAGATGGGGTTTCACCATGTTGGCCAGGCTGGTCTGGAACTACTGACCTTAGGTGCTCCACCCACCTCAGCCTCCCAAAGTGCTGGGATTACAGGTGTGAGCCACTGTGTTTAAAATATTTTAAACTATATTTCCTTTTCTACCTTATGATTTTATTCAAAACTTGAATTTTAAAAGTAATCTGATGAGAGAGAGAAAACCTCGGCTCTACAACAAATACGTCACAATGGCTCTTTCTAGTCTCATTATTAATAAGATGGTTGCTCTCTGGCTTTCTAAAGCTCTGGCTGTCACTGTATTGCCTCGTGCATTTTCATTCCATTTGGCTGTGTCAGGATGTATCAGACCCAGTCCTAGTCTGTATGATAGCACACTCAGACAACACGATCTGCCATTCACTATTACTGACAGTGGCCAGAATAAAGACACAAGTAAAACAAAGATAGCTGGGTGCAGTGGCTCACACCTGTAATCTCAACACTTTGGGAGACCAAGGTGGGAGGACTGCTTGAGCCCAGGAATTTGAGATCAGCCTGAGCAACACAGTGAGACTTCGTCTCTCCAAAAAAAAAAAAAAAAAAGAGAGAAAAAGAAAAAAAAGAAATTAGCTGAGTGTGGTGGTGCACATATGTAGTCCCAGCCACTCAGGAGGCTGAGGTGGGAGGATCACTTGAGCACGGGAGGTTGAGGCTGCAGTGAGCTGTGTGCGCTCCACTGTACTCCCTCCTGGGTGACAGAACAAGACCCTGTCTCAAAAAATAAATAAAATCAAACAATGTAACAAAGATAAAAGTAAATAATAGAAGAAGGGAGGTGTTGCTGCCATTTTGTAGAAAGAAAAATGTTTAACTTCAAGGTTGTGTCAGAGAGCAGTCATTTCTCCAGCTGCAACTGGGAGAAGTGTGGAGAATAATAGGGAATGTGCTACTGTGGCCTCCAAATGTACTGCTGGGAGCTCTGGGATCAATATTCATCATCCACCACCCCCATACACCATCTTCACATACCTCAAGTTGAGGAAATAAATGTATTTCCCTAGAATGCATCAGCAATCCTCACAACCTACTGTTAAAATTCAGACTCAGATTTCCGCATATTGTGGAGGTGGCACTGAGGCACTCGAGAGCGCCCTTGCTGAAAGTGTCTGAGCAGTAGCTTAGGGGGTGAGGGCTGCAGGATCAGAAGACCTCCTTTAGGAAGCATGGGTTTAACATGTTCTAGAAACTCAGGCAAATGCCATGAGAGTTCCCCTTTTAGGCAAACCACCATTCCAAGAAACAATAGTGAAAGTGTTTGTCGTGACAAAGTTGAAGTGACACTTGCCCACTGTTGGATCTCCATCAGAAACCAAAATGATCAGCGAGACGGAGTTGGGGTCCAACAGTCCCAAGTTATTGGCTTCATTCAAAATGAAGATTGCCCGCAGGAGTGCTTCGTTGATGTTTGTGCCTGTTGAAGTAGCATAATGAAACGTTGGGTATGTGTTCTCGCCACACACAGAAAACCCCATCCTGGATTCAGACTCGTATGTTGGTGGATCACTTATCCATCAGTTATTCCATGCCAAAATCATTTCCTTGCTTTCTGAGTGACACAAACTGTGCTCAAGCTGGTGGTCCCCCAGTGCAGTGAAAGATTCACTTGGAAGTAAACTATCCCCTTAGAGATGAATTAGCCCTTTCAAAGCACAGACTGTTAGTTTGTTAAACACCAGGTTAAAGTATCCAAATCAGCCTTGCCAAGACACTCCGAAGACAGTAACATTTTACGCTTTATGCAGGCAATAAAGAAGGCCAGTGTCACTGAACCTTTTTCTGAGAGAGATTAAAATGGTTCAAAGCTTGTGTGGGCTGGATTACAAATTCTACTTTCACTACAAACTTAGCATTCATCCATTACCAATAAATGTATTATTTGAGGCAGGCTCTTGAAGGCTGGGGAAGGACTACTGTGATGGGAATAATGCTTCTTAAGTGAACCATGATTTGAACCCAAAAGAAGTGTCTCCTTGGGCTTTAGCCCAACACACTCACCTCCACTGGGCTGGATTTTCTCAATATACCTCTTGGCATCTGCAACCTGTGTTTTGGTAGCTGAAATTAAATCATTTCTCCAAGTTCGAACGTTCTGGTTGAAGTCAATCACAGAGAAATGGTCTTCCGCTCTGAGGTCATCCAATATGGTCTTCATTGCCTCCACAGTCTATTTCAATAGAGAATAAAGACGGGTCCCATTACAGAAAATCTGCGCCTCAGAGGAACTAGGAAGACCGGTCGTTGGTCCTGGTCATCTTTCAAGTTATTCTCAAGCTAAACTTCTTCCAGAAAACCTCTTGAGCCTGTTTCGGTCAATGCAGACCTACCCCTTATTTATTCTGAGCATGTATCGTTGGCTTTTTGATACTCTTACTATCTTATTTTGCTAGGCACAACCAGTTTGACTAGACTTTATGTTAAGGATCACAAACTTCGAGTGCCACCTTTATGATGCCTGAAAATAAAATATATTTCTCAAGTCCATCTACTCACCCAGTCTCTTAAACTATTTCCTCATCGTTCTCTTTAAACCACCGCCATCACCCTCTTTCTCTAGCTTACGTGTGATTACTTTGATTCCATCTCCACTGAGAAACTGAAGGAGACAGAAGAACATTCCCACAGACTCCCACTACCATAAAATCCCAACTAGCGATATTTGTACCCACACATTTTTCTTTCATACCTGACAACTAGCAGTATTTCTACCTAATGCAAACCCACCTACTCATGAACTAGATTTCATTCCCTCTCTTTGACTAAAGAACATGGTTCCGGCAATTGTCCTTTGCCTTTTCAATTTCCCTATTCTACTGGTACATTTCCATCAACATAAAAACATGTTATTTCTCATCCTTCTACAAACCTCATGTGGATCCACTTTCTTCATTTCTTAGCTTTCTTCTGCAATAAAATTCCCAGAGAGAATTGTCTAAACACACTGTCTCCAAATCTTCTCTTCCTATTCTCTCAGAAGCCCACTCCTTTTGGTT
Organism: Papio anubis; assembly: GCF_008728515.1. Classification (NCBI taxonomy): domain Eukaryota; kingdom Metazoa; phylum Chordata; class Mammalia; order Primates; family Cercopithecidae; genus Papio; species Papio anubis. Next base: position 118,493,606 of record NC_044986.1, read on the forward strand.
TTCCTCCCTGTCACTCTACTGAAACTGCCCATGTCAAGGTCACCAATGATGCTAATGTCGCTAAATCCAAAGGTCCATCTTCATTTCTCATGCAACTCAACCTGTCACCAGCAGGTGCTCTCATCTCCCTCCTGAACACAAATTCCTCAATTGTCTTCTAGGGCCTCATTCTCTCTTGATTTGTCTCCCCCACTTACTAATTGTTTTTATTAGTCTCTATCACCAATTATCCTCTTCTTCCCAAATTCCCAATATTAGAATGCTCTGTTGTCTGTTCTTGGCTCCCTTGTCCATCTACTCCTTGGCATTCTCATCTAGTCCCAATGCTGCCAGTACCTTCTATATGCTGGTGAGTCCTAACCGTGTGTCTCCACATCTCACTGTTGAACACCAGGCTTGCGTGGCCAATGTGGGTATTTAATGAACATTTCAGACTTTGGATCCGAAAACAAACTGGGACATTCCCTGCAATGTCTGATTCCATCTCTGTCTTTGCCAACTCATGGATGGCCACTCCATCCTTCTAGTTGCTCAGGCTAAGTCCTGGGGCATCTTTCAGTTTTCTTTTCTTCCCTTGTCTCACAGCTAACCCTTCAGGATATACTGTTTACTCGACCTTCAAAACAGATTCCAGAATCCAGCTCTGATCATGACTGCACAGGCGTTCCATGAGCCACCTTGCTTCTTACTTCTCAGATCTCATCTCCCACTGCCCCTCTCTACTGGCGTCTCTCTCTGTACTTTGCACACTTTCGACTTAGAACGGTTGCATGGGCTGGTCATTGCATTTAATCCCCTTAGGTATCTGCATAACTCTCCCTTCACCTTCTCGGGGTCTCCTCAGTGGTCTTCTCCAGGAAACAAGCCTATTTAAAATTGCATCCCCCTGCAATTGCCACTCTTGATTTCTAACATACGCTTCTTTTTTTTTTTTTAACTTTTATCATAATGCTGCCATTGAACATACTTGTACATTTGTACTTGTATGTGTATTGTTTATTCTCTGTCCCCTCTCCCCCAGATGTAAGTTTTATAAGCACCCAGAGAGTAGGCATGCGTTTTTTTGCTTGGTTTCTGTTTTTATGTTTTGGGTCTGTTTTGCTCATGGATGAACTAAGTGCATGAATAGTAGGTGCTTTGTAAATATTTGTTGAATGAATGAATGATGGAAGGAAGCAGTGAATAAACTGTTGTATTAAAGCAGTTGTTCTCAACCAGAGGCAATTATTCCCCCCAGCGGACATTTGGCAATATCTGAAGTCATATTTGATTGTTATGATGCAGGGGATGTTGTGCTACTGAAATTTAGCAAATAGACCATAGACCATGCTGCTAAGTATCCTGCAATGCACCAGACAGCCCTCCCACAGCAAAGAATGACCCCATCCAAAATATTAATAGTCCCACTGCTGAGAAACCCTGCCTGGGAGTACAGACCCAGGCAGGCATGGTCTGTAGAAAACAGGGACTTCTTCTTCTCCTCCTCCTCCTCCTCCTTCTTCTTCCTCCTCCTCTTTCTCCTCTTCTTCTTCTTCTTCTTCTTCTTCTTCTTCTTCTTCTTCTTCTTCTTCTTCTTCTTCTTCTTCTTCTTCTTCTTCTTCTTCTTCTTCTTCCTCTTCTTCCTCTTCTTTTTCCTCCTCCTCTTCTTCCTCTTCCTCCTCTTCTTCCTCTTCCTCCTCTTCTTCCTCTTCCTCCTCTTCCTCCTCCTCCTCCTCCTCCTTCTTCTTCTTCTTCTTCTTTTTTTGAGATGGAGTTTCACTCTTATTGCCCAGGCTGGAGTGCAGTGGCACAATCTCTGCTCGCCACAACCTCCGCCTCCTGGGTTCAAGCAATTCTGGCTCAGCCTCCCGAGTAGCTGGGATTACAGGCATGCGCCACCACATCCAGCTAATTTTTTTTTTTTTTTTTTTTTAGTAGAGACAGGGTTTCTCCATGTTGGTCAAGCTGGTCTCAAACTCCCACCCTCAGGTGATCCAACTCCCTTGGCCTCCCAAAGTGCTGGGATTATAGGCGTGAGCCACTGTGCCCGGCTGGGTTTATAGGTGTGAGCCACTGTGCCCAGCCAACAGGGACTTCTTTTAGGTTCCTTACAGATCTTAGGGTAGTAGTGAACTCTTGGGTGGTCAAAAATAGTTGCTGAATGAATGGTTAGTTGGTTGTTCAACTTGGTTGAATGGATGGATGGATTGATGGGTAAGTCAAACATTTCCTTGTTTGGTCTTTAGAATTGCATCCGTACATCTCACTTATCACTGAGTAAGCCTATATTGAGCTCTGAGCTGGAAAACATAGATGGGATAGCTTCCCTCAAGAAATTACAATATAATTAGAAATAATATGCTTATATTTATTCAGTAGTTATATGTGGATAATGACAAGATATAATAAAACAGGTAGAAGAGCAAAAAGAATGTGACTGATCATTGAAAGAAGAGGTTATATAGAGATTACATTTTTCAAAGAGGTGAGTTTTGAGATAGTTTTTCAAGGAAATATTGGATACAGAGTGGAAAAGAGGAAGAGAAGGAAGAGGAAACAGGAAAGAGGAAGAAGAGAAGGAAGGGAATTTTACACTGGAGGAATGATTAGAAGATGGAGGTGTATGTGCTGTGAAATGCAATAATCGCAAAATTTTAGAGTTTACACTGGCAGTCAGTAAGCACAGTCCCTGAGCTTCAGCCATAAGTAGGGAGGAGGGATAGAATGATTGCATTTTTAGGAGGGGATCAAAGAAGATAGTGAGTCCCCCCCACCACTGCAAACAAGGGGGTACTTACTTGTTTCATTTTAACTCCCCACATGGAGCCACTCACATCAATGACAAAGAGGATGTTTTTGGGAATTGGGTCCAGGTTGTCAGGAGCAAAGAAGTGGACAAAATATCCATTAAACACCTGAAAAATAGAACGTCTTTGTGAGTCAAATCATGATTCCTGTTTAGAAGGTAGGGAGATGGGGACCTGGGGACTCATCTACGGGGAGGAGGAGGTGGAGCTTGATGTGTATTTGCCTCCATATTTTCCTGCCTGCTCCCCCACCTCCTCTCCTGTGAGGGTCAAGACCTTCCAGCAAAGCATTCCACTGCACTCCCTGCCGCTCCACTCCACACGGCTCCACTCCATGCCGCTCCACTCCACACCACTCCACGCTGCTCCACTCACTCCACTCCACACCACTCCATTCCACTCGACTCCTCTCCACTCCACTCCACACCGCTCCACTCCGTTCTACTCCTCTCCACTCCATGCGATACCACTCTACGCCACTTCACTCCACTTCACGCCATGCCACTCCACGCGACGCCAGGCCACTCCACTCTACTCCACTCCACTCCATGCCACTCCACTCCATGCTGCTCCACTCCACTCCATGCCGCTTCACTCCACGCCACGCCACTCCACTCCACTTCACTCCACTCCACGCCACTCCATGCCACTCCACTCCACGCCACTCCACTCCTCTCCACTCCATGTCACTCAGTTTTTACAGAGAGCCCCTGTTCCAGACGCCCTGTTAACCAGCGGTGAATCAGGCAGAGCCCCCACCCTCAGGAGGCTCCCGTCCAGCAGAGGATAAGGATAAGTGAAGGCGATGTGCAGTGCAGCGTGTTAAACACCATGATCAGAAAGTAAAGGGCTCATCAAGAGCCCGGTGTGCATCTAACGCATGCAGGGGACGATTCTCTGGGAAGCTGCATCTCCACTGGGACCTGAGGATGAACTCAGACTTAGCTGCCCTCTTGAGAGCTGGGTCAGGTTGAGATAGTTGGGAGTGGTGAAGAGAGTTCCAGACAGCGCAGCCCCAGAGATGAGAGAGCATGGCATACTTGGAGCTCCACATGTGGTTCAGCAAGATGGGGCCATAGAATCCAAGAATTCAGGGAAGTAGGTGAAGAATCAGCAGGACAGATCATGAAGGACGTGTCTAGGCCACTTCAGAAAATTTGGATTTTTCTGGAAGTTAATGAGAGTCTGCCCCAGCTGGACTCCTGACCATTCTCTTTGTCTTCTGCTGCAGGCTTGATGACTGACTCACCTAATTCTCTTTCCACTGCCCTTTGGCTGCCTCTTTCCAGGACACTACAGTATCCAGGTACAGGGTGTGTGCTCCACTCGCTGTCCCTAGAGAGACTCTTGGAGTTTTGGGTACGTTCTAAGAGTCCTCACCTTAGTACAAGGAAAGGAAGACACACATCTAAGACATGGCCAAAGGGGAAAGGCAACTTTTCAAGAAACTTCATGGTAAACCTTGGCCCTGAAATTCACCGTTGGCTCTTGATCTTTCTAGGCTGTGGATGTGCCTTCCTCCTCCCCGCTAATCTCTGTGCTTTCTTTGACTGTCTAATTGCAAAGGGCCATGGGAGCCTATCTAAAATTCCTGTTCTGTAATTATTCCATTGTTCTTCATATGAGGCCCAGGAATGCCCTCCTGGGACAAGAGCATGAGATCCGATGACCTTTCATTTAGTTTTTAAGACACAAAAGATAATGCTTAGCGGTATAATCGAATAATATGATTCTCTGCAGCTAGAAACACTTGCCCTGGCAGCTGGAAACCACCCACAGGCCTGGGAGTTTGTTCAAAAAGGAGAGCTCTTTGCCATGAGCTTGGCAGTAGAACCAGAGCCATTGTGCACGCACCTCCAGTTCACCAGCCTTCTCTTCTCTTTTCACATCATACAGCACCACCAGTTCCCCTTCTACTGCAGTCTCCCGGCAGTTAGGGCATATTCTCTGCTGTGCTACTGTGGGCTTGAAGGAGACGTGCGCCTAGAAAGAACAGTGACGTCAGAGCCTCTGCCTCTAGCCCCTTCCCAGTGAGGGCTTGGCGCTGCCCCTTCTCCAGCACACAGGGAAGAGGAGCTGCCCAGTGGAAGTTCTGCATCCCGGCAACATCAGTGGACTCATTACTGATGGGAAGGACAAGCCAGGGCTTTCGCAGGGAGCATCTCCAGCCTGCCATGCTGTTTGCAAGGTTTCAGGCCTTTTTAGAAGACAGCCAATGAATTTTCTTCATCCCCTATGGAAGGGCTGACCACCTGCTTTGGAAAGAGTTTGTGAAATGTTTTAATGTTCTTAGAGGAGTTTCTCCTTACAGGAGTCATAGTTGGTTATCATTGGCCATTGAGGCAGAGAGTTGAACATTTCTAGCTATGGTTAATGAATGAAAATCCACCACATAGGATGTGAAAGCTGTCCTTTAGCTACTGCTTAAGTAGGTGACTTAGGGGAAATGAGACTCAAAAGGGACAATCTCTGGTCAAAATGGAAAGAAACCACTGGGAGTGTTGTTCTGTGTGTCCTGGGGAGACCCTAGACTCTTCTTGGGGATCCCCATTTCTTCAGTGTCCTCAACTCAACACCAGCCTGACTTTCTATTCTCCAGAGCACAGGAGGAGAACAGAACCCACGAGCCAGAGGCCCCCGTGGATGCCTGGCAACACGCAGGGCTCAGGGTACCTTCTGTTGTCCTTTAGAAATGACTGGAACACCATCGAAATGGCCTTCAAATGTGTCGGGAACATGAAGAAATCTGATTCCCTGGGGTTCGATAACCCACACATCTACCTAGAAATGCAAGAGAAAATTACCCAAAGCATTAAAAGTCTTTAAAGTCTTTTTAAGCAAGAAGTAAAATTACAAGTAAGTCCTCAGATGCTTTTCTCCTCCACAGGTTTCCCCAGTGTGGCTTCATGATCTCTTCTGCAGGACCGCAAGTTCCTGCAATGGGATTCATCTCACTGCAGAGGCTTAAGCCCCGTCTGTCAACTCAGAACTCTCCTTCTGCTGCCTCACTCCCCCAGGAGTCAATTCTCTTCTTCATTCTATTGGAGTCTTTTTATTTATAAGAGCATTTGCATTGTTAGGGAAAAAAGAATTCCTTCTTTTTTTTCTGTCTCATTGTTGAATAGCACTGCATTTACTCTGTAGACCTGCCATTGTTAAATAGTACTGCATTTACTTTGTAGACCTGTCAAAAGTAGACCATTTTCCCCAAATATTGGGTCCTTTTATTTCTTCTCTGTCTTGCTTTGAACAGAGCTTGTCTAGGGAAATCCCCTTTGGTGATTCTTGACCAAACCACAGTCATGGCTGCCATTTGTTTCTTTTTTCATTTAACTCTATGATTTGTTTATTTATATTTTTGTGTCTTTATTTTGAAAAATTTGTATAAACTGAAGGAGTACAAATGCAGTTTGGTTACATGAATATATTGCACAGGAGTGAAGTCTAGGCTTTTAGTGAAACTACCACCCAAGTAATGTACCTTGTATCCATTAAGTAATTTCTCATCCCTCACTCCATTCCCACCCTCCCACACTTCTCCCAAGTCTCCCCACTCCCACTCTCCCACACTTCCGAGGCTCCAACATCTATCATTCCACACCCTATGTCCCTGTGTACATATTATTCAACTCTCTCTTATAAGTGAGAACATGTGGTCTCACTTTGACTGCTCTAGGTTATCACTGAGTTTTACTTAATGCTGCCTTACCTTCAACAATTTCAATGATTCTCTCTTTCTATTCTTAGATGCTATTCATTTCTTTCTTTCGTTTCAAATTATTTATCGTGGGATTCATGGCATTGAGCAAGAGAATGTGCGTGACTGACACCTATCCATCATCAGTACTGGAAAAACATCCAACACCACACTCTTAGTTGTACGGAGCATCTTGGCCAAGTCACGTGTCCTGGTAAGGGGCTGCATTTACCCGAAGGAAGCGCGTCTTTTTTTCAATTCACGCAAAAGCATGGTATATGCTAGGAGTGGCCCAGAAAAGAATCAACAGCATAGACTCTGATAGTGAACTGATGCCAAATAGTGGGCATTATTGATAAGACGAGCAGCTTTTCAAATGGGAATTAAAGTTTCATCATGATTAATTCATTCCCTTTCATCTCCTATGTCTCCGGGCAATTCACAACGTGTCTGCTTCACTCTTCCATCTGCCAGGGGGAGGGGCACGCTGGCCTCTGTACTCTCTTAGGTTTCCTCTTGTCTAGCTCTGCCTCCTACACTAAACAGTCATAGGATGTCGCATAGATTTGAGCAAAGAAAAGAGCAGTTTAGTCTTTATAGCAAGAGATGAAGATGACAGCAGAGGTGAGTTCAGATGGATAGTAGCACAGTGGATGTCCGAGGCACTGCTCCCCTGCTGTGATGATGGCTGGGGTGGCAGGGAAGACAACTCACTTAACCTTCATCAAGCTCCTGTCATTGGCCACATATTACAAGAACAGGTAACCAAGTATAGGACGTTCTCACTTCTAAGTGGGAGCTAAACATTGAGTACACATGGACACAAAGAGGGGAACAATTGACATCAGGGCCTACTCGATGGTGAGGGAGGGAGGAGAGAAAGGATCAGAAAACTACCTATCAGGTACTATGCTCATTACCTGGGTGGTGAAATCATCTGTACGCACCACCCCTGTGACATGGAATTTACCTATATAACAAACCTGCACACATGCCCCTGAACTTAAAATAAAAGTTTAAAAAAAGAACTGAGAAACAAAAATCTGTTACAGTACTCTTTTCAGAGATGAGACAGCGGAGACTCAGGATAACTGGTCCCTGAAGATCAGTGTCTTGGGGTGAATGGTGGCCTCCCCACTAAAGATATGCCCAACCCCTGGAACCTGTGAACATGGATTTATCTGGAAAAAGAGTCCTTGCAGATGCAGTTAAGGATCTTGAGTTGAGATCATCCTGTACCACCTGGTGGACCCCAAACCTAATAGGTGTTCTTGTGAGAGAAAGGCAGAGGGGCATTTGAGATGCTCGGAGGGGGAGAGGCTGCGATCGCAGAAGAAGAGATTGGAGTGATCTGACTAGAAGGCCACAAGTCAAGGACGGCTGGCAGCTGAAAGACAGCAGGAGAAGCAAGGAATGGGCTCTCCCCTGGAGCCTCCAGAGAGACAGTGCAGCTCTGCAGACACCTTGACTTCAGGCTTCAATTCAGAATCAATTTCTGTTCTGTTAAGCTGTGGTGTTTGCTGTAACTTGTTATAGCAGAGCTTGGAAACCATAATACGGCTGTTAAGGAGACTGACCGCTGTAAGGAAGTGGTGTGGCTGACTCCAAACCCACCATCTTCCCGATACATCCCACTGTCTTGCAGAGTTGAGTGGCATCCAACACCACAAGTGGTGGTGACGAGCAGAAAGTAGAAATCAGGGTCAGGGACCATCAAAGGACAGTGTCACTGTCCACCCTACAGATCCAGGCTTACCTCCAAGTGTTTGGCCAGCCGTCCAGGCTGCAGATAGATCCTGTGTTCATAGGAGCCCAGCTTCCTCCACTTCACCTCCTGGTAGTGAAGTTCGAACTGCACCTTTGCTCCTGGGAGGACATTTACTTCTGTTCTGAAGTTTTCCATGTCAAGAGCCCTGCTCCTAAAGGTGACAGCCCCCAACAAAAGTCAACAGATACATGATTGAGCAGCAAGACTCACAACCTAGGCAGAGGGCGTGTGGACTTTCCTTGAACGGTCCGACCTGCTCAGTAGTTCATGAAAGTCAACAGTAGGTACCCCAGAGGTAAGTGCAGCTTCTAGATCAATTGAATTCCAACAAGAGCTTCCGTCTCCTCTCCTACCCGATCTCCAGCTCCCAGAGCTTCTTACTGACTTGAGTGTTGTCTGCAAAAAGCTACCAGGGATTGGCCCCTATCCTGGGCCAGAAACCTGACATCTATCATTGTTGATATAGCAGCTCTGCAATATGGAAATCAATACCCTGACTTTTCAGATGATAAAAAAAATTAGGCTTGGGCCGGATGCGGTGGCTCACACCTGTAATCCCAGCACTTTGGGAGGCCGAGGCGGGCAGATCACAAGGTCAGGAGTTTGATACCAGCCTGGCCAACATGGTGAAACCCCGTCTCTACTAAAAATGCAAAAATTAGCTGGGCATGGTGGCGCGTGACTGTAATCCCAGCTACTCAGGAGGCTGGGGCAGGAGAACTGCTTGAACCAGGACCCAGGAGGCGGGGGTTGCGTTGAGCCGAGATCACGCCATTGCACTCCAGCCTGGGCAACAAGAGTGAAACTCTGTCTCAAAAAAAAAAAAAAAAAAAGGCTTATAGAGGACCTGCTCAAGACCCCATAGCCAGTCCACTGTGGGACCAGGACTCACACCCAAGGTTGGATGGTTCAAAGATGGCACACTCTTCCTATACTGCATTTGAGGCTCACTGTAGGAGTTCTTGATATTTTTGAAGGTCTTCAGAAAGAAAAACTTTATTATTGCAACAAATTGAGTATGTTTCTCTCTCTTTTTTTTTTTGAGCTGGAGTCTCGCTCTGCTGCCCAGGCTGTAGTACAGTGGTATGATCTCGGCTGACTGCAACCTCCGCCTCCAGGGTTCAAGCTGTTCTCCCACCTTAGCATCCCGAGTAGCTGGGATTACAGGTGTGCACCACCACACCTAGCTAATTTTCATATTTTTAGTAGAGTTGGGGTTTCGCCATGTTGGCCAGGCTGGTCTCGAACTCTTGACCTCAGATGATCCACCCACCTCCACCTCCGAAAGTGCTGGGATTACAGGCTGAGCCACTGCACCTGGCCTGAGTATGTTTTTCTATCAGAAGGACTTATTTTAGTCACATACATATTGAGTTCAATGTGATCATTGATCTTGAGGTATTTATGGTTTAAAGAGAAAGCAGCAGAATTATCAACACTGGTGATTCCAGCATTAGGATAAACAAGGAATGATTTTTTTTAAACGAAATAAGTAATCACTGGGCACGGAGGCTGACGCCTGTAATCCTAGCACTTTGGGAGGCCGAGGTGGGTGGGTCACTTGAGGTCAAGAGTTACCAGCCTGGCCAACATGGTGAAATCCCATCTCTACTAAAAACACAAAAATTAGCCAGGTGTGGTGGTGGGTGCCTGTAATCCTAGCCACTCAGGAGACTGAGGCAGGAGAATTGCTTAGACTGGGGAGGTGGAGGTTGCAGTGAGCCCTGTCTCTACTAAAAATACAAAAATTAGCCAGACGTGGTGATGGGTGCCTGTAATCCTAGCTCTTGGGAGGCTGAGGCAGGAAAATTGCTTAGATCTGGGAGGTGGAGGTTGCAGTGAGCAGAGATCATGCCACAGCACTTCACTCTATCCAGGGTGATAGAGTGAAACTTCATCTCAAAAATAATAAAATAAAATAAAGACAAAAAAAGAAAAGAAATAAGTGAGTAAGCAAGGTAAGATGTTGCATAATCAGCCTATGGGATTGGGGAGTTGTTGTGGACAGTCAGCGTGAGATAATTGAAGAAAAAGATGAGCATGACCTTGTGCAAAGCTTTGAGACAGAGCCTGTCGTGAGCGACCATGTTTACCCGAGGGGTGCACTAGGATGGAGCTCTGCGTTCCCTGCAGTATCTCCAGTGCCTAGAAGAGTTTCTGGTAGAAATAAGTATTTGTGGGATGGATAAACAAATAAATAAGTATTTGTGGGATGAATAAACAAATGAATGGGTGATGTGGTCAAAATGAGGATAAAGATGGCAAAATATTCCTTCCTTCCTTCCTTCCTTCCTTCCTTCCTTCCTTCCTTCCTTCCTTCCTTCCTTTTCTCTCTCTCTCTCTCTCTCTCTCTTGACAGAGTTGCTCTGTCTCCAGGCTGGAATGCAGTGGTGCGATCTCGACTCACTGCAACCTCTGACTCCCTGGTTCAAGTAATTATCCTGCCTCAGCCTCCCGTGTAGCTGGGATTATAGGCACACGCCACCACACCCAGCTAATTTATGTATTTTTAGTAGAGACGGGGTTTCACCATGTTGGCCAGGATGGTCTCGATCTCATGACCTCATGATCTGCCTGCCTCAACCTGCCAAAGTGCTGGGATTACAGGTGTGAGCCGCTGTGCCCGGCCAGCAAAATGATTCTTAACGGTAAAAGAACTGATTTACTGGCCAGGCGCGGTGGCTCACGCCTGTAATCCCAGCACTTTGGGGGGCCGAGGTGGGTGGATCACGAGGTCAGTAGATCAAAACCATCCTGGCTAACACGGTGAAACCCCGTCTCTACTAAAAATACAAAAAAATTAGCCGGGCGTGGTGGCTGGTGCCTGTAGTCACAGCTACTTGGGAGACTGAGGCAGGAGACTGGCATGAACCCGGGAGGCAGAGCTTGCAGTGAGCCGAGATCAAGCCACTGCACTCCAGCCTGGGCTACAGAGTGAGACTCTGTCTCAAAACAACAACAACAACAACAACAACAACAACAACTGATTTACCTGCAGGAAGGCTAGAGGCATTTCCTCTGCTTGGAGCTTCTTCTCTCCTTTCTCTACCTGGCTGAAGTTTACTACAGTTGGTGCTCTGTATCCTCTGGAGTTTGGTTCCAGGATTCCCCAAGGATACCAAAATCCAGCGATGCCCAAGCCACTGTTATAAAATAGTGTGGTGCGGTCAACCGTCTGTATCCACAAGTCTCCATCCACAGTTGGTTGAATCTGAGAATGTGAAACCCATGGATATGAAGGCCAGCTGTAATCTTCCTGGGCTCCGCTTACACACAGTCCTCTGGGGGGATTTCCTGGACCCTCAGACGGGATTACACGCTCGGCACTCGGAACTCCCACAGTGTTTTTTGTGTGCCCTCTCTGTATTTCTGTATTAGCACTTGCCCACTACAGATATTGTTGTCACAGGTTCCTTGTCTGTCTCCTGTACGGGACTGATGGTGTCTGCTTTTGTGGTACTGCTGCCTCTGACAGAACCGGGTACAGAGCTTGCGTTTGATGCATTTCTGTTGGATGAATAAATGCATGAATGAAAGGAAAAGAAGTTCAACTACAGGTGAGTTTGGGGATGTAGGAGAGGAGGAGATGAGGAAAGAAACGTGGCAGGATTTGGCCTGATAGTGAGTGTGCACTGCAAGCAGTGAGAAGGTGAAAATTCCTTTGAAGATTTTTTTCCCTTTGAAGAGAAGCTGCTTTTTGAGGGTGAGTTGGCATTCCTAGGTCTTACTTAGATTATAAGGGGAAAAAATAAACAAAACCTAAGTATCGCAGCCCAGCATGGTGGCTCAAGCCTGTAATCCTAGCACTTCGGGAGGCCGATGAGGGAGCAGTGCTTGAGGCCAGCCTAGAGAACAAAGCAAGGCCTTATCTCTACAAAAACTAAAAAAATTAGTTAGGCATGGTGGTGCACCCCAAGTCCCAGCTACTTGGAAGGATGAGGCATTCCCGCTTGGGGCCAGGAGTTTGAGGTTGTAGTGAGCCGTGATCACACCACTGCATTCCAGCCTGGGCAAAAAAGTAAGACCTCATCTCAATAAGTAAGTAAGTAAATAAATAAATAAATAAATAAATAATTGCCTTATCCCTACAAATAGGCAAAATAAATCATTAAGGCAAATTTCAAACTTTCCCTTCTGCATATATGTTAAGTTTTGTAACAAGATCACCAACATTTCTGTAGTTTCTCTCTTCGCTCTTTAGAAAAATCACTGTTTATTTACAGAACATCCATCTACTTGCTAGACAAGTGATGTAAGCACAACCAGCATGCGATCACCCAGAACCCATTGGTTGAAGAAGGACCTTTAGGCAAATAGAAGCTGCAGTGCCTAATTCTCCCATCTGGCTCCGAGAGTTTGCCATTGGCTCAGGTGCTGTGCCTTTCCGGAGGCTGGTTTGCTGCTGTGGGAAGGAGACAGGAGAGGAAACCACCATCGAGAGGCAAGGGCAAGCCTTGCTCACTCATGCCTTACCTCACTAAGCCAGCCGTCTTGCCTTTTGCTCTGGCCTGTGCGTAGAGAGCTCGGCCCACAGTTTTCTCCTTAATAGAACTCCTAAATGTCGTGCCATCCACAGTCCTAGAAAACAACAGAAGGCAACCAGTTGGTCAGAAAAATAATCTTTTTTTTTTTTTCTTGAGATGGAGTCTTGCTCTGTCACCCAGGCTGGAGTGCAATGGTGCAATCTCGGCTCACTGCAACCTCTGCCTCCCGGGTTCAAGCGATTCTCCTGCTTCAGCCTCCTGAGGAGCTGGGATTACAGGCTCCTGCCACCATGCCAGGCTAATTTTTTGTATTTTTAATAGAGGCGGGGTTTCACCATGTTGGCAAGGCTGGTCTCGAACTTCTGACCTCGTGATCCTTCTGCCTTGGCCTCCCAAAGTTCTTGGATTACAGGTGTGAGCCACCGCGCCCAGCCCAGAATAGTAATCTTAGCAAAACAAACAAGAGCAAGCAAAGAACCCAACAAGGTTGATTTAATGAATGAGGACAATGATCATTTTGTGTCTATAAGAAATAAGAAGGGAGGCATTTGAATCGTTTATAGACAGGACTTCCTTTATTGATTGGATAGTGTGGCTTGAGGGGGGTTTGGTAGGCTCCCACCCTAAAACCTTTCCCTCATGTACTGTTGTTTGTTTTTAGATTTTTCCTCATTTTTGAATTTCATCCTTTAGATGAAGAATGGTTCTCTTTGGGTATCCCCTTCGAATGACAAATGTGACTAGGAGAGGTGACTGATAAATTCCGAATTATCTCGTTACCTTTGGTTCAGCAGGTCATTCTGCGAGTTAAGAATTTGGCATAGCTGTGGGGTATGCAATGGACCAAATGTTTATGTTCCCCACAAATGTGTATGTTGAACCTTACTTCTTAGGACGATGACATTAGGAGGTGGGGCCTTGGAGAGGTAATTAGGTCTCTCCTCATGAATAGCCTTTAGTGCTCTCACAAAAGAGACTTCAAGGAATTCTCTCATCTCTTTCCATCCTGACTGAACCAGGAAATGGGCCCTCATGAGACATGAAATCTTTGGGCACCTTGATCTCAGACTTCCCAGCCTTCAGAACTATGAGAAATACATTTCTGTTGTTTATAAGCTACCCATTTTATGGTACGTAGTCATAGCAGCCTGAGCTGATGAAGACGGACTATTATGCTCCTCTGCAAGGGTGGAAAAGAATAGAGAAAAATGGGGGAAGGTGCTGGTGAGTCCACTGCCAAAGTGGTGCTTCTCTGGAAACCATCTCCCTTGGGGACCTCTGTCTTCTATTTGCACCTCGTCTCTTTCCACCATACTTTTAGCTGGCTAGCAACTAATCCTTACCAAGTAATGGTTGGTCAGAGAGGTAGAATCCAGAATTTTGGAAGTAAATGGAAACTTCCAGTACTCAAATGGGCAGTGTCTTTTCCAAAGGAGCAATTTAGAAATGTGTGAAGTTTGGGTTGTTGAGATGACTCGGAAGTGCTGCTGGCATTTGCGGGAGGACACCGAGAATGTTAGTCATCCTGCACTGTGAAGGACAGCTCCACTGAAGAATTTTCCTGCCCCAAATGCCAACAGCACGTGTGTGGAAGCACACTTCTGGGTTTGCCCCTTTAGATGAGAGATATCAGACCCCAGGAGACAGGTGACTCTTGCTCAAGGTCACGCTGCTGGTCAAGGCCATCATGCTTCTATCAAATCATAACTAAGTCCCAAAGGCCAAGGAGTCTTTAGGACAAAGGAAATCATCTCCCATAGAATATTCAGGATCTTGACAAAAAAGTAGAAGGGATATTTTGGCTAGTACATAGGTCTACACAGCTCATTTTAAGTTGTGATAATTAAGCAGGTATCTTCTCTGGTCTTATAAATTCAGCCTAGAGCAGAGGGAGATAAAAGGAAATGCATGTTTCACAATTCTGTCCTTTGTACTTCAAATCTTCTATGTAATGAAATGGTAAAGAAAGAACAGAATGAAAGATGGAATAGTATGCAGGCATAAAAAAAGGAATGAGGTCATGTCCTTTGCAGGGACATGGATCAAGCTGGAAGCTATCGTCCTCAGCAAACTAACACAGGAACAGAAATTCAAACACTGTATGTTCTCACTCATAAGTGGGAGTTGAACAATGAGAACACATGGACACAGGGAGGGGAACATCACACACCGGGGCCTGTCGGGAGGTAGAGGGCAAGGGGAGGGAGAGCATTAGGACAAATAGCTAACACATGCGGGGCTTAAAACCTAGATAACAGGATGATAGGTGCAGCAAACCACCATAGCACATGTATACCTATGTAACAAACCTACACATTCTGCACTTGTATCCCGGAACTTAAAGTAAAAACAAAACAAAACAAACAAACAAAAAACAGAAATAACAGATCTTTAGAGTAAGTTCTGATTATGTGGTTTAAAAATAGGAATTTACTAAAATAGTTTTCAATGTCATTTCTAGACATGGGTTCATATAATACCACTACAGAAAAGCTTTCCCTTCTCCCTTTGCTTTTTAGAAAAGGCAGACAAAAAAAGCGATACATTTTAAAGCCAATTCAAAGGATACCAATCAAAGTGACACAATGCCTTTTTCTGCCTGCTTGGTTCTGTTCGGAAAATAGAGTTCACATGACTGCCAAAGTGCATGGTAGTTGAACCCTTTACTGTTTATCCACAGTGATCACTGATTACCCTGGTGTATGAAAGACAAAAGTGGATGAGAAGTAACTCAGCCTAATGTCTTCATAAAAAAAATAGCCAGACTTTATGCATGGTACTTTGCTGTGTTCTTGGCAACTTAAGAGGGACATTGACCACTTGGAAAATACTCTGGGGTGGCCACCTTGATATTTGGACATAGAAATCATTCCACTTAGAGGAACAGAGAATATTTAACTTTGATACACGAAGGCTCCAAGTGGATAAGATAACTGGCATTAACTGTTTGGAAAGTATTGGAGTAGTTTAACATTTTTTCATTATGAAAAATTTCAAACACACGGAAAATAGAGGGAATAATATGAGATGTCCATGAAACCATCACTGAGCTACACCATTATGAATACTCAGCCAGTCTTAATTTGTCTAAACTCTCATGCTTTCCACCTCAATTGTTAAGAAGCCAAGCTCAAGGCCGGGCGCAGTGGCTCACGCCTGTAATCCCAGCACTTTGGGAGGCTGAGGTGGGTGGATCACGAGGTCAAGAGATGGAGACCATCCTGGCTAACACGGTGAAACCCCGTCTCTACTAAAAATACAAAAAACTAGCTGGGCATGGTGGTGGGCGCCTGTAGTCCCAGCTACTTGGGAGGCTGAGGCAGGAGAATGGTGTGAACCCGGGAGGCAGAACTTGCAGTGAGCCGAGATGGTGCCACCTCACTCCAGCCTGGGCCACAGAGTGAGACTCCATCTCAAAAAAAAAAAGCCAAGCTCAGATGGCACATCATTTCATCTATGAACACTTCAATATGTATTTTGTAGAGAGCTTTTTAAAAATTCATGTGATTATCACTAGAGACATTGGGTAGAAAGTGGAAAATATGGCCGGGCGCGGTGGCTCAAGCCTGTAATCCCAGCACTTTGGGAGGCCGAGACGGGCGGATCACAAGGTCAGGAGATCGAGACCATCCTGGCTAACACGGTGAAACTCTGTCTCTACTAAAAATACAAAAAACTAGCCGGGCGAGGTGGCGGGCGCCTGTAGTCCCAGCTACTCGGGAGGCTGAGGCAGGAGAATGGCGTAAACCCGGGAGGCGGAGCTTGCAGTGAGCTGAGATTGTGCCACTGCACTCCAGCCTGGGCGACAGAGCGAGACTCCGTCTCAAAAAAAAAAAAAAAAAGAAAGTGGAAAATATTTAAATGAAGTATAAGAAAGGACTCTTAACAGAGCTGTCAACCACTGAGTTGATTGCCTTGGGAAAAGTGAGTTTATCATTAAGGAAATCATCACACGCTTGTAAGTGGTGTTACAGAGGAGGTCAAGCACTGGATAAGTAATTGGATTTAATCTGTGGTTCTCAACTTTTTTTTTGTTTTTTTTCCTACAGAGAAACATACGGCAGATGGCATTGGCCTGCTGTGCACATGCTCTTACGTGGTTTGCTATAAGCCAGAGCAACCCAGTATATTCTTCTCCTCCCAAGAAAGTATATTAAAATGCAAGTAAGTATGAGGTTGTTACCATAGAGATAGACTTAAGTTTGCTTTAGCTTATTAGAAATAAAAAGCAAATAATTCACAAATTCTAATGCTTTGAACAGGAGCAAATTATTGGGACCAACCTCACAATGACCCTTGCCATCCAGCCGGTCCACAGTTCTGGAGGTAAGTGCCACTGGGAGAGTTGGCCATGAAGGTCCACTCTAACTATGAGTGGTTTTGATTCTGTGAATAGAGCATCTACAATTTCTGGCTCTACACAGAAGTTACTCACATGGAGAAGTTGGAAATGAAGGCTCCTTTGGGGATCTGAACATCAAACACGACATTCTGAGGCTGTGGGGAATTGTTCACCACCTTGCTCTGGATCATGGTAGTAGCCATCCGAGAAGTAATAGTAGACTGGACTTTATAGCTATAAAGAGTTACTTGATCAGCCTCTTCCTGAAATTGGCAAGAAAGCATAATGGTACTAATTGAAAAATCACACAGAACTTCATCAAATGTAGAGCATTTGATGTTAACAGCACTATATTTTCCTTGTGTTACTAGCAGAACAATTCCGAGGCCTTGATAAGGGCAGAACTCGGGTGTTGTTAAGCATTCTCCTAACTTCTTGGAACACCCAACGAGCAGAAGTCTGCCTTCGTTTCCAGATACTTTGAGCTAAAAGGCATTTTCAGCCCTGTGAGTCTATAAATAATGATTTTTCAAAAATTAGAATACACGTAGAAAATGGTTGTGGGAAGCCAGATTGGATTGAGGAAGTCCAGGAAATAACTCCAAATGCAGGACCATCAGCTGGGGAAAGGATACTGGATTGCGAGGTTGAATCTTCCTCAACAATACCCTGGTTGTATCTTCTGTTAGGGTCAGACAGGAGTGCTGTGGGGTGGATACACACATGTGGCCTCTACCAACCCCTCTTACTGCTCTCTACCTTCTTTAGTCTCCTCTATTACAATTTCATCTGCAGACCTTTTCTCCTCCCTCAAGTCAAAACAAGTTAGGAGAACAGTGGTGGGTGTAAGCAAGGGGCATTGATCTTGGACCAGGCATTCTGATATAAGTATTGGTCCAACACTCTGGACCTCCTTACCCAATCGCTACTGATTTAAAGCAGCTCCAGTATAAAGGATCTCATATGTAAGTGTTCTCAAAGGCAAGGTCCTAGAAACCCATGTCTTTCAGGAGGTGACTGAGAGCTGCAAGCTCCTTCAGGTCTATGACAACTATGGGACCCATTAGATTTCGCCTTTTTCTCCAAAAGAATTGACTTGTCTCAATACCAGGTCTCATTCCCCAAACTTTGTAGTCCAACATTAAACCTTTTGACTAACCATGCAGCTCACCTCAAGCTAAAATAAAATCCAGGCGAATCTACGTGTCCTTCCTCCCTCTGAAGTGTGCACCTCTGGCTGTTTCTGCCAATTCAGGGCAGGAAGCACAACATAAACCACTTCCTCAGGTTGTTTTCTTGCCACAGGATGGTCTACTCTGAACATCTCAGGGACCTGGGCCATTTTGTATTTAAGAGTTCCTTCCCACGGGCACTCTTTTATTATCCAAAGCTGTCAGGTGTCATACTTTAAATCAAAATGGTGTCGGGAGTGATGGCTCACACCTGTAATCCCAGCATTTTGGGAGGCTGAGGCAGGCAGATCACCCGAGGTCAGGAGTTCAAGACCAGCCTGGCCAACATGGTGAAACCCCATCTCTACTAAAAACACAAAAATTAGCTGGGCATGGTGGTGCGTGCCTGTAATCCCAGCTACTCAGGAGGCTGAGGCAGGAGAATCTCTTGAACCTAGTGGGCAGAGGTTGCAGTGAGCTGAGATCATGCCATTGCACTCCAGCCTGGGCAAGAAGAGTAAAACTCTGTCTCAAAAAAATAAAAATAAAAACGTGGAAATAAATACTTAAAACGGTTAAGTTGGAATAAATCCATAAATTTATACAGTGGGATGGAACCTATGTTATATGGCAAAACTCAAGAAAATCAAAAGAAGGGCCCCTTCAGCCCTTGGTGACTTCTCTCCTGTCTGAAAAGACTGTACTCTTTAATGCTGAATTTTAGAAACACTTCCAAACAGTTGAGCAAGGCAGTATTTCGAAAGTCAGGTAAATACTCGGTGACGAAGACCAAAGAGACACCCAGATTGATTTCCTGGGAATTATTAGCAGGAAAATCATTCAATCTGTAACAGCATCAAAGTCAACTTACCGTTATTTCTCCCGATTCTCCTGGAAGGCTTCTCTGTGAAAGGAAGTTAGACAATCATTCTTCAGCTGTATGTCACGTATTACCTTGAGGGCCAAAACTGTTTTCTCAGTCAAAAAAGAAATTTTAGTTTTCTTCACTACTGAGCTGTTATTCATTCACTGAAGTTGAGACATACATATTGAACATTCTTGGAAACTATTTTCCCATTGGTGAGTTTCTCAACACCTTTCTTTACCAATTTTGGTGGCGTGCATGTCATTCTTGGATATAATGCTAGAACAAGTAATTTTTAAATAAAAATATACAACCAAATGCATCCTGGGTGGTGTATATCCCCTTGATGCTATTTACTGTTTTTTACTCTGTCAAATGGAGACTTTGAGTCTCCCCTTCAGATCTCAGCTCCAGCAGAATTCCTCCAGTGAACATCTCTAATGCCCCAAGACTAGGCCGGTTTCCTTTACTAAGTGTTTTCGCAGCAGCATATCCCTTCCTGTAGCGCACTCACCTTGTTTCATAATGATTCATTCTATTTGAGGGATTATTTAACTCAAGTCTGTCTCTTCCTTTAAACTAAGCTACATAAAAGCAGGGATTTTCATGTATTTCCTCCGCGGTGTAACCCCAGAGCCAAACACAGTGACTGGCACCTAGAAGATTCTATGCTTTTAACCACCATGCTAGGAGATTATCCATACACTTGACTGTCCTGCGGAAAGGAACAAAGGCGATTCCCTTGACTTTGAAAGTGAATGGCTTAAGGGTGGTGGGTGAACATGTAATGTTTGGTGAGCTGTTAATAATAGATCCAAGAAGTCAGGTGTTGGATAGAAGCTCAGCTCGCCTGATTCAGGGTGAACTGAGGTTCTGTGCTATGTGACATGGTAAAGTCAATGGTTGACTTCTTCTTGTAGACTTCTTGAATGCAATGCTCAATGACAAATTTTTCCCTCTTGTGGCTAAATAAATCGTGACATGAAGTCTTGCTTATTGGATTTTAATATTATTGGTCTACAAAAAAACCCTGGATTTTCAGAAAGTAGAAAATTCATACCCATACAAAATAAGACATTGATTAGCTTAGAGTTTGCTGCTTCCGTAAATACCTCCTTTCTCAGCATGTGGGCTCCATGGGGAAGGAGCCAAGCCCTTCCTGGTGTTCCAGACTACTCATCTCCTTAATTAGAGGGTTTTGTCTATACTGCCGCTGGTGGCCTCCAGGACTGCAACTCCCAGTGTGGCCAGTTCTCCTTTTTAGGTGCTCTCAGAGTGACCAGAGGAAGGAGATTGTAAGGCTGCAAGGGGAAGTGTCTGTCATCGCTAAAAGAAGAAAAGTCTTCCTAACAGGAAATCCTTCCCCATAAGGCAGGAAATAATTTCAGAATCTTAAGTGTTGAAGAAAACACATAGCCATGTGATTTTTTTTTTTTTAAATGGAGTGGGGACAGGGTCTCCTTCTGTTGCCCAGGCTGCTGCAATCATAGCTCACTGCAGCCTTGAACTCCTGGGCTCAAGCGATCCTCCATCTCAGCTTCTCAAATAGCTGGGACTACAGGTGCATTCCAGCTGATGAATGTATATCAGCTGGGTGGCGGAGATAGGGTCTCACTGTGTTAACCGGGCTGGTCTGGAACTCCGAGCCTCAAGTGATCCTCCCTCCTTGGCCTCCGAAAGTGCTGTGATTATAAGCGGGAGCCACTGTGCCGAGTTACGTATTCTTTAAAGGGCTAACTTGAGCATTATGGCGTGAAGGCTGCTAAGCAGCTGTGTGAATTTCCCTTTTGATTTCACCTGGGTGATCTCTTCCACCAAGGTGTAAGAGCACTGGACCCTTCTGTGCTAAAAAAAACACTCTTAAGAAAATCTAGCAGAAGGCATCTTAACACTTACCTTACTTCTTCTGCCATAATCTCTTTCATTCCCCCCCCCCCCGCTTTTGGAAGTAAAGCTTACTATACCTGATATCTCTGGTTCTCTGCCACCAATTGAAATTTGCCTGGGGCCAGTTCCACAAGATCTTCATAGTCTACAAACTTAAAAAAAATTAGGATTTTAACTTTTTTTTTTTTAATTATACTTTAAGCTCTGAGGTACATGTGTACAACGTGCAGGTTTGATACATAGGTATACATGTGTCATGTTGGTTTGCTGCACCCATCAACTCATCATTTAGCTTAGGTATTTCTCCTAATGCTCTCCCTCCCCCAACCCCCAGCCCCCCGACAGGCCCCGGTGTGTGATGTTCCTCTCCCTGTGTCCATGTGTTCTCATTGTTCAGCTCCCACTTATAAGTGAGAACATGTGGTGTTTGGTTTTCTCTTCTTGTGTTACTTTGCTGAGAATGATGGTTTCCAAAAGATCTAGAGCCAAAGAGATAGCTGTTGGTATTCATTATTTTATATTCTTTCCTCTACCTCTGGGCAATCACAATTTTGTATCAAATGATTTCTTTAGTATATTTCTATTTGCTGGTTACGTCTCAGAGGTGTACAAATGGAAGGTAACAACACCTTCGCATTTGTTGGACACGGGAATTCATTTCTGAGTTTCCCCGCGGGTAGTAAGACAGGGATCAAAACAACCCAGTGATTAGGTGGGTGTCTGGGGAAGTAACTGGGTAGACCCTGGAGGCATTTGCAGTGTCTGACTGGACAGACATGAACCATACATCTCCCCCAAGTTAAAAATGGAGGTATTTTCTAAAAGGAATGCCAGTTAGAAATGACTGAAAAAGCACAAACGCATTTGGATGTCTTGGCTTCCATTTGAGATTTCCAACACACTCTGGTGACTTTTAAGTGTTGGAAAATATGATAGTTTCAAAGCAGACAGAGTGATATTTTCCCTCTGTAAATATGCCGTCATATTCTCTGGCATTTTTGTAGGTAATCCACTCTGCAAGTATCATAAGCCTTCGCGTTTGCTGGGATGTTCCCATAACACACTTTGCTTTTCTGGCATAAAAATAGCTCTTGTATGACTTTCAGAAACAGACTTTCAGTCCAAGACTTTCCTTACATTGGAGATGGCTAAGGGACAAAAGTGGAGACCTACACTCCGTGGGAGTTATTCTTGTACTTTTCCACCCTTCTTGCTGTCTTCCCCTTTAATAGGAATACTGAAAGTGTCCTTATTACAAGTATCACTGTTCACTTAGGTATGGAAAACAGTGTGCTTTGATAATGACTTTTCTTACACTCTTAGTAAAAGAGTGATAATATTTCTTCGTCATCATAACAGCTAATAATGATGAAGCACTTACTAGTCCAGGCACTCTGCTAGAGTTTACACTGTGCCATTTAATTCTCAAAGCAAACCTTTGGGTTAGGTCTATTCTTACCCCCATTTTTTTAGATGAGGAGTGAGCAGCTGTGCTCCATAAATGCTACACTCTGATGCCTGCCCACTGAGCTTGACTTAATTCTCATGCAAAAGCTGTGAATGCTGTAAAAGGTAAATACACATTCCAGTAATTATAACAGTAAACACTTGCACTCAGATGAATTTTATCTTAAGTTTCCATTACACACAGAATAAGGCCATTGAATAGCAATTGCAATAGGCTATTTACTGAGCTGATGAGCAGGCCAACAGCAAGGAGTGATCTGGAAGTACTTACTTCAGAAAGTCCATTGATGGGGATTTCGAAGCCTGATACTTCAGAAAGAAAGAAGCAGATGAACAAGCACGTGAGTCGTTTCATTTTGCTGGACAGTTTTGCCAAAGCTCCCCAGAGCAGATGGCCTGGGAAGGATATCACTTCTTCCTACTGAACCAAGTTCAAAGGAACAGCAGAGGAGTCCCGTTCGCTTTAAGAAAGAAGAAAAAAGAAGAAAAAAAACTCTCTAACTTTGCTCAAAATTGGGACAAATATTTGTTCTGGAGCTCAAACTTGAGCTGTGTGGGTGGATCGAACACCCAGAGGTTACTCAAACAGCAAAGTCAGAAGCAGTCGCTCACTGCGAGGACAAGTCAGGGGCAGATGGATGTGCTTGAATGTTCTTATGTGCTTTTTTTTTTCTTCTCTTTTTGGATTTTGCTGATTTCTATTGATCTTAAAATCAGAGAGACCTAAAGATAATTGTCATCCTTTCTAAAGGACCAAGTGCAGAACTATTCCCAGAAACAAAATCCTTTGATCTAAATGAAAGCAGAAAAAATGTAGAAAAAGTGGGAGAAGACGCAGAGTGGTTGTTCTGAGCAAAGAATTCATTGTGCGTGTTTTCCCCACCTCTCTGATGACTGATTACCTGTTACCTATAAAGAGCCAGGCAAGTGGCTGTGCAGGATACTAGGGCAGATCTTCAGTGAGGATGCTTCGTGAATGCCTTTGGTTAAGGTAACAGTGTCTGTCCTGCTGCCCCCATCAGCCGGGCTCAAGTCAGTGGCAAATCAATACTCCCCGGTTTCGGAATTGGAGTGCACTGGTGAGATCAAAGCTCATTGCAGCCTTAACTTCCCCCGGCTCAAGCAATCTTCCCACCTCAGCCTCCAGAGTACCTGGACTACAGGTGTGCACTACTGTGCCCGGCTGTTCTTTGTAGAGATGGGATTTCATCATGTTGCTCACCCTGGTCTTGAACATCTGGGATCAAGCTATCTGCTCGCCTTGGCCTTCCAAAGTGCTGGGATTCCAGATATGAGCCACCATGCCTGGCCTCCATCCTGGTCAGATTCTATTTTTCTTGCAACGAACAGGAAATGTAACTTCTTGGATGCAGCAGTGAAATAGGAAGCTCCAGCTGTGGGCAGAATTACAATACAAGGGAGGTTGTCTCATCCTCAGGACCAAGCACCCCAGGCCAACTTCTGGGATCCTGGAGTTCCTTGCAACATTTAAAGCCCAATTTACAAGGCATGCAACAGAGAGTTATCTGCACTTTCCTTCCTAGTTTCCCCTCAGTCTTTGAAACTGCACAGCCGTGTATCTGCTGGGGAAACATAACTTCTGAAATAACGGCAGGGAGAAAACAGATTCTCCCTTCCCTTGCCTAGGTTGCACTAGGTGAGCACCCACCTTGGCCAGTGGGTGCCTCAGTGGACCCCTCATGGAAAAATCCTGCCACAGCTTTGCATTCTCAGCTGAGATACTGTTTCTGGGCAGTTAAGACCTAATGGCATGTTTTCCCAAAAACAATAGTGACTTTCAGCATCATGCCTCCTTCCATTGATCATTTCCTTTCTGATTATTTTAAGCTGATATGCAGAATTATCTCAGAAGAAACCAAACCAAAAGCAGGCTGGGCCTTTTTTCCATGCTGATAGCCTGTCTTCAGATCCCAAAGTCCTTTTATTTTGAGAGGGAGCCTCACTCTGTGGCTCAGGCTGGAGTGCAATGGCACGATCTTGGCTTACTGCAACCTCCACCTCCCAGGTTCAAGCGATTCCCCTGCCTGAGCTCCCAGGTAGCTGGAATTATAGGCATGCACCACCACACCTGGCTAATTTTGTGTGTGTGTGTTTTTTTTTTCCAGTAAAGATGGGGTTTCACCATATTGGTCAGGCTGGTCTCAAACTCCTGACCTCAAGTAATCCACTTGCCTCAGCCTCCCAAAGTGTTGGAATTACAGGCATGAGCCACTGTGCTCGGCCTGATCCCAAAGTCTTGAAACAAACAAACAAACAAACAAACAAACAAACAAACAAAAACAGCGTTTGCTCTCTCTCTCGATGTTCAGAAGCACAACAGCGTAGGCCATGTATTCAGGCTACTGGGTTTTTTTATTTTCTGAGACGGAGTCTCACTCTGTCACCCAGGCTGGAGTGCAGTGGCGCGATCTCGGCTCACTGCAAGCTCCGCCGCCCAGGTTCACTCCATTCCCCTGCCTCACCCTCCCAAGTAGCTGGGACTACAGGTGCCCGACACCACACCTGGCTAATTTTTTGGTTTTTTTTTTTTTTTTTAGTAGACATGGGGTTTCACTGTGTTAGCCAGGATGGTCTCAATCTCCTGACATCATGATCCACCCTCCTCGGCCTCCCAAAGTGCTGGGATTACAGGCATGAGCCACCACGCCCGGCCTGGGCTACTGAGTCTTGAACCTGAGACCCTTTCCCCTTGCACTCCCCACCCCACTGCCAACCCCTCCCATCATGCCTGGGCAGCTGTCACGTGGTGAATTGAACATATCCACTGTTACTTAGATGCCTCTGATTTCTAGGATGGAAATCACTACCATAAATGCCACAAGAATATTCACTTTTGTGTATGTGAAAATCGGTAGGAAATCTACAAGAAAAAAATCACAATATTTCATAATGTTTGAACAAAGAGATAACATTTAGTACTCATTGGGAATTCTGGGAAATATCAATAAAGTTGAGATTCATCACTGAGTGTAAGTCATTGTGGCTTAGCTGACAGTATGATAATAGCCACCTCACATGTATAGCATTCAGCTCCAGCCCTATCATTGTGAAAGAGCATGTTTGTAAAAGTCCAAAGTCAAAGCTGGATGAATTCACTGGAAAAAAAGCTATATTTGACCCTGACCTGCTTGTTCGGTGGGTCAGGTTGCACATAACATGGAACAGGTCTGTTTTCTACACGTGTTTGAGCTGTGATGCCTTCCTTCTGATTGTAAAGACATTTTCTTACAGCTTCCTCAAGGACTGTCTGTTTGAATTTCCAAAGATGACATTTGATTACTCTGCTACGTCTTTTGCCCTCTCTAATGCAGAGGTGTGGTTTTTTTGTTTCTGTCTTTTTTTTTTTTTTTTTTTTTTTTTTTTTGAGACAGAGTCTTGCTCTGTCGCCCAGGCTGGAGTGCAGTGGTGTAATCTTGGCTCACTGCAAGCTCCGCCTCCCGGGTTCATGCCATTCTCCTGCCTCAGCTTCCCAAGCAGCTGGGACTACAGGCGCCTGCCACCATGCCTGGCTAATTTTTTGTATTTTTAGTAGAGGTGGGGTTTCACCGTGTTATCCAGGATGGTCTCGATCTCCTGACTTTGTGATCTGCCCGCCTCAGCCTCCCAAAGTGCTGGGATTACAGACGTGAAACACTGCGCCTGGCCTGTTTTGGTTTTTAAATGGAGACAGGGTCTCACTCTGTCACCCAGGCTGGAGTGCACGGATGCAATCATGACTCACTGCAGCCTCAACCTCCTGGGCTCAAGCAATCCTCCCATCTCAGCCTCCTGAGTAGCTGAAACTACAGGTGCACAGTACCACACCCAGCTAATTTTTGTGTGAGTGTATATTTTGTAGAGGTGTGGTTTCACCATGTTGCCCAGGCTGGTCTTGAACTCCCGGACTCAAGCGATCTGCCCATGTTGGCCTCCCAAAGTGTTGGGATTACATGTGAGCCACTGTGCCTGGCCAGGTGTGGGTTTATATCATTAGAGGCCAGAACATAAAGATGTTTCAGAATAAAAATATTTGAAACTGAATAGCAGTACCACAAGCCAAAAATGGGAAGTTAGAGAGCATGGAGTGGATTCTCTCATTTGTTCTTAAGCCATGGAAACTTGGCTTTGCTGTTGAGCCTTTTCAGTTCTTTCCTCTTCTCTGTTCCTTACCTCTGAAGTTCCAATTCAAATCCATTGCCAGAGTAGAGAAATCGACTGTAGAGTGGACATGTGACCAGCCATGACAGGGCAATTCCAGCGTAGCAGCTTTTGCTGTTCTTCCCAGGGTGTCTGCGTGTTTTTGGCAAGGAAGGGGTCTCATCTGGAAGCGGTCGCACCGTCACACTAAGATCTGGTGCTGGTATTTCAGGTACAGGCTGGGAAGCACCTTCATGTGAGTAATTGTGGCTCCCTCCAAGGTGTAAACGGGACGAGAGTGTGTTTGGATATCTGAGCCACCAGGGATGTTAGAGGTTATCCAGCTGGATCCTCTAATCTAAAAGATGATGAAAGTGAGGCTCAGAGTGGTTAAGTCATGTGGCCAAGAGAGGGGGAAAGATATAGCAGAGAAATCAAACACCATCTTTGGAAATTCTAACAGACAATCCTTGAAGAAGCTATAAGAAAATGTCTTTACAATCAGAAGGAAGGCATCACAGCTCAAATAGGTGTAGAAAACAGACTTTCTCCATGTTATGTATCCTGCCAGGCCATGGCTAGAGAAGTAGGGTAGGGTCAAGATACAGGGTCCAGGTTGGTGGTGACGATGGGAAATGGACTGAACAGTATGAGTCGGCAGCCTCACCATCAAACCCTTCCCTGGCCTGCCTCTCTGACTAACGAGCTGGCTTCATGACTTTGGGCAAATCTCTGTGTGCCTCAACGTCCTCATCTGTAAGATGGGAATAACAGTAGTGCTCACCTGTGAGCATGTATGAAGGACTTAGAGCAGTTCCTGGAACACATTAGGTGCTAATGAAGTGCCAGTTACTAGTAGTGTTAAAACAGGTCAGTACAGTGGCTCACACCTGTAATCTCAACACTTTGGGAGGTCAAAGTCAGGAGGATCACTTGAGGCCAGGAATTTGAGACCAGCCTGGGCACCATAGCAAGACCTTGTCTCTACATAATAATTATATTTACAATAATTAATTAAATATTATTTATAAATATTATTTAATAATTTATTAAATATTAAATATTATTTATAATTATTATTATTTCAGACGGAGTCTCACTCTGTTGCCCAGGCTAGAGTGCAGTGGCACCATGGCAGCTCACTGCAGCCTCTGCCTCCTGGGTTCAAGCAATTTCCTGCCTCAGCCTCCCGAGTAGCTGGGATTACAGGTGCATGCCGCTCTGCCTGGCTAATTTTTGTATTTTGAGTAGAGATGGGGGTTTCACCATGTTGGTCAGGTCAGGTCAGGTCAGGTCAGGTGATTCCCCTACCTCGGCCTCCCAAAGTGCTGGGATTACAGGTGTGAGCCACTGTGCCCAGCCTGAAGTTGTTTAAATGAATTGTTTCCCAGACTAATTACACTGCAGGGCACAGAAGGAAGTTCTGAATTGAAAGTGCTTATAAATGATGACTATTAGGTTACTTCAATTTTCAAAAAGGAAAAAATTCAGATTTCTGTAAATATAGATTGGTGAGCTTGTAGTAGACTTGATTTAAAAAATGACATGCATGATTAAAAAGATGGTTTGAGAAAACTTTTGAAAAGGAAGCAGTTTGACACGTATGTGGGAGGGGTTTGACGACTGAGGCTCACTAGCTATGGGATGGGGACAAATTGGAAAGCTCACTGGGCACCGAGAATAGGTGTGCAGTGGGAGGGTCCGCAGACCAACGAGGGCAGAGGAAGACAGGCTGGGCCCCGAAGTCCAGCAGGTGGGAGCAAAGGGGGCAGAGAGTCTGGAAATGAAGCTAGGCAGAGAAGATGCTGTCAAGACCCTCTTATTTTTTTGCAGAGACAGGGTCTTACTATGTTGCCCAGGCTTGTTTCAAACTTCTGGACTTAACAGATCCTCTGCTCGGGCTTCCCAAAGTGCTGGGATTATAGGCATGAGTCACTGCACCCCGCCAAGACCTTCATAAGGGTCTCAGGAGGCAGCAGAAGTCACATCTTCAGGCATAGCAGATGTCGGGCTTGAGTCCAAGCCAGAGACGTGGGCCCAGTCCTCCTCAGATATTGAAAGGCAGACTAATTTGTCAGCAGACCCAGGAGCTGGTAACACACACATAACCCACAAACACTTCCCATATGTCGTAGCCAGATTCTTCCCTTGGATTTTAGAGCTTGCAAATGGCAAGGGGCCATTTACTGCCTAAAGAATTGGTGATGATAGAGTGCTTGGTTGAACATTAAGTTGAGCTAATTTTACTTCTCTTTGCTGTGCTGTTTCTAAACGGGCAGATCCAGATTCGATAAGCACAGATTGACTGTAATGTGTTTATCATGGATGAGGTGGGAAATGAAAATGGAATGAAGTTTTATCTGGTTAATTATAGAACCAGTTGTTTGAACAAATCCAACCGGAAAAGCATTGATGACTACAATGATGTTAACTTGAAGAAATTAATTTAGTGGTAAGAAACAAGGCCCTAGAATTCACTAAAGTGGTTCAAATGAAATACGCTTGAAATAAACATGAATGATGAAAAAGAAGGTATGCTGAATATAAATTCTAGAAGCACTACAGTAAAGTCTCAGTGCATTCTCCAGTGTAGACCATACCTAAAACATTGCATTCAATTCTGAGTGAAATATTATATAAAAGACTTTATTAAATTAAACCATTGAAGGTGGGTCAGGATAGAGATTCAAAACTGTTGTACAAGAATATGCTTATTAATACACAGTTCAAGAAAAAAGAGAAGGTGAGGTAAGTATGACAATGATCCATGTGCGAGGCCAGAGGAGGTTCATTACGGGGTTATTTTTCTATTTAGACTTCGTGCTGGAATTAAGGAATAAAGTCAGAAGCTGGGAAAAGAAATCAGAAGTTTGGAGAACATGCCAGTCTATGTGGCAGAAGAATGAGTGAGGTCCACACTGTGCAAACAAGGCTGGGGCAGAGGGCATTCAAGTGAGTGAAACCAAGCCATTCTGGCTGTTCTGGAACTCACCCGATGAGTGCTGGGCACCTGCCAGCACATTCCTTTGAGGTGCAGTGAGGCAGGATTCACTGGGCCAGGACAAGCTTCTCCTGGCAGTCAGTTGGGCCAAACTGCCCTGTGAAGCTGGGCTTAATCACTCTATTTCTAGAGGGTTATTACCTCTAGGATGCTTCAGTTATTGACTGCTGCACAACTTAGTGTTTCAAAACAACAGTTTAATCTCCCTCCTGAGTCTATGGGTTGACTAGGTTCAGATGGGTGGTTCTTCTGCTGCATGGCCTGTTGGCCAGGCCCATGGTCGGCAGAGGTTCGGCTAGGAAATAACATCCAACTCAATTCATCCATGGCTGGCCATTGGTGCTGTTGACAGGGAGCACAGCTGGGACTGCTGACCAAAGCACCTCGGTTCTCCTCTGCGTGGCCTCCCCACATGACCTAGCCTTCTCCCCACATGGCCGAGGTTCAAGAAGGGGCATTGTCAGTGTGCAGAAATGGAAGTTGTCTATCTTGCAAGGCCCATCATTGGAGGTTACACTGTTGCACTTCTGCTGGGCAAATCAAGTCTCAAGGACAGCCATGGTTCAAGGGGAAGGGCAGACAATAAGCCCTATTTCTGATTAGAAGAGTCTCAAGGAATTTGGGACCATCTTTAATCCACTACAAGGAAAATGGGGCATGGAAATGGCATACAGAAATGGGGTTTTAGAGATTCTGAGTCAAAGATGAAAATGATGGCCTAACAAATATTGTTATTAAAGATGATTAGAAATGACACATGTAAAGACCTTTATAATAACTGGAACAGAGAAAATTCCCATTCAATCGCTGCTATTAATATTATTATTATTATTACTGTTTCTGCTATTGAAGTGTCTAAACAGAGGCTGTTAGACCAGATTTTAGGAAGGGAGTGAAGGGATTCTTGCACTGGAGATGTAGACTATTGAAACACAAACTCTAGGGACTATGAAGTTTCCATAATTCAACAGAAAGCTGGAAAAAGCCTTCCTCCTATTACCCTCTTGACTCAGAGCACCTCTCTCCTCTTGTTCAGCTTTCTTCTTGCTTTATTTGGAGAGTCCTTTTGAGATAAACTTTGAAAAGAAGGCAGCATACAAATGCAGACCAACAAGAGAAAATGCCATTAAAAGCATTAAGTTTTATAAGGGAAGTAGAGCATAAAAGTCTGGAAAATTTGCAGTCCGACAATGCAATAGAAAAGGAAATTCCACCTTCTGGGGAAAAATTCAAGAGTGCTGCAGAAATTTGCATAAGTAACAAGAAGCCAAATGTTAATCCCCAAGACAATGGGGAAAATGTCTCCAGGGCAGGTCAGAGGTCTTCACAGTAGCCCCTTCCATCACAGGCCTAGAGGCCTAGGAGAAAAAAATGGTTTTGTGGGCCAGGCTCAGGGTCCCCATGCTGTGTGCAGCCTAGGGACTTGGTGCTCTGTGTCCCAGCCACTCCAGCTGTGGCTGAAAGGGGCTAATCTAGAGCTTAGGCCATGGCTTCAGAGGGTGCAAGCCCCAAACCTTGGCAGCTTCCACATGATGTTGAACCTGCAAGTGCACAGAAGTCAAGAATCAAGGTTTGGGAACCTCCATCTAGATTTCAGAAGATGTATGGAAATGCCTCCTTTATATTACAATTAAAAATTTATATTCAATTTTAAAATCATGTGTCTAGATAAGGTATATTACCGATTAATTTGATTTTGGGGGTGGCAGAAGGAGTGTCAAATATTTATTGTAAAAAAACAAGACATTAGATCTGACACAGTTGAGAACAGTTGATTCAAGAGGAGACAAAAAGACAAAGGAATTGCTAAAATGCTTTGTGTGTTGCAGGAGTTGAGGGGAGAAGAGACAAAAGGAGTGTGGAAAGGTTGTTCTGGCAATGGGAACGGTGGGCAAAAAAATCTTTAAAAACAAGAATGAATAATGCCTAATTTAAAAATGCTTCCTATATTCCAAGTAGTATTTTGGAGAATTACAAAACAAGGAGCCATATTCCATGGCTCTATCTCTGCAGGCAAGACACAGAAAGAGAGAATTACTTTGGGAAGTGTATTAGTCAGTATAGGCTAGGCTATGTTCTGGTAACAAACAATCCCCAAATCTCAGGGGCTTAAATAACAAAAGCTTGCGGTTTCTTGGACATACTCCTTATCCATTTCTGGTGGGCCAAGGGCTCTGCTCTGTGTGGCCCTCACTGCAGGCCCAGGCTGAGAGAGGCATGGCATGTGGCAGGGAGCAGGGAAACATGGAGGAGCACACGGGTTAAATGTTTCTACCTGGAAGTGTTGCATGGCATTTTCATTTGTAGTTCATTGGCCACCACAAGGCACATGGCCGTGTTTAATTTCAAGAGGGTGAGGGATTGCAATCTTCCCTGTCCCTGGAAGTAGAAGGAAACTGGATCTTGGTATAGAATAACATAAGCCACCGAAGGAAAGTGCTGAGGTTGGGAGTTGAACATGAAAGAAAGTCAATGTGACTGTTAGAATAAATCCCAGAAATTTCAAGAATCTTGGGGAGGCCTTTGAGCTTGCTGCCAAGTTCAGAATAGCACATTCAAATAGCATTTGCATAGATAGCAAAGGTGAGTGGCTTTAGCTGAGGAAGGGTCACTGTGCATCACATATTTGTACTTTCTTTTTTTTTTTTTTCAATTTTTATTTTAAGTTCAGGGGTACATGTGCAGGATGTGCAGGTTCGTTACATAAGTAAACATGTGCCATCGTGGTTTGCTATATACAGATCATCCCATCATCTAGGTATTAAGCCCAGCATCCATTAGCTATTCTTCCTGATGTGCTCCCTCCTCCCACCCCCCACCCTCCAACAGACACCAGTATATGTTGTTCTCCCCACCATGTGTCCATGTGTTCTCATCATTCAGCTCCCACTGATGAGTGAGAACATGCAGCATTTGGCTTTCTGTTCCTGCGTTAGTTTGCTGGGGACAATGGCCTCCAGTTCCATCTATGTCCTTGCAAAGGACAGGATTTTTTTCCTTTTATGGCTGCATAGTATTCCATGGTATATATGTACCACATTTTCTTTATCCAGTCTATCATCGATGGGTATTTAGGTTGATTCCATGTCTTTGCTATTGTGAATAGTGCTGCAGAGAACATACACGTGCATGTTTCTTTATAATAGAATTATTTATATTCCTTTGGGTATATACCAAGAAATGGGACTGCTGGGTCAAATGGTGTTTCTGCCTCCAGGTCTTTGAGGAATGGTCACAGTCTTCTACAGTGGTTGAACTAATTTACACTCCCACCAGCATTGTAAAAGTGTTCCTTTTTCTCCACAACCTCAACAGCATCTGTTTTTTTTTTTTTTTTTTACAGAGTCTAGCTCTGTCACCTAGGTGGGAGTGCCTCAACCTCAGCCTCCCAAGTAGCTGGGATTACAGGCATGCACCACCAGGCCTGGCTAATTTTTGTATTTTTAGTAGAGACCGGGTTTCACTATGTTGGTCAGGCTGGTCTTGAACTCCTGACCTCAAATGATCCTCCTACCTCGGCTTCCCAAAGTGCTAGGATTACAGGCATGAGTCACTGCGCCCAGCCATTATTTCGGCTTTTTAATAATTGCCATTCTGACTGGTGTGAGATCATATCTTATTGTGGTTTTGATTTGCATTTATCTAATGATCAGTGATGTTGAACTTTTTTCATATGTTTTTTGGCCGAATGTATGTCTTCTTTTGAGAAGTGTCTGTTCATGTCCTTTGCCCACTTTTAAATGGAATTTTTTTTTTCTTGTAAATTTGTTTAAATGCCTTGTAGTTGCTGGATGTTAGATGTTTGTCAGATGGATAGATTGCAAAATTTTTCTCCCATTCTGCAGGCTGTCTGTTCACTCTGATGATAGTTTCTTTTGCTGTGCAGAAGCTCTTCAGTTGTGTTAGATCCCACACACATTTGTGCTTTCCATTACAACTTGCAGCCTCTCCGGAGGCACCAGGCAGTGACCCTGACTCTGCCAGGAGCCCCTTCCTTATATCGTGTAGAAAGTAAGTCTTTGTGGTCAACGGATCAGGACAGTGCTCTCTTCTAGAATTACAGAGGGTGTTTTCTGTAGGACTCAGGAACAAGGGGCAGCGACCTGGGAGAGCTTGGGAAAATAATTTGAGAGCAGCCACTTACTGGGGGAAAGAATCCAATTTTAAAATTCAGAGTGTCTGTTGTTACTTTCATGTGGCTGTTGCATGGTATCCCTATGAGACTCCCATAGTTAAGCAATTCCTTTGAAGCGGTCTTCAAAGTGCGTCTCCGCTAGATGGCGTGAGGTGCTCGCCTGTTTCCAGCTGACGGAACGGACTTGAGCTAAGCAAGGGACCAGGAACTTGAAGGTAAAACAGCGCCTCACGCTGGGGGCTGATGAAATATGCAGTCGGCGGATGTAAAGAACTATGTCGTGCTAGAATAACAATACAATAAGGGGCTTTATTGCACTGGTATTAAATAAATACACACCCAATATCACTAGAGCCAATGAAGTAGTTTTTCCTCTCCAAAATCACAGTCATATATTAAAACTTATTATAGATTGATACAAATACGGAATGAATATATAAGAGTAATTCATTTATAAAATATTCTTCAGAAGTTGCACTTACAAAACAGAAGATATAGATCCTTATTGCAGGAAACTAAGCAGCCAATCAACCATTCGATATTTACCGAATATATCTGAACGCAGCGCACGTTGTTAGACTGTACAGCACGTGAGACAGTGTACCTTATGGTTAGGAGTACAGTATTTGAGACCAGACAGCCTGAGTTTGTATTATTTATTAGCTATGACCTTGGGCACGTTGCTGCACCTCTCTGGGCATCAGTTTCGTTGTCTGTAAAACAGAAACAGTCATACCTATCTCATAGGGTTATTTTAAACAGTCTTTGTGAAGCATTTCAAATATAGCCTTGAACACGGTAAGTGCTACACAAGTGTCAGTCATCATTATAATTGTTTGTTATGACATGGCTCTTCACTTTACAAAGGAACTCATTCATTGTAGGGTTCAATAAAACAAAAATGTGTCAAGTACCTATTATGTGCAAGACAGGGCATTGTGGACAGATCAAAGGACTGTGAGAATGGCTAAGGCGTGGCTCCTGCCTTACAGGATCTAGGACTCTCACAGGGGAGAGGGATCACACAGTTAACTAACCATGAGGAAATGCAAAGGGTGATGGTACTGATACAAATGACTGTGACAATCTGGAAAGGAGGAAATAGCGTTTGAGTAGAGCTTGCAAAAATGGGCAGGGTTCAGTGAGCGGAGGTGCCAGGAAGCATTTTCAGTGGGAGCAGCATGAGCAAAGGCTCCCAGGCCGGGCCATGTGGACACTTTTGTAAGGTCTGCAGAAGGCCGGAATGACTAAAGTGTGGAGACGTGTGGGAAGATAGGACTGAACGCATGTCTCCGTAATGACCACTTCCATCATCTTCAACATTTTGAAATCTTTTTTTTATTTTGTTTATTCCTCCTACATTTTACTTCCTGGATTATTTTTAATTTTTTAAATTTTTAATCATTAATTGTTTTAGAGATGGGATCTTGCTGTGTCACCTAGGCTGGAGTACAGTGGCATGATCATAGCTCACTGCAGCCTCAAATTCCTGGGCTCCAGTGATCCTCCTGCCTCAACCTCCTGAGTATCTGGGACTACAGGTGCATATCACCACACCTGGCTAAATTTTTGTTGCTGTTGAGACAGGGTCTTGCTATGTTGTCCAGGCTGGTATCCAACTCCTGGCCTCAAGCAGTCCTGACTCCACCTCCCTTGGACCTGGGTCTGTATGTGTGAGCCTCTGTGCCCAGCTTTTCCTGAAGTCTGTTAAAGCAAATTCCAGATATTGAGTCATTGCACTTATAAACACTCAAGATGCACCCTCAACCGAGAATATCTTTTTATGTAACCACGAGGTCATTATTATGGCTTACATAATGAATCATATTTCCTTAATATTACCTATTTCAAGTGGTTTTTGATTTGCTTTTAAGAGCAAGAAGACAATCCTAGTGACATTGTGAAAAGATTAGAGAGGAGAAAAATTGGAAGAGAAACTAGGTAGGAGGTTATTGTGATAGTTGTTAAAAGTTTTAGTTTTAGACTTTGGCAGTGCACGAAGCAAAAGAGATGGTGGAAAAGCAGCAAGAAGTCAAGATTGTGTAGGAGGGAGTTGTTGTTTTTTTTTTTTAGATGGAGTCTCACTCTGTCACCTAGGCTGGAGTACAGTGGCGGGATCTCGGCTCACTGCAACCTCCGCCTGAGCCCCCTGAGTAGCTGGGATTATAGATGTGCACCACCATGCCCAGCTAATTTTTGTATTTTTAGTAGAGATGGAGTTTCGCCATGTTGGCCAGGGTGGTCTCGAACTCCTAACCTCAGGTAATCCACCCGCCTCGGCCTCCCAAAGTGCTGGGATTACAAGTGTGAGCCTCCACGCCCAGCCAGGAGGGAGTTTTAAGAGCGAGGGAGCATAAACTGAGGAACAGAGGCGGGCAAGAGGTGGGCAGGGAGATTTAATGGACTTTATTGGGAATTTAAATTGTATGGCTCCATTTAGACAGAATTGTCATATGCATTATTAGGGACATAGATGCATTGTTTAATTTCAACTTTTATCTTAGCTTCAGTGGGTACAGGTGCAGGTTGGTTACCTCGATATATTGTGTGATGCTGAGGTTTGGTGTATGAATGATCTCATCACCAAGGTACTGACCATAGATAGTTTTTGGGTCCTAGTTCCCCTCCTTCTCTCCTGCCTCTAGTAGTCCCCCGTGTCTATTGTGTCCACAATGTTTAGCTCCCACTTATAAGTGAGAACATGTGATATTTGGTTTTCTGTTCCTATGTTAGTTTGCTTGGGATAATGGCCTCCAGCTCCATCCACGTTGCTGCAAAGAACATGATTTATTTCTTTTTTTATGGCTGTGTAGTATTCCATGGGGTGTAGGTACCACATTTTCTTTATCCAATCCACTACTGATGGGTACATAAGTTGATTCTGTCTTTGCATCACTGAATAACACTTTGATAAGCATAAAAGTGCATATGTGTTTTTGGTAGAATGATTTATTTTCCTTTGGATATATACCTGTTAATGGGATTGCTGGGCTGCATGGAGGTTCTGTTTTAAGCTCTTTGAGAAATCTCCAAAATGCTTTCCACAGTGGCTGAACTAATTTACATTTCTGCTGATAGTGTATCCCTTTTCTCCACAGCCTCACCAACATCTGTAATTTTTGAACTTGTTATCAAAAGTCATTCTGACTGGTGTGAGACGGTATCTCATTGTGGTTTCAATTTGCGTCTCTCTAAAGATCAGTGATGTCGAGCCTTTTCTTCATGTTTCTTGGCTGCTTGTATATCTTCTTCTGAGAAGTGTTTGTTCATGTCCTTTTCCCGCTTTTAAATGAGGTTATTTGGGTTTTGCTTGTTATATTGTTTAAGTTCCTTATAGATTTGAGATATTAGACCGTTGTCAGATGCACAGTTTGTGAATATTCCCTCTCGTTCTGTAGATTGTCCATTTCCTCTGTTGATAGTTTCTTTTGCTGTGTGGAAGCTCTTCAGTTTAACCAGGTCCCAATGTCAATTTTTATTTTCACTGAATTGCTTCTGAGGACTTCGTCATAAATTCTTTGACAACGCTGATGTCCAGAATAATATTCCCTAGGTTTTCTTCTAGGATTTTAATAGTTTTTGGTTTTACATTTAAGTCTTTAATCCATCTAGAGTTAATTTTTGTATATGGTGAAAGGTAAGGGGCCAGTTTCAATCTTCTGCATGTGACTAGAAAGTTATCCCAACACCATTTGTTAAATAGGGAGTTTTTTTTCTCATTGCTTGTTTTTGTCAACTCTGTCGAAGATCAGGCAGTTTTAGGTGCATGGCTTTATCGCTGTGGGGGGGTGTAGTTCTATGCAATCCTATCACATGTGTAGTTTTGTGTATCTAACGCCACAGTCAAGCAACATTTCATCATCTCAGAGATCTCCTTCATGCAAATAACCCTTGATAGCTCCACCAATCCTCCCTCCCTTCCCCCTCCCTGACAAACACTACTCTTATTTCTATAATTTTGTCATTTCGAGGGTGGTGTACAAATGGAATCCCACAGTAGATAACCTTCTGGGACTGGCTTTTTCTTTTCTTTTCTCTTTTTTTTTTATTTTTATTTTTTTTGTTGGAGTCTGGCTCTGTTACCCAGGCTGGAGTGCAGTGGTTCAATCTTTGGCTCACTGCAACATCCACCTACCGGGTTCAAGCAATTCTCCTGCCTCAGCCTCCTGAGTAGCTTGGATTACAGGCGCCTGCCACCACGCCCAGCTAATTTTTGTATTTTTAGTAGAGATGGGGTTTCACCATATTGGCCAGGCTGGTCTCTTGGCCAGGCTGGTCTCGAACTCCTGACCTCGGGATCCACCCACCTTGGCCTCCCAAAGTGCTAGGATTACAGCATGAGCCACCACGCCCAGCGGATTGGCTTTTTCACTCAGCATAATGCTCTTGAGATGCATTCAAGTTGCCACACACATCGATGGTTTGTTCTTTTTTAATGCTGTGTAGTAGTCCACGGGCTCAATGTACCCAGTTTGTTTAACCATTTACCTACTGAAGAACATTTCAGTTCTTTCAAATTTGGGACTATTACAAATAAAGCTCCTATAAATATTTATGAACAGGAGAGGTGCGTTGTCTCACACCTGTAATCCAGTACTTTGGGAGGCCAAGGAGGGAAGACTCCTTGAGTCCAGGAGTTGGAGACCAGCCTGGGCAACAGAGGGAGACCTCATCTCTACAAATAACAAAAAGTTATCTGGGCATGGTGACATGTGCCTGTGGTCCCAGCTACTTGGGAGGCTAAGGCAGGAGGATTACTTGAACCTTGGAGGTCAAGGCTGCAGTGAACTGTGATTGCACCACTGCACTCCAGCCTGGCAACAGAGCAAGACCTTGTTTCAGATTAAAAAAATATATATATATGTACAAGTTTTTATGTAGACATGTTTTTATTTCTCTGGGATAAATGCCTAGGATTGGGATACCTGGGTCATATAGTATGCATATGTTGAATTTTTAGGATTTTTTTTCCTTACAGAACTGCCCAACTATTTTCCAAAATGGCTGTGCCATTTTACATCTCTACCCTCAATTCTGAGAGATCTAACTTTTGGTACCCTTGCCGGCTTTTGCTATTGTCACTGCTTTTTGTTTTAGTGATTCTAACAGGTGTGTACTGATATTTTTACTGCTGTTTGAATTTGCATTTCCCTAACAGCTAATAAGATTCACCATCTTTTCATGTCTTTATTTGCCATCTGCCTATCCCCTCTGGTGAAATATCTGTTTATGTCTGTTGCCTATTTACTAATCAGATTGTTTATTTACAGTTGAATTTAGAGGTTTTTTTTGTTTGTTTTTTGTTTTTTTTTTATGGAGTTTTGCTCTTTTTGCCCAGGCTGGAGTGCAATGGCATGATCTCAGCTCACTGTAACCTCCACCTCCCGATTTCAAGTGATTCTCCTGCCTCAGTCTCCCAAGTAGCTAGGATTACAGGTGCACGCCACCATGCCTGGCTACATTTTTTTTAATTTTAATTTTTTTAGTAGAGACAGGGTTTCACCATGTTGGCCAGGCCAGTCTCGAACTCCTGACCTCACGTGATCCGCCCATCTTGACCTCCCAAGATGCTGGGATTACAGGCGTGAGCCTCTGCGCCCAGCCTAGAGAGTTCTTTATAGTTTCTAGATGGGAATCTTTTGTTAGATACATGGCTGGCAAATATTTTCTTCTGGTTTGTAGCTTAAGTTTTCATCCTTTTAGCAGGGACTTTTATAAGCAAAAGTTTTAGATTTTGGTGAAGTCCAATTTATTGATTGTTTTCTTCTATAGATTGTGCTTTTGGTGTCATGTCTATGGACTCTACAACAAGCCCTCACTCCTGATGGAGAAGGAAGGAGCCCAGGTTCCCCTAGGTGACCCAGGAGGTGGGATATGATATAGAAAATCAGCCATCCTAGAGAGGTCCTGCAGGTGGGAGAAGGGGTCTTGGGTGGACAGGGATAATCCTTATAACTGGTGGCCAGATGGGCACTTGTGCCGCTGTGTGGAGTCCAGCACAGAGGCAGACATGGTTCTAAACCAGATGTGATGGTACCCAGACCAGCCTGGACAGATCGTATTGGCCAGCTCAGCCTTCTATAACAAAACTCCACAGGCCAGTGGCTTAAATAATAGATATTTATGGCTCACAGTTTTGGAGGCTGGAAGTCCAAGATCAAGGCCCCAGCTAATTTTGTTACTGGTGAGGGCTCTCTTCCAGGCTGGCAGACGGCAACCTTCTCTCAGTGGTGGGGGAATGGGGGAGGGAACAAAGGGAGACAGAGACAGAGAGAGTGAGAATGACAGAGAAAGTGTGCAGACAAGAGAGGCTGAGAGAGAGAGAGAGAGAAAGAGAGAGAGAGAGAGAGAGAAATGAGTTCTTTGGTTCTCTCTTCCTCTTCTTATTAGGATGCTCATCCTATCATGAGGTCTCCATCCTCCTGACCTCATCTAAGCCTAATCACCTCCCCAGAGCCCCACCTCCTAACACCATCGCAGTGGGGGTTAGAGCTTCAACACAGGAATTTGGGGAGGACACAAACATTAAGTCCATAACACAGGTGATCACAAGACCAGTGGCTCCTCCCTCACCCCCACCCTATTCCCTGATGACTTCATGGAACTTAGAACCAACTCCATGGATAGGTGGGAAGGCGAGGAACCCTGAATTGATTAAGAAAACAACACTCTGATTTTTGAGAAAACCCATATTGATGGTTTATCATGCATTGGGCAAGCGTAAATTTTGTTCTGCTCAAGGGAATGGGAACTCAGTATGGAGATAGCTCTGACATGTAGGGGAAAAAGGATTACATATTTTGTTCAACATGTTTCTTCCTGGGAGATGCAAACCTGCCACATGTATGGCAGCGAAAAGAAGCTTTCCTCCCTGCCAGCCGGGCAGCCTGCCCATCAGTACCACCTAAAGCACCCGATGATGCCTCATTGTTAGGGTTTGGTATCTCTCAGCATCAACCACAAAACCAGCACTGCCTGACGTTAGCCAAAACCCTTCCAAAGACACGCCTATGGCTTTCGGCAAAAACTCTCTGGAGATTCCCCAACATCTGTCTGAAACACATCTGGCAACTCTTCAGGGAGAAAACACAGCCTGGGGATTAGCTTTATGTTTTTCTGGCTTCTCTGTCTTCATGCCTTGGAGTAAAAGGAAGCACGAGGGTGGGGGACTAGCATGGGGTGTGGAGACAGGTAGAACTGAAGCTCCATCTTATTCCGTAGTGTTAGCACATCCTCTGTTCTATCCCCGGTCTTCTGTGATCCCAGGTTAAAGCCCAGAAAACTAGGATGCAACTTGTTGCTCTGGCATCTTCCCCGAAGAAAATAAAAAGGATTCTTGAGTTTGGACTAAGATTTTTTTTTTTTTTCAGTATTTAAGTATTTCTGTAGAAAGAAATCATCGCTCAGCTGATAAATATTTCTTCAGAACTGTTGGCCTGGCACTGAATTACACATTAATTCAGAACAGCAAAGGTGAACCCAAGTGCTGGCTTTGTGTGTGTGTGTGTGTGTGTGGGTGCACTTTTAGGAAATAAGACAAAATTAATGCTAATTGTGCCTTCTGATGACTTCAGGAATATAATAAACATATTAGTACATATTATGAACCTTAAATTTTTTCAAGGGAAAACTATTTTTAGTGTGTTTGGAGGATGGTTGTACCAGTTTTTAAGAGCAGACTTTTCAAAATGGGGAGAACCTTGAAGAGGCGAGGGTTTGGGATAGAGAAATAGAGAAGAGGAAGGGGAAATGCATGGATTGGAACTTGCTTCTTCTGCCACATAGAATTCAAGACCATGGGAATCCAGTACTCTAAGAAAAGATTGAGCATCAATATAGTATTATATCTAGTGTCTAAAATTCAGTTGCTTTTTTCCAGTTTTCGTAATTATAATTCCCTCTAAATGAATAAATAAAAAAGAGGGATGATTGTGTCCTAACATGTTTTTGGCAATGGAGGAGCCAATATTCTGCAGCTCTTTAAAAATACTCCCCTTTAGAGACGTACACACTTGGTCCAAGGTCTTGCATCCAGTCAATGCCTTTGCAGACTGATGCTACAGGAATTTCAAAGGAAATCCCAACATGAAAAGCATACTAAGTAAACTAAGCCTAAGTCTACCGTACTAACTAAGTTTCCTTTATTCATTCAACAAACATTTCCCAAGCTCAGGTACATGCCGAATGTGGACAAAGCACACAAAAGTGAAAAGAAGATAGCTAGGCGTATTGGCTCATGCTTGTAATCCCAGCACTTTGGGAGGCCAAGGCGGGTGGATCACGAGGTCACGAGATCGAGACCATCCTGGCTAACATAGTGAAACCCTGTCTTTACTAAAAATACAAAAATTAGCCGGGCTTGGTGGTAGGCGCCTGTAGTCCCAGCTACTCGGGAGGCTGAGGCAGGAGAATCACTTGAACCCAGCAGGTGGAGATGCAGTGAGCCGAGATCATGCCACTGCACTCCAGCCTGGGCGATGCAGCCAGACTCCGTCTCAAAAAAAATAAAATAAAATAAAATAAAGGGAAGAAGAAGAAGACAGAGCCCTCTGCTGGGTCTTGGTTTAGTGAGAGAGAGACACGCAAACAAACAGCTGGGTGCTCTATTGGAGGCGTGAGTGGCATTTATCAACCTGATGAGATCTGGGAGACACCCTGCTGGAGGAGGTGACATTTGCAGGGTGGGGTGGGAGATAGAGGCAGACATTCCAGAAAAGAGAAGAATCCATGCAAAACAAGGGGCAAGAAGGAATGGGGGTGCTGAGGAAACCAGAAAGAGTTGAGCATGGCTGGTGTGTGTGTGTGTGTGTGTGTGTGTGTGTGCGCGCGCGCACGCGCACACAAATGAGCCCAGGAGGGGAAGCTAGAAGAGGAGAGTGCAGTTCCTTCCCGCTGTGAGCCGCTGAGTTTTGTATCTACCCAGCAAACCCAGGAGAGATAAAGTCTTCAATAAGAGAGACCTGAGGGGTCAGCTGTTCTCCTCCTTCTCCTCCTCCTCCTCCTCCTCCGCCTCCTCCTCTTCCTCCTCTTTCTCCTCTTTCTCCCCTTCTTCCTCCTCGTCCTCCTCCTCCTCTTCTTTTGGCTGTAGTTTTAAATTAATTTATTAACCCTGAATATGTAGTACATTCACTGTGGTCAAAAATAAAGAATCAAATATTTTAAAAATACCGTAAACATATAATACAGTAACAAAGCAAAACCCATCCCTTCCTGAGATCAAATCTGTCCTGTTCCCATCCTCTTACCATCCCGTCCCCACAAATACTTTTCTTCATGGTTCATGTTTCCTAGAATTTCTTTATGCAAAACATGCAAGCAAATATGATTATGCTTTCTTATTTTCTTTTTCTTACACTAAAGGCAGCCTGCACTTTGCTCTTTCTTCCCTAATTGCATGATACTGGCTATCTTTCTGTAGCAAGACATAGAAGCTTTCCCCATTCTTTCGTACAGCTTCACAGTATCACATTGTATCTAATCAGATTTCAGAGTATCACGTTGTATCTAACCAGACTCTTGTTAATGAACTTTTTGGGTTGTTTCCAATCTCTGGACATTACTAACGAATTCATGCTGTAATGTGTAATCTCGTACCTACACCTTTCTGTACATGAGCAGGTTCGTTCATATGATAAATTCTCCAAAGTGGGTTTGGTGGATCAAACAGTAGATGCACGTGCAGTTTTGATGAGATCGCTGCCAGAGGCTAGGGTTCCTTTGGCATTTCATGTTAGGCATATCACATAATCGTATAGAGCTCTTGACGTATATGACTCTGGACAGGTGTCACAGTCTGGAAGAATACTGGAGAGCCAACAGCACTGATGTCATTGGAAAAGTACTCGTGTTCAACTCCTCACTTTATAGTATTGGCAGTGGCAACCAGCATGGGGAACAGAAATAGTAATAATTGTTATAAGTTGCATGTGTATGCTACTACATCTGTGGGATGTGTTAGCAGGATTTCTATATTATCAAGAACGTTATTCTTTTCTTTCTTTCCTGCTTTCTTTTCCTTCTTTCCTTACCTTCCTCCCCCTTTCTCTCTTTGTCTTTCTTTCCCTCCCTTTCCCCCTCCCCTCCCCTTCCTTCCTTCCTTTCTTCCTTCCTTCCTTCCTTCCTCCTTCCAACCTTCCTGCTTTCCTTCCCTCTCTCTCTTTCCCTCCCTCCCTCCCTTCCTTTTTTCTTTTCTTCCCTCCCTCCTTCTCTCTTTCTTTCTCTTTCCATCCCTCTCTCTCTCCCCCCCTCCTTCCTTCCCCCTCCCTCCCTCCCTTCCTTCCTTCCTTCCTTCTTTCCTTCCTTCCTTCCTTTTTTTCTTTCTTGACGGCGGTCTTGCTATGTTGCTCAGGCTGGTTTCAAACTCCTGGTCTCAAGTGATCCTCCTGCCTCAGACTCCTGAGTAGCTAGGATTACAGGAATGAGCCACCATGCCCAGCTAACCAGGTTTTCCACTGTCTTCCTGAGATCTTGGTTTACCATCCCCTTCCCAATATACATACCTCCC
Organism: Papio anubis; assembly: GCF_008728515.1. Classification (NCBI taxonomy): domain Eukaryota; kingdom Metazoa; phylum Chordata; class Mammalia; order Primates; family Cercopithecidae; genus Papio; species Papio anubis. The sequence continues at coordinate 118,537,851 of NC_044986.1, forward strand.
ATGGGGACATACATTTTTCACTCTCCACCCCACAGGCTCACAGTGAGGCAGTGTTATCAATATTGTTATTGATGAAGGAGTAACAAAAACCTTAGAGCACAACAAAGGATAATTCTTTAAAGTAAGAAGTTGGTGGGGCATCGTGGCTCACACATGTAATCCCAGTACTTTGGGAGTACTTTGGGAGGCTGAGGTGGGCGGATCACCTGAGCTCAGGAGTTTGAGACCAGTAGACATGGTGAAACCCCATCTCTACTAAAAATACAAAAATTAGCCGGGCATGGTTGAGGCTGAGGTGGGAGAATAGGTGGGAGAATTGCTTGACCCCGTGAAGCAGAGTTTGCAGTGAGCTCAGATCGCACAACTGCATTCCAGCCTGGGAGACAGAGATCTTGTCTCCAAAAAAAAAAAAAAAAAAAGAAATACCACATGATGACTTCAGTTTTCTCCTTCCACAAGCAGATGGAGAAAATGGGGTCAGGAATCTGCACTGGCTGGCAGATTTGTGTTTGGGATCACTGTGTTACACTTTCCCATTTTTCAGCTCCCCCTTCCCCACCAAATTCCACAGGCAACTGCCCAGACTTGAACCTCAGAATTTTATATTGTTCTTTCCCCAATGTCAAAGTCTTTTCCTCTGGTGTTCCCCCTCCTTCTCTGTCTCCTTGATGTTTTCTCTTCTCCACTTGGCTTTCAAAATCAAATTCATGCAAATATTAACTTCCACGTCCTTCATGAAGCCTTCCAGACCACAACTACAATCACAATCTTGTCCCTTCTCCTCTTAGAAAATCACTATTGAGTTCCAATTTTGTCCATTTTGTTAGCTCCATCTTCATATCTGAATGGTAATTTCTTCAAGGTCATGGACTCTGTCTAAAACTTGTCATGTCATACACAACTAGCACAGGGTAACATAATGGCAGATATACATTTTTTCATTCATTCGTCAAACATACAGCATGTCTACTCTATTCCAGGCCATGTGTCAGAGCCTGAGGATGTCAAAACAAGAATGACATAATCCTTGACCATGAAGAAATCAGAGTCTAATTTGGGTCTCAAATCTGCAAGCCAATAATTAAAACATGGTAAGCGTTACATTTTGTGAACAGTTGATGAGTTCAGCAATCACCAATCATAAATTTGAAAACTGCATTCCCTATTTCTTCCTTCACAAATCTCTGTGGACAAAACTCAGTGCTTGGTGAAGCAGATGAAAAGTGGGTATAACTAGACTCCTGACAGGCCGTAACTGGGCTTCTGAGAAATCATCAAGTCAAAGTCAAAAGGAACCCATTTCCTCCCTAGTAGTCCCCTCTAATCAAGAAAAAAAAAAAAAAAAAAAAGGCAAGGTTGTAAAAAACTGTAGCCATTCTACATAGTTGTCAGGGGGCCAAGAGAAACACACAAGGCCATATAAGTAGATAAAAAAGGAGCAGACCAAGGATGGGGAGAAAGAGCTGGCCCAGAATAGAACAGTGGCCTTACAGAGGCTCAGAAGGGAGGATGGGAGAGGGAGAGGAGGTGGAGACCAAAGGACTGGGTGGTGGCTTGACTCTAACCATAGCTGGATTTAGGAGCTATGGGGTGTCAGGATGTAAAATCAAGGGAGAGGTTCAAAAGAAAACAAATATGCAGCCTGCTTTCAACTCTTTAATCTCTTTAAGTCATGGTTGTTTTGACCATGATTTTGGGCCCATCCGTTGGTAGTCTCCAGTAGGAGACCAGGATAAAGGGATAAAGCTCAGAAGTGTGATTCGACGATTCCGGAATACTTTGGCCCATCGTTCAGTTACTTGTGGGAATCATTTCCTAGAAGTGGCGTGGACAGAGCAGCATCTCTGGCCCAGGAGAAACAGCTCCTATTCATTTTTGGACTCTGAATTCCTTGTCACTGAGCTCTGCATCTAGATCCTGTCTGTGAACACCAGGTTCCTTCCCTGTGATGTGTCACTCATGGCACATGGTCCTGGTGAATGAATTGAGCTAGACATCCTGCAGGGTCTTTTCTAACTTTGAGACTTTATGTGTTCAGTAACCAGAAATTCAGCTCCTCCTGGAGGTAAAATGAGAAACGTGGAATCAAAGGACAAATGTATGTGGGGACACCTTGGCCCTTATTTATAAGGCTGATACAAATGACTGCCTTTGTTTGTTGGCAATCTTGGAAAACTTTCACTAGGTCTTATTTTTATCACACCTACCTAGATTTTAAAGATCATCATACAGATACACAAGTGTCACACAGAATACTGAACTATTACAGCTTGAAAATAATAGGAAGTTCAGAAACTCTAACAAGTCATACAGCTAGGTAGCGGTCAAGTTTGCACTCTAGCCCAGCCCCACCTCCCTGGCACAGCCTGGCTCTACCTTCCACACTCATTCCTGCCATCTACTAATCTCATTCATCAAAAGGCCGTTAAGTGCTAACAATATATTTAGCACAGTACTAGAAGTTGGGGGAGATGCTTGTCCTCAAAGAACTGATCCAATTGGAGAAACTGGCTTTTTATTAAACAAACAACACATTAGCACTGCAGTCTAGGGTAGAATCAGAGGGTCCGCCCAGATGAAGAAAATAAAACTCACTTTTCTTAACGTTAGACTGCTGTAAAACCCAGTTAGTATGAATTTGGGAAAAAAAAAAAAGAGAGAGAGATCAGCTATAAAGGCAAAAATAGTTTAATATGGGCGCCTTCAACATTTCAAGAGAGAGGGACTGTAGGGCAGGAAAGATGATGGAGTCTGTTCTGTTGCAATCATGGATTGAAATAATGGCAGCTGTATGGTTCCCCACTGCAAATAACCTGGCCTTGTCCATTCAACTTCCGGTTCACAAATAGTTACTTTCCTGGGAAAAATAACCAGCTACAGTTGTTTCCTATTGGTTGCGTGCTGACTAGTGGTTAGGCTACTAAAGGATTAACTGCTGATGACAATAATTTTCCTTCCATTTATTTCACAGTAGCAAGGTGTTTGTTTGTTTTTAACCTCTCCTAATTTGTTAAACAAACAGCATTTCAGCAAGAATAAACGTTTTCAAGGGTCTCACCACAAACTAACCTACCCACTGTTTTTATTTTTCATGTTTTTTTTCTAGTTATGTCCATTCATATGTATTTCTACCTAATTGCAATCATACTGTTGATACGATTTGGTGATGTGATTTTCTCTTTAGATCACACTGTCAACGTTCTCCATGTTTGTGGAGGCGTCGCAATGATTATTTAACGGCCCCATAGTTATCCTACATGGAATAATATTCTCTATTCCATGGTCCAAGGTTAGCCACTTCCCTGTTTTTGGTCCTTAAGGTCTGTCACTCACCTCATCCATTTAGATGAAAGTGTCACAGAGACATAAAAAACATCCTTTGCAAGATGAAATGAACAAGTAGCCCCAACTGCAATGTGTATCACCAGATAAAAAAGGCGCACTCAGCCTATAGAAGAAGGCCAGGTGCAGACGACTTGTGGGTAAGAATTCTTCCAAAGGCAGATGGAAGTATCACCAATAGTTTGTAACTAAGACACATAATGGCACTCACTTTCATGATTAATAACCAGAAACTCTGAAACACTACACGCTGCCAAGACACTTCCCTCGTCTCGTCTTTTTCTCCTTAGTCCAGAACATAAAGGCCGGCAGCCTTGCCAGTCCCTCCTGCGCTAGACTGCAGGTAGCATCCTTTGTCCTGCCTGCTAAGCGACCGTGGCCAGTGCAGAGGGGACGATCTGCTGGCTTCAGGCTGGCAGGTGCGGGGTGGGCTCTGTGCTGAGGGCCAGGCTGGCCTTCCCGCGTCCTCTGGCGACAGAAATTAAGCAAGTCCACAAAGAAGCATCTGCAACAGGGAGAGGATTGCAGGGCGGGGGAGGAGCAAGGCCAGATGGGGAGGCTCGACAGAGGAGACTGGTCCTTAGCAAAGTGTCACAGCTGCAGGATGGGAGGGTGTGTGGGGTGCGAGGGTTGGCAGGTGGCTGCGGCGCGGCGAAGGCAGGCGGGTGACAGGAACAGGCGGTGTTGGGGGCTGGGGGCGCGGCGCGGGTGGGACTGGGGCGGGGAAGGCGGCGCCGGGGGTGGGGGCTGGGGAGGCGGCAGGGGCCTGGGGTGGGGGCCGCACAGGGGGAGGTGGGGGTTTCGGGTTTAGGGTGGCAGTGGGGGATCCAGAGAGAAGATTAACCTCAATTAAAGGACAAATTTCTAGAGGTAGAACCAGGACAAGAGGTAGAGGCGATAGAGGCAGGAGCTTGAGGTTGGAACCACAAAGAAACTAAGGTCGAAGCCAGGGCAAGGGCAAACAGCAAAACAGAAATCGAGGTCAGGGAAGAGGTCGGGTCAGCAGGCAGGAAAATGAAGGGGCTGGATTGGAATGGGCGTGGAAGGCAAGGGCAGATTGAGGCAGGGAGGTGGGGAGTCTGGAGCTGAGGGAGTGGGAGGATTAGGTCAAGGGGACTGCAGGGTGAGTCCAGGAGGGGACTGCGGGGTGGGCGGGGTCCGGACTGGGACCGTGGGGTGGGCGGGGTCCAGGAGGGGACCGCGGGGTGGGCGGGGTCCGGACTGGGACCGGGGTAGGCGGGGTCCAGGAGGGGACCGCGGGGTGGGCGGGGTCCGGGCTGGGACAGTGGGGTGGGCGGCCCCGAGCGCGTCCCGCAGTGGCAGGAGCCCTGGGCGCTGCAAAGCGCGTCCCGCCGGGTCCCCGAGCGTCCCGCGCCCTCGCCCCGCCATGCTCCTGCTGCTGGGGCTGTGCCTGGGGCTGTCCCTGTGTGTGGGGTCGCAGGAAGAGGCGCAGAGCTGGGGCCACTCTACGGAGCAAGTAAGTGGAGCCGCAGGGAGCCGGGGCCCGGGCGCGGCCGCCCCCTTCCCTCCGCCGCCCCGGCCTCGGGGCTTCTGCCCGGGCCCCCTTCGACCGCAGCCCAGGCCCCCACCGGAGGCCCAGGGGTCCCCCTCTGTGGGTCACTTGTGGGTCACCTCTGTGTGAGCCGCGGTGCCTGATCTGGCCTGAGGCTTCCTGCAGAACTGTGCCCAGGACTTGTCCTGCGGAGCCGCGTTTTTCTTCTTGGCTCCTGTTCATTGTGCAGATTTCTGTTCGTCGTTGTTAATTTCTGAGGCAGCTCCAAAAGTTATTATAATTACAAGGTTTTTTCCTTACCACGCGTGGGGGGCAGTCTGCTGTTATCATCATTCCGGGTTGATCCAGGGAGAAAGGCAATCTGAGAGGAGTTCTAGCCTCCTGGCAACCTCAGCTTTTCCCATCTGAAAACGGGGAGAACACGACTTTCCCGTTTAGTGACTACGGGTGATTTAGCATTTAAAGGTGGCCAGCACCGAGAACCAAAGCGTCTGAGTTCCTTGAGTTGCTGGTCTGTGCGTTTGTCAGGATTTGTGTTTTAAATGTCTTAACCTCACAGGCGAATAAAACCTGCAAATATGAAACGTCAATAAAATGATGAATAGACAGGCAATTTGTCTTTAAAAAGTATGAAACGGGTTCACACAAATAGCATTGAGATATAATGCGCAACATGACCCTGTCATGAAGTAGAAGTGCTGTTCACACACATGCCATTGAAATATTTAGGCCGTTTAGCTTCCAGCGTGTTCGTGCATGGTGGGAGGAAGATACAAGTAGGCGGACCTTTTCTCCCTTTTCTAGGCCCTGTTTTGAAGAGCAGTTTTGAAGACCAACTGCCTAAGCATGAAGATAGTTATCTTCATGCTCTCTGTCTTGTGAATGTGCTTAACAGTAAAGTGGTAGTAATGATGCTTCCCTCTAGGGAGGGAATAGCTGATGAAAATCCCAGGAGGCATCGTAGTGGTGTTGGAAAAGTGCAGGCTTTGGATGCAAAGAGACAGGCTGGGCTCTACTTAGTTGTGTGTTCTGGGCAAGACCTTTAATCTCTCAGAGCCTTCATGTCCTTGTTGGTCAGGGCAGGGAATGCGGCTCTTTTTGAGCAAACTTGCAAGGACTCCGCTAGTTTGTGTTAAGCACCTGGTATACAGTGGGCACTCAATAACTGGGAGATGTTTTAGTAGATGGCTGAAGGCATGGGCTTGGTGCCAGGATGTCTGGGACCACTTGATTCTTGATCCTGTCACTTATCAGCTCTGGGACCCTGGGCAATGTCCTTTCGGCCTTACATTCCTCTTCTGTGAAATGTGGAGAAATGATAGGGTTGTGAGGACTGAATGAATTATGACACCCCAGTGCTTAAAACGTTGTCAGCACTTAATGCTGGCCATAGTCTTAGACTCCTGCTGCTGAAGTGCTGAGTGAAGGAATTTAGGGTAAAGATCTTGAAACTTTGTTGGGGGCGTGGAGATAGGAGAGTGTGGGACGGACTGAAACAAAGATTCTGTGTCTAAACTAGAAAGACCGTTTAAACTCTAACATCTACAAGCTCAAGTAGGCTTCACAGTCTCTGGGCTTTCCGTCATAGAAAAACATGGCTTGGACTTATTTTAGTGATTTCATGCTGTCTTCAACCCAGCACAATATCTATTTATCTTGGAAATGACTAAATCAGGAAAAAAAATCCAAGGTAGAAATTTCTATGAACTTGCAATTTTATCTTTTATCCCTAATCCATTCTTTTTTATATTTAGTTTTTGTGATATAGGGTTTGAGGGCATGGGCTTTGGCACCAGATTTCTGGGTTCAAATCTTGGGTCTGCACTTACTGAGGAGTCAACATTTGTAAGCCTCTTTCTCTGTATGGGGGTGATGCAATTACTTAGTTAGGATTTTGAAAGGTGAAACAATTAATATACTTACATCTTAGAACAGAACCTGAGAATGTAATGAGCGCTCTATTCTCAATCATTATGGTCTTTAAAATTGTATGTAAACTTAATTTTTAAAATGTAAGTCTATGCAAATCTTATGCAAATGTTCATATAGCTGAATATGACTATTAACTTGCATTGCAGTTATTTGTCATTCACCTGTAATTGGAAATATACCAGTAACACCTTAGATTCAAGTTCCTTCACCTCTCACGCTCCACCCCATCTGTAGACAATGGGCACTTAGTCACCCAATGGGCACTTAGTCACCCGTAGTGGAATGACTCCTAAAAGCAATGGTTTTCACCCTTCGGGGGGGAAAAAGTCACATGGGGTGTTCATTAAACATTCAGCTTCCTGAGTTCCACTTCCACTGGTTTAGATCCATTAGGTTTGGGATGGGACGCAGATGATTCTGATGCAGGTGGTCCATGGACCACACTTTATTTATTTATTTATTTTTGAGACAGAATCTTGCTGTGTCACCCAGGCTGGAGTGCAGTGGCGGGCTCTCTGCTCTCTGCAGCCTCTGGCTCCCGGATTCAAGTGATTCTCATGCCTCAACCTCCCAAGCAGATGGGATTACAGGTGCACTCTACCACGCCTGGCTAATTTTTGTATTTTTAACAGAGACGGGGTTTCATCACGTTGACCAGGCTGGTCTCAAACTCCTGAGCTCAAGTGATCTGCCTGCCCTGGCCTCTCAAAGTGCTGGGATTACAGGCATAAGCCATTGTGCCCAGCCGCACACTTTGAACAGTAGTATTTTTAAAGGATATTTTGGGAAATTAGTATTTAAAAGAAAGTCCCTTGTGTAAAAACTGTCTGCTACAGAGTCATCTGTTTTGTTAGCTGACATTTATATGGTGTATTAAAATAAAGATAGAGTTATATTCCCATTATTATCAAAGCAGTTTTAGATTGACAAAATAGCAAAAGCCACCAGTTATTGAGTATCTGTAACGTCCCAGTGTCTCAGGGAGCTTGCTAGGAGCATTATGTGAAAATAATAAGAGGCAATAATGTTTTCTGGTTGAGCACTCCATGTGGTGCCAGACTGCCTGGGTTCTAATCTGGGCCTCATCACTTACAGGCTGTGTGTACCTGGGCAAGTCACTTAACCTCTCTGGGCCTCAGTTTCATCATCTGCAAGACAGAATTGTTAATAATTCCTACTGCATAGGCAGGGATGGATGTAGGCTTTGGGAGGAGAGTAAAGCACACAATTTGCAGGACCCTCTTGAAGGAAAAAAGTATCAAATTATGACTACAAAATTAGGTGCTAAAAGGACCAGTCATTTAGAATGATAAAGCACAACAAATTACACATTTTGACAATCTGACAGGCACCACAAATACCACTCATTTTTAGAGGCTTGCACAAGTGAGGGGTCCTGGAGCTTATGTTTTATTAGCGTCTAAATAACAATTACATTTTTATAAAAATAACACACTTCTGCTTTTACAGTTGTTTGAGGATTAAATGAGTTAATTCAGCAAAGCATTTGCATATAGTAAACACTTAGGTAATATTAGCTGCATTTATGCACAGCCTAGTTAAGTCTCTGACTACCGCTGTAACGTCTCAATGTACTTATTTGACAAAGGACAACCAGGAAGTCCTTTCTGAGAAGTGACAACCTACTACGTGCAAAGCCTGGATTGGAGTGCAGGTGTGCCGAACACCAAAGCTGGTGCTCTCAGCAAATCCTTCAAAGAGCAAGCCACATTCACTTTTATAATTTAGTTGAACTTGTTTAAATGTGATTTATATTTGTAGCTCATGGCACAGAGGTGGGGTGCAAAACATGCTAGTTGTAATTCAAACATCTATTGTGGTGATACATTTCTCATTCCCTGAATTGGACATTTCCAGATTTTTAATTTCTTATAAATTCTCACTCAGAAGCAAATCTTTGCATTTTTTGGAGGGGGGGAAAGCAACAAAAATCAAGAGAGCTATTTTTTTTTTAACTCTTTAAAAAACAAAGCCAGTGAAAGATTTTGTAAGCTTCAGGCCACTCAATAATGCCTCCCTTATGTGCAGGGCTGGATTGTTGAAATGAGTTTGTAGGGCAGAGTGCGGAAGGAGTATGCTGTGGGAGAAATTCCAGAGATTTGGTCACTCCCAAAGCAGCCATTTGCCATTTCTTAAGGGCGGAAAGGAAGGGTGGGGAAGTCCTGAGAACTGGGTGATGAGCTGTGTGTGACTTGGTGTTCGTAACTAGCACTTTCCCCAGTCCTTGGATGCTCAAATATAAGGAGATCTCGCTCATCATGTCCTCAGGGTCGCTGCTGGGAATGCCAGGCAGGTGTTTCTGGATGTGAGGAACAGTAGAGTAGGTCGATTTAGGAAGATGGGGGCCAGAGGATGAAGACCTGAGGTTTTTTTTTAGGAGGAGGGTTCCAAACGACTTATTATTTTCCCACAAGCAACATCCAGTTCCCTGATTTTTCTTCTCTCTCTCTCTTTTTTTTTCTTTTTTTGAGACGGAGTCTCGCTCTGTCACCCAGGCTGGAGTGCAATGGCACGATCTCTGCTCACTGCAAGCTCCGCCGCCTCCTGGGTTCACGCCATTCTCCTGCCTCAGCCTCCCTAGAAGCTGGGACTACAGGCGCCCACCACCGTGCCCGGCTAATTTTTTTTGTATTTTTAGTAGAGACGGGATTTCACTGTGTTCGCCAGGATGGTCTCGATCTCCTGACCTCGTGATCCACCCTCCTCGGCCTCCCAAAGTGCTGGGATTACAGGCGTGAGCCACCGTGCCTGGCCTCTTTTTTTTTTTTTTTTAAGACAGTCTCACTTTGTTGCCCGGGCTGGAGTGCAGTGGTGTGATCTCGGCTCACTGCAACCTCTGCCTCCTGGGTTCAAGTGATTCTTCTGCCTCAGCCTCCCAAGTAGCTGGGACTCCAGGCATGCACCACCACGCCTGAATAATTTTTGTATTTTTGTAGAGACGGGGTTTTACCATGTTGGCCAGGTTGGTCTCGAACTCCTGATCTCAGATGATCAGCCTGCCTTGACCTCCCAAAGTGCTGGGTTTACAGGCATGAGCCACCACGCCCGGCTCCTGATATTTTATAGGTAAAGAAAACAAGCAGGGTGACTTGTCTAATGGCGGTTGCTTTTAAAAAATTTTAATCGGGCGGGCACAGTGGTTCACACCTGTAATCCCAGCAGTTTGGGAGGTTGAGGTGGGCAGATGGCTTGAGCCCAGGAGTTCAAGACCAGCCTGGACAACATGGTTGAAACCCCACATCTACTAAAAATACAAAAACATGGTGGTGTGCACCTGTCGTCCCAGGTACTTGGGAGGCTGAGGTGGGAGGATCACCTGAGCCTGGGTAGTCAAGGCTGCAGTGAGCCATGATCACACCACTGCACTCCAGCCTGGATGGTGTGAGTGGAAACTCTGTCTCAAAAAAAACTTAAAAAAAATCTTCCTGGAAATTGGAATTTTAGCTGGAATATCAAGTTTCTTCTTCCATTACCAAGGTGATAGGCACCCCAAATTGCAAATGGTTAATAGCTAAACAACTGACAGCAGCATTACTTTCAAGGAAGAAAAATTTTGGGTGGGTGATATAGAATTACCCAAACAGGAATATTCTCAGACTGACTGTTCTCAGCCCACATGATAAATGGCATCTCAGTGACTTTCCAACATCTAGCCCTTGGTTCCGTTCTAGGTCCTATAGCAGATCTCTAAGGTAATTGGCTCTTCAGTTTCTCGGTTTTGGTTTCAGCATTTCAGAATGCCCTCAGACGAATGGGGCCAGGTGGTGGATAAATTCCTCGTACAGATCCCTCTAGGAACTCGTGACTTCAGTCAGTTGAAGGTGTTTGGCTGAAGCTGGCCTCCGTGTAATGGCTCTTGAATCCATTATGGCAGCAGTCCCCAACCTTTTTAGCACCGGGGACCGGTTTCGTGGAAAACAAGTTTTCCGTGGACTGGGGGTGGGAGGGATGGTTTTAGGATGAAATTGTTCTGCCTAAAATCATCAGGCATTAGTAAGAATCTCATAAGGAGCACGCAACCTAGATCCCTTGCGTGCACAGTTCACATTAGGGTTTGCCTCCTATGAGAATTTAGTGCCTGAAGCATTAGGAGGCAGAGCTGAGGCGGTAATGCGGGCTCGCCCACTGCTCACCTGCTCTGTGGCCCGATTCCTAATGGGCCACCAGCCAGCACCTGTCCACACCCCGGGGACGCCTGTGTTATTGGACCCAGAGTCACAGATACAATGTTACAGCTCAAAAGGAAGAGTGGATGATGTGAACCTTGCCTTTACCTCTCTCTTTAAGTCAGCTGGGTCATTAAAGCATCCATACCAAAGGTGGAGTGTCTATACTCAAGAATTAGGTTTAGTTTCTCTCCTCCTGCCTCCCATTCTTTCCCATGGATGGACTCTTGAGATGACTCAAGTACCTATCTCTCTTCCTCCCTCAGTCATGATCTGATGCTCTGATGGATTCTGGGACGAAGAACAGAACCTCTCTCAGTCAAATTATAAACACTTAAGCAGCACTGGCAGGTTTCTTTTTTCCACCTATAGTTGCACTAGTTGATAACGGGATAGGTTTGGAGCTTCCACCCTCCACAGCTCTGTTGATGTTACTGCCACATGCTTGTGCCAAGGAAGCCTTTACCTCACCTTCTGTTTCCTGGTGGTGACGTTGCTGGGTCCATTTGTGGTAGAGGCAGGTGCAGGTCTATGAAGCTGATTTTCTGAGGATTGTTCCTGTGTTGAATCTGATTCTCTTTAACGTTCTTCTTCCTTTTCATCCCACTCCAAGACACATCTCCACAGCTAAGCTCTAGCCCTGTCTCCTTCATAAATCCTTCCATGGTCACTCAAGAGCATAGTGATCTCTTCTTTCATCTATTTCTTTTGTAACTTATAAAACTTACTTCGTCTATGGTGCTTTTGTGAGTATATATATTTTTGAAAATTAGATAGTATGGTCCCTGGTGGCAGAGATGGTGGCTTACGTTTTTCTTAATAAACGTTGTGGTCTGGATAGCTTCTGTTCTGATGCTGGAGAAATAACCACAGTTGGGTAGCACCATCTCTTAAGTCCGTGATTTGGGGCCTTCAGGAAGTCAGTGGAAGCTCTAAGATGACTATTTACGGTAGTTTTGCCCTGAAGCTGGGAGTCAGTTACTTTTCTGTACCCAGACTCCACCCCTAGTTTCTTAAAAGGCACCGGGAAAACACTCAAACAATAAAAAGGATCGGGAATTCTTAACTGAAAACAATGATGATATTAATGTCATTTGCATTTCCAATCCTAGCTTGCACCAGCAACATATGTGTACTGGGAAGTTTTGATTCTGGGTCAAGCTGAGTTGAAACTTGGACTGAAGTGTGGCCATAGTGATACCCTGAGACATCAGATAGTCGTCTCAAAAATGAAAAACCAGCTTCTCTTGTTCTCCTTGAAGCATGCTTATTTTCTTGGAAAACTTATTTTACAAAAGAGAAAACTTCAAAGAAAATACTTTAGATCAATCAGGGAACTTAATACCTGAGAGGGGCTGGGCTTTCCTTCTGACCATAGTTATTTTAAGTGGTCCCCAGGCTATTCCACAATTTAGGGAGGGAAGGGCCAAAGATGATCCTATAGGACTGATAAAGAACTTGCCCAGGGTCCCTATGACGGCCTTCCTTTCACAGTCTCTTGTACATCTCACCTCATTTTATTTTATTTTATTAATTAATTTACTTTTACTTTTTATTTATTTATTTTTTTGAGATGGACTCTCACACATTGTCACCCAGGCTGGAGTGCAGTGGCATGATCTCGGCTCACTGCAACCTCCACCTCCCGGGTTCAAACGATTATCCTGCCTCAGCCTCCTGAGTAGCTGGGACTACAGGCGTGCGCCACCATGCCCAGCTAATTTTTGTCTTTTTAAAGCAGAGATGTAGTTTCGCCATGTTGGCCAGGTTGGTTTTGAACTCCTGACTTCAGGTGATCCACTCGCCTCAGGCTCCCAGAGTGCTGGGATTACAGGCATGAGCCACCGCGCCCAGCCTCACCTCATTTTAGAATTCCAAAATCAATATACTCCTAGGAAGTGTTTGGTTTGTAAACCAAGAATAAAATTTGACGGCCCGATGACCATCTGGATGGACTTCCTCCTCTAGGCCAGGGCCCTCTAAGTTTAACCTGAAAGACTGGTTCAGACCAACACGGGAAGTAGGGGTCTGGGAAGTGGGGGTTCGACATGCCTCCTCGTACCCCGCCAGCATGAACATCAACACAGACCTTAAGTCTGATAAGAAACATTCACAGTCGACTCTCTCTGAAGCCTGCTACCTGGGGGCTTCATCTGCATGATAAAATTTTGGTCTCCACAATCTCTTCTTATAACCCAGAGATTCCTTTCTATTGATAATAACTCTTCTAACCAATTGCCAATCAGAAAACTTTTACATCTAAGTATAACCTGGAAGCCTCCACCACCTTCAAGATGTCCCGCCTTTCTGGACTGAACCAATGTATATCTTACATATATTTGATTGATGTCTCATGTCTCTCTAAAATGTATAAAACCAAGCAGCTGCGCCCTGACAGCTTGGGCATGTATTCTCGGGATCTTCTGAGGGCTGTGTCATGGGCTGTGGTCACTGCTATTTGGATCAGAAAAAATCTCTTCAAATATTTTACAGAGTTTGACTCTTTCATTGATAGGTTCTTACTTAGAGTCAGGGTGCATGTCAGCCTAAATCCTGTACTATTTTTCTCCATCCCATATTCTGTTGAAGAGTAGACTCTATAATGGCTTAGAATGGCAACTTACAATGTATGTATATTTTTGGGTGGGGAGATAAAGCAGGGAATGAGGTTAAAAGAGTTTCTCTTATAGTTTAGTCTTCAAGATGGAAATATCTGCATTTTGTTAAGACTTGAGGTAATACAGAAAAGTTTAAAGAACAAGATATCAATCAAAGGTAACAGCCATTGATTAGCACTTTGATGCACATTCTATGCATAAAAACACTTACACTTAACAAAAATGGGATCGTGTTACATATAGTGTTTTGTTACCTGATTTCGTCACTTAAAATTGTGTCAGGAACATATCTCTCAGAATAGACTAGGTTATGCTGTGGTACCCAACAATCCCCAATTCTCAGTGTCTTAAATAACAAACTCTATGTCTTGCTTATACACCTTGTCCATCTTGGGTCAGCAGTGGAGCAGCTCTGCACCTGTTGGTCACTGTGAACTTGGGCTTCATGGAGCAGCCATTACCCCAAACATTACTAATTACTGTGCTGAAGAAAAGGCAGTTCTGGAACGCTGAACATTAACTTAATGCTTGGCTCAGAAGGGACTAAAGTTACTTACATTCATAACTTATTGGCCAGAACTAGTCACATGACACTATCTAGCCACAAGGACTAATTCCTCTGGCAGAGAGCTAGGAAGATATTTGGAGAACAACATTGAAGTCCAGTAAAGTGAATGTTGACTCATGTTAATAAATGTAGGTGCAGGTCCTTATTTTCAGTAGCTGTGTGGTCATTAATCAATGTATCATAGTCTACTTAACTGAACCACATTTTCAGGGCATTTTAGGCTATTGGTAATTATGAGCAATTGTTTTAAAAGTTGCCAAGAATTTTCTTTTGTGTTCATTTTTTTTCTATCAGTATTTTCCTCCCCTATGATGCTTTTCTGTAAGCAGAATTTATAAATTAAAAGATTGCATACTGGTGGGAATGCAAAATGTTACAGCCACTTTGGAAAACAGTTTGGCAGTGTCGTAAAAGTTAAACTTGGCCGGGCACGGTGGCTCATGCCTGTAATTCCAGCACTTTGGGAGGCAGAGGCGGGTGGATCACAAGGTCAGAAATCTAGACCATCCTGGCCAACATGGTGACACTCCGTCTCTACTAAAATACAAAAATAAAATTAGCCGTGTGTGGTGGTGCGCATCTGTAGTCCAGCTACTCAGGAGGCTAAGGCAGGGGAATTGCTTGAACCTGGGAGGCGGAGATTGCAGTGAGCCGAGATGGTGTCACTGCACTCCAGCCTGGGCAACAGAGCAAGACTCCGTCTCAAAAAAAAGAAAAAAGAAAGAAAGAAAAAAAAAAGGCAGGGCACAGTGACTCACACCTGTAATCCCAGCGCTTTGGGAGGCCGAGGCAGGTGAATCACGAGGTCAAGAGTTCGAGATCAGCCTGGCCAAAATGGTGAAACCCCATCTCTACTAAAAATGCAAAAAATTAGTGGGGCATGGTGGCAGGCACCTGTAATCCCAGCTATATGGGAGGCTGAGACAGGAGAGTTGCTTGAACCTGGGAGGCAGAGGTTGCAGTGAGCCAAGACCGTGCCATAGCACTCCAGCCTGGGCAACAGAGGGAGACTCTGTCTCAAAAAACAAACAAAAAACATAGACATGAAGTCTAGGCATATTTCTTACGTTTTTGATCTACATTGTAAAACTGCTCTCCAGAAAGGAAGGAAAACTTATTACTCCCAGCAATATTAGTTTACACTTCTATTAGTTAATGAGATTTGCCATGAGTGACGTCCATATAACCAGCTAAGACCTTTAAATTAGTCCAGAGGGGCTAGTTAATTAATTATTAATGAGTTTTTTAAAATATAATTTTTGGCTGGGCACAGTGGCTCATGCCTGTAATCTCAGCACTTTGAGAGGCTAAGGTGAGAAGTTCGCTTGAACCCAGGAGTTTGAGACCAGCCTGTGCAACATAGTGAGACCCTGTCTCTACAAAAAATACAAAAGTGAGCCCGACATGGTGGCTCATGCCTGCAGTCCCAGCTGCTTGGAGTCGGGGGATGGCTTGAGCCAGGGAGGTTGGGGCTGCAGTGAGCTATGATTGCATCACTGCACTCCAACTTGAGCTGTAGAGCGAGGCCATGTCAAAAAAAAAAAAAAAAAAGATGATTTTATCACTTTCCCACATCCCTCCCCTGCATGCGGAAGAATATAAGAAATCATCCAGAAAAGACACAATGAAGAAAATTCAAGATAAGTTCAGTTTTGCTTCCAGAGTTTCCTGGAGTTTTAAGTTGAATAGTGAGCCCATTGGAATTAAGACTGAATACCTGTACTTATTGTAATAGACACAGTAGCAAAGAGTTTAACTTGAAGCCCCAAATAAAATGAAACAGAATACAAATACTCAATCTTTTTGTTCCTGTCATTTCATCCATCTCCTCTTACAGAGAGAAGAATGAGGTGACGAGGTAGAGTGATGTTATGGATTAAGAGTCAGCCAGATCTGACAGGGCTGAATTCTAATTCTGGCCTGGAAACAAACTCCCTGAAAAAAGTCAAAACTGCTTTTCAGGATAGATAGGGCTTTTGGTGAATTTGAATAGATTTTAACCCCCTCGAATAACTCATGTAAGAATGACCTCACAATCATATTTCATGTCTCTTCTCTTTTTTTTTTTTTAAAAATCACCTTTTTAACAGTCTCTTCTCTTTTATAGGATGGACTCAGGGTCCCGAGGCAAGTCAGACTGTTGCAGAGGCTGGTAGGTATATTCATGGTGCATCTTGAAAGCCCATTCCCTCATCCTTCTATTTATTTTGAACCAGGTATCCACTTTGCGTGCAGATCCTCCAAAACATATAAAGCTGCTTGTAGAAAAATTCTGAGATGAAGCAGCATAGCTGACTCTTTTATAAGGCTTTCTTTAAGGGGATTTTTTTTTCTTTTTTCTGGAAGGAGACCTGATTATTTCGGTAGGACTATAAACACAAAGGTCTTTGCAGGCTTATTTTTTTTAAAGCCTAAATATAACTTTTATTTATTTTTATGACATCCTTACCCAGGAAATAAGAGCTTTGTTGTGAAGTAAACAACTAAAGCAACCAAAGAATTCACATTTGTAGGCTAAAGCATCACGTGATGAAAGTTGGACAGGCTCTCAATGCATGCTGGAGGCTAAGAGATTGGGACTTGGGCAAAGGGTCAGTAACTCTAAGAGCTTATTTGAAACGACCTCAGTTCTTCCTTACTGCTGTGCATGGAGCGAAATATCAAAATGTAGAGACATGCCTTTAGACTCTGCTGAGGCATTTACCCTAGCCCTCCCTGCACCTGGCTGGTGTTTGAGTGAATTCAGATTTCTTGTCATTACCAATATCACGATCATGACCATCCTTGTTTGGATTGAGATTTTGGATTTAAAAAAAATTTTTTTTTGCTTGGCTTTCTTATCTCCTTTCCTTCTTCTGATCCTCCCAATCTTGCCTCCTGTTACCCCAAATTCATTAGCCTAGTATTCCTTCTTTCACGTTTTCTCCATGTTCACATAATCCTAGACAATCATATATGTACATAAACATGTCAAGAATTGTTGAGGGGCTGAGATTAAAGCTACTTACAAGCTAATAAGCTAGTTTGTTACCATTTCATGGATGCCAGCAGAAAACAGGAGACTCCTGGATCAGAGACAAAGGACAATTTATTACTCACAGTAACAGCAGTAGTCAAAGCATGTGTGCCATTGCCCCAGCCCAGTTCCCAGAAGGTGATGGAGATGGCCAGATGACATCTGCCATGCAGTTGGTTCTCATTGTGTGAAAGGAGCCCTTAACTTAGGGAACTTGACTCTTTAATAATGAGCACTAAGCCTGCCTGGGCTTTGCTCCTGGAGGGAGATATTTGCTTTATTATTCTGCACATTAAGCCAATCTGTCTTCTTTCCTGAAGGGGGAACCTGTCTTCTGAGGCTGTTCACTATACGTTTGTAAAGGTAGTTCCCAGCAAAGGCAGCTAGAGTCTCTGTTTGCAAATTGTGCAGAAACACCAGAGATTCATGGAGAATAGCCTCCCAGCAATATGTACATACGTGTAAATTGTAAGCATACTGATAATTGAGATGATGACAAGTACCACTGAGAAATAGAATGCAGCAGGGGAACCCGAGGTACATTTGCACACGAGAAACCTCTGATCATTGCTCTAAAACCATGGGTGCATGTGACAGCTCATGCCGACCGAATGCTTACGGAGTCTCACTCTTGTCGCCCAGGCTGGAGTGCAGTGGCGTGATCTCGGCTCACGGCAACCTCTGCCTCCTGGATTCAAGAGATCCTCCTGCCTCAGTCTCCCGAGTAGCTGGGATTACAACCATGCGCCACCACACTTGGCTGATTTTTGTATTTTTAGTAGAGACGGGGTTTCACCATGTTGGCCAGGTTGGTCTCGAACTCCTGACCTCAGATGATCCCCCTGCCTTGGCCTCTCAAAGTGCTGGGATTACAGGCGTGAGCCACTGTGCCTGCCCCTCAATTACTCTTATAACAAGTACTTGAGGCATTTTACAGATGAGAAAACAGAGTCAGAGAGAGTGAGTAACTTTCCCAAGATGACACAGCTGGGAAGAGGTGGTAGAGCCAGGATCTGAGTGCAGTTCAGTGTCTGAGTCCATGCTCTTAACTAATACACCAAATGGGCCTCTCAGTTGTATGTATTTAAATCTGTATTTATATTTATATGTATTATAATTTACTAAACATTCTGCTACTGATGAACTCTCAATTTTATTTCCAGGTTTTTTCACCCTGTATACAATGCTTCAAAAAACGCTTTCATTTCTTCTTTTATGCGGGTACTTTTAATTGTATGACTTTTATTTTCAATAGGAGGATTACTGATTCAAAGTGCGTATACATTTTAAATTTTACCGGGCTCAGTGGCTCACGCCTGTAATCTCAGCAGTTTGGGAGGCTGAGGGGGGTGAATCACCTGAGGTCTGGAGTTTGTTACCAGCCTGGCTAACATGGTGAAACCCCGTCTCTACTAAAAAATACACAAATGTGCCAAATGTGGTAGCGCATGCCTGTAATCTCAGATACTCGGGAGGCTGAGGCAGGAGGATTGCTTGAACCTGGGAGGCGTAGGTTGCAGTGAGTTGAGATCGCGCCACTGCACTCCAGCTTGGGCAACAGAGCAAGACTGTGTCTCAAAAACAAACTTTTTTTTTCTTTTTTGATAGATGTCAGATTAATTTTTGAATACAATTACTCTTAACACTATCTGTATTCATACCATATCTATGAGCAATGATGAATACACACATTTCTGTAAGCAATCGATATAATTACTCTTTTTTTTTTTTTGAGATGGAGTCTTGCTCTGCCACCCAGGCTGGAGTGCAGTGGTGCGATCTTGGCTCACTGCAAGCTCTGCCTCCCAGGTTCATGCCATTCTCTTGCTTCAGCCTCCTGAGTAGTTGGGACTACAGGTGCCCACCACCACGCCTGGCTAATTTTTTGTGTTTTTAGTAGAGATGGGGTTTCACTGTGTTAGCCAGGATGGTCTCGATCTCTTGACCTCATGATCCACCCGCCTCAGCCTCCCAAAGTGTTGGGATTACAGGCGTGAGCCATGGCGCCTGGCTGATATAATTACTCTTTTTAATTTGTCAGTCTCTTACTTAGGAAGTGATATCTCATTGTTCCTTTAACTTGCCTTTCCCTGACTATGTACGAATTTGGAATTTTTTTCTTTTATTGCTCAAACCATTCTCCATAACAAGGATTTGGACATTTTAAATTATATTTGTTAGCCATTCAGAGTTGTTCTGTGAATTGCTTTTTTTTTTTTTTTCAGGTCCTTTGCCCATGTTTCTATTGTGTTTTTTTATCTACCTCATTGTCAATTTATCAGAGACCTTTGTATGTTATAGATACCTTCCATCTTCTAAATTGGAAGATTTCCTCTCTAAATCTGTCATTTATTAACTTGCTTTCTGGTATGTTTGCCACGTAAAAGTGCTCAGTTCCTAAGTAATAAGCAGTTTATGTTTTCCTTTCAAAGGAAAGGAAAAAGAGGCTTTGTACATTTAGCCTCTAAGTGTACAAAGATTTTCTTAACTCCTTGGCTTAGACCATTTATACAACCTCTTAGGTTTTTCTTAGAAATTTCTTAGAATTTTGAAAGTGTTACTTTTACAAGTATCATGAATTTTTGACATGAACTTTATTGACCATCCAGTCGGTACTAGAATGATCTTTCCAGTGGTAGACCTGGCGCATCACTCTCTTGCGTGCACGTCTCCAGTGACTCCACATCACCCGTGGGATAAGCTCCAAGGACGTGTGTGACCCTGCGTGATGCTCCTCCTGTTTGCCTCTGGAGCTCAGTTCATCCTATGAGTCTCCTTCTAGCCTGCATTCTTGCCATCTCCCTCCAGTTGCCATTCTCTGAGTGTTCTGTGCTTGAATTAATGAATAGAATGTGGATGGCAACAGCCGGTACTCCCGTAACATTGCCAGGACCGCAGGAATTTGTTTGATTTTATTCTGAATTAATTAGATACCCTTTTTATGAAGCTCCCTGGCATCACATACACGCAAAATATTTACTCTTTGGAAAGCAGGGGCATCTTTGTGTGTGAGTTTCCACGGTGCTGAACGGATCCTGGCCTGGGTTTCCCAAGATGATTCTCTGCCATCATTTAACCTCCTGACTGCAGGGTCTGTCTTGGCGTCTGCTGTGCAGCGGGTGTTGTACAGTTTGTGCTCAGGGCTTGTTTCTGTCGAGTGTGGTAAGATACGCAGACACAGAAACGACTGACGTGAAGGAGGATTTTCACACTCACAGATCACTGGAGGCAGGGGCGACAGCGCACCATCCCAGGACGCATGGGGAGGCGCCAGGGTGGGCCAGGAGCAGAAGGTGCAGAGGAAAGTATGTGTCTCAGAGCCTACATTGGGGTTTTCATGGGAAGAAATGGGCAAGGCGGGGTAGTAGGTAGGCTGAGGAGGTTTAGGATTGGCTGTAGGGATGATCCCTAGTTGTCAGGTACTTCATCCTGGAGAGATTTAGGAAAGGAGGAGTATTGGCTTTGTACATAAGTTTTATTTATTATTATTATTTTTTTTTTTGAGACAGAGGCTCACTCTGTGACCCAGGCTGGAGTGCAGTGGCACGATCTCGGTTCACTGCAACCTCCACCTCCCGGGTTCAAGTGAGTCTCGTGCCTCAGTCTCCCGAGCACCTGGGATTAGAGGCCTCCTGAGTACCTGGGATTACAGGTGCACATCACTGCGCTGGGCTAATTTTCATATTTTTAGTAGAGACGGGTTTTGCCATGTTGGCCAGGCTGGTCTCAAACTCCTGACCTCGGGTGATTCACCTGCCCTACCCTCCCAAAGTGCTGGGATTACAGGCGTGAGCCACCGCGCCCAGCCGAGGTGCGTGAGTTTGCTATGGGAGATGGTTGGATGTGTGGCTCTGGATTGGTCGGTTTATGTATCAAAGGTGTGCTTGCAGCAGGGTTGTCTGCTGTTCCTAGGAAGGAGCCAGCCCTGGGAGGGACGGTCTTTCCAGGATCAAAGTTCCAAATGCCAGAGCGTCAAGAATATCGACAACAAGAAAATATGGTCAGTACAGCAGGTAGCATGACTCTGGGCGTCATACCTCACTGAGGACTAGTCATATGTGTGTCTGTGCCTGTGCCCAACTCTGACCATTGTGGGGCATCCTGTTCAGGAAGTGTATGGAATGGGGTGGCGGGGGGGGGCGCCTTTCTTATACAAAAATAAAAATGGCATTTTGTTTTCCTTCTCCTCTAAATATAATGAAACATCACTAAGTAGACTATATTAGCACAAGTAGGTGATTCAGAACCGATGCCATTTCCTGTCTACAGAGGGGTAAAATGATTTCCCCGAGGTGGTAAATCCAGCAGTCAGGAAAGTACCTTTGTCTTCTGTTTCATTCAAAAACAACATGGGCTGTATTTTTTTTTTTTGAAATGGAGTTTTGCCCCTGTCACCCTCACCCAGGCTGGAGTACAATGGCATGATCTCGGCTCACTGCAACCTCCTCTTCCCGGGTTCAAGTGAGTCTCCTGCCTTAGCCTCCTGAGTAGCTGGGATTACGGGTTCCTGTCACCACACCCAGCTAATTTTTTGCATTTTTAGTAGAGATGGGATTTCACCATGTTGGCCAGGCTAATCTCAAACTCCTGACCTCAGGTGATCCACCAACCTCAGTCTCCCAAACTGCTGGGATTACAGGTGTGAGCCACCACGCCTGGCCCTGTATTGTTTTTCTTAGAAAGGAGAAGCATTAAGGGTTAGTAGAGATTTGGTGTATGGAGTCAGCCAACTGCCACGCTCCAGCCTTCTGAGTTCTCTCCCACCTCCATAACGACTTCTAATGGTTGCTAAAGAATGGTTAGACTGAAAGAAAACAATGAAAGGTTAATATTCTAGGAAGAGGCACTGTGGCCTGAGTGCTAGCAAAGGCTGTCCCAACCGTTCCTCCACCACATTTCCAGATGGCATCTTGGGTGACTCAGGACGTCCTCGGGTGGCTTGATTTTAAGTGCCTCACATGAGTCATACCCAAAGCTTGGATCCCTTGAGCAATTAAGACACTCCCTGCCTCAAATGACTTTTCCATCTGTGTTGCCTTTGTAGGAAAAAATAATGAAGAAATTATCTTATGTCACAGGAAGATTTTTTTTGCCACTATTTTCCAGCGGACATCCCAAAACAAAGTTATGACTGAAATAGAAATATGGAAAGCCTGTTGGATTTTTAAGAACCGTGTACTGGGAAAAAGTGAGGCCACTGTTTTATATCCTTCCTTTCATGACACATTTTCATGAGCCTCTGCCATGCAAAGGCCTTGCTTGTTTTTTAGTGTTGTCCATGTCCTGTGTTACCTGCCTGTCCAATATTCTTCTCACAGCATGCTCTCCTTTCTAGTCATTGATTTGGGAATGTGCTGTGATTCATTTCCATTTCCATGTCTTCCGTGTTCTTAGAATGTTCTTTCTGTTCTTTCACCACATGTAAATACTACGTCTGTTTTAAAACCTTTTCTTACTTTTGCAGACTTCACTGATTTATCTTTCTTCTCAACACTGGAAGGTCTTACAGTCAAGGTATTTATCTATCTATCTATCTATCTATCTATCTATCTATCTATCTATCCATCCATCCATCTATCCATTCACCCGTTCCTATATCCCCTATCTCTTTAGACATAAAAGATTAAATTTCATATATAGTTTTCCTCTATCTTGAGAGCTGTAGGTAAAAAGAGAACACCGTGTTAAGCACTATTATATCTCATGATCTAAATAGAAACTCCTTCTAATGCAAAGAAGAAGAAGGAGGAGGAGGAGAGGAAGGGAAAGAAGAAGAAGGAAGGAAGAAGAAAGAAGAAGAAGAAGAAGGAGAAGGAGGAAGAAGAAAGGAGGAAGAATAAAGAAGAAAGATGGAAGAAGAAGAAAGAGAAGGAGGAGAAGAAGGTGGAAGGAGAAGGGAAGGGGAAGGGGAAGGGGAAGGGCAACAGGAAAAAGTAGTAATCATGGCTTCTGTTCTCTGTGTTTATAATCCCATAATCTACCAGGGCAGGGGTAAGGGTTGGTAACTGGGAGGGGGATAGACTTGTGCCTAATTGAATCTAGTAGATTCTGCACCAAGGGAACTGTAACAGAAGGGCCAGGCTGTGGTATGTCAGTAACAGCAGGGGCTCCTGGGAGAATTGTAGCTGGGCAGAAGCACAAAAACTAAAATAGTTTCTTGAACCTTTTTTCAGCCTGTCTCTTGGGCCCATAAACTAAGTTTCATATTCTTGATGTAATATTGTGGAAAATTCTACTAAATCTATACACTTAATTTAAGGTATAAGAAGATACCGTAATAAACTTAATATTGTCAGGTGTCTTCTAATTTTCACATTTTAAATTTAATGAAATTATTTCTTATCTCATAAATAAGAACAAATCACCACGACATTAAAAATAGTCTCAAGCATAATCAGCGAAGAAGATTTTGATCTATTTTAAAAACGCTACTGAGCAAGAACTATTAGCAGAAGGAGCTGAATTTTACTTGGAACACTGTGCAGCTAGAGCTGTAAACTTCTGCTTATTTAAGATGTGAACTTAATACTCTCCCCCGACTAGTATTCTACTTTTATGTAAAAGAATTACATGATAGGCCAGGCGTGGTGGCTCACACTTGTAATCCCAGCACTTTGGGAGGCCGAGACGGGCGGATCACGAGGTCAAGAGATCGAAACCATCCTGGCAAACACGGTGAAACCCCGTCTCTACTAAAAATACAAAAAAAACTAGCCAGGCGTGGTGGCGGGCGCCTGTAGTCCCAGCTTCTGGGGAGGCTGAGGCAGGAGAATGGCGTGAACCTGGGAGGCGGAGCTTGCAGGGAGCCGAGATCGCGCCACTGCACTCCAGCCTGGGCGACAGAGCCAGACTCTGTCTCAAAAAAAAAAAAAAAAAAAAAAAAAAAAAAAAAGAATTACATGATAAGTTGACCAGAAGAATTTTTGAAGTGTCAGAATATGACTACAGTTCAGAGAATACATTCAGTTTAATGTCCTCTATCTTCAATGTGTACAATTTAATGGATGGTAACTGAGGCTCACAAGTAACTTTTGAATTAGCACCAAAGACTGAATTATATTTAGTATACCTTTGGAGTTCTATATTTTATGGGTTATCAAACAATTATCACTGTGAAAAGCCTTGTCATTAGCCAAGTGGTCTCTGTGTTCTTTTTTGAAAGAGGGAGGACTGGGAATCGGGGCTTTGAATGGCTACTGGGGATTGACTACCTTTTACCTGTGTGATCTGGCAAAGTCACACAGTAAATGACTTTGGCCTAGACTGGAAAAGTGAAGAGTTTAGATTTCAGAAGCTCTTTTTCTTTACAGCTTATCTTCATAATTTAACTTTTCCAAAAAATTTTCAAGGATATTTTTAATATGCTGAAAGTCTAGTTTACAAAACATAACAAAGTGTGTAAAGATCAGAAATGACATAGAGTTGGAAATAACGAATAAAATAACTAAATATCACTCACCAGCAAATCACACTGAAGTGGGGTTGCAAACTCAAATGTCTTCAGAGACTAGACAGGTGTTCCAGTTTTCTATTGCTGCACAAAAATTTTCCGCAAAGTTCAGTGGCTTAGAGCAACAACCATTTTATCACATCATTTGGTGGGGAAGAATTTGGATAGGGCTCAGCTTGGTGAATCTTCTGGCCTGTGGTGTTGCTGGAGGTTGCTCTGGGCTGTTCAGGTGGCAGATGGCTGCTCTGGAGTGGGCAGTGCAGCTTCCTTCATGAGCTGGGCTCCTTGGCAGGAGCAGCTGGGCTCAGCTGAGTTATTCTCCATGTTTTTCCTGCGATTGTAGCAGAAAAGCAGCCATAGACAGTATGTAAATGAATGGATGTGGCTGTGTTTCAGTAAAACTTTATTTACAAAACAGTGTGGCCTGCCTGACATAGCTTGCCTACTCCTGCTACAGATGAATGAGAGCAGGGACATCTGAAAGGACTTTCCAAAAATGATGAAAAATGATTACAAATGGATGATGGATGATGGGGGAACTGGTTAACTAAAATTTAATGCATCCACAAAATGTAATACTATGCAGCTATTTTTAAAAAGGAAGGAGGTAGATATTTTTTGTTCAGTGGCAGATTGCATTTTCCAAAGATGGCAACTTGGATGTGCCATTCCTCCCGTGGAGATGGGGGCCTGTGCCCTCCGCCTTTGAAACTGAGTGTGCCTTTGTGCCTGCTTTGACCAGTAGAGTATGATAGAAGTAATGCATTGTGATTTTTGAGGTCAGTGTGTGACAGGGCATCTAGCTTCCACCTTGCTGTTGAGAAAGCTACCAGGTGACCAGTAGAGCCTGTGGCTACCAGGTGACCAGCCTGACTCATGTGCAGTGGCCCATGCTGTGAGTTCATCTACACTCGCCCATTTGGAAGGACTATATAGAGGAGATTGAGGGACAGCATGGGATGGAGAGATGCCAGCCTTGGCTGCCTCAGCAACTCACAATTCCAGCTTCAGCCACCCTTTGTAGAGAAGCCAGACCTCCCAGCCAAGCCCTTCTGGAATTCGTGACCCACAGAAACCCTGAGAGAAAACACAAGGATTGCTGCTGTTTTAAACCACTGAGTTTTAGAGTGACTTGTTAAGCAGCATGAGATAGCTAAAACACAGAAAAGGAAAGATGAACTAACTATATCACTAGGTGAGATTAAGCAAATTAGTACAGTATATATTTATAGAAGGATATACAAAAGTTGTCAAACATTGTCTCTGAGAAATGGAACTGTGAATCTGGGGTGGGAGGGAGACTGCTATTTTCATTTTATATTCAGCATAATTAGAAGTTTTTACCATGTGCATATGTTACTAGATAATTTTTAAAACACTAGTTTAAATTTTAAATAAAGCAGAGAATGATAAAGCTAGAATATACCGAGTTCATAGGATTTTTTTTTTTTATAATGCATTGATTCCTATTTACTTTCCAATGCATCTATAGAAATCAGAGCTGTGTGCAATGGTATTTTAGATGCTTTGCAAAATCACAAGATCACAGCCATGGGGCATTTCTTATACACCAGCTCAGATTTGGAGATAAAAGAATATATTTAATCATGGATAATTTAGAAAGAAAAACTCTTTCCAGAAATAACACAGATCAAAGTAAACACTTCATCTCAATTCATGGTCTTATTAACCTTGGGGTTCTTTTTTTTGAAAGATAATGAGATACAAATTTTAACTTTAAAAAATACCCCTACAGGTTGTCATGTTGTTAAGATCATTATCATTACCATCCCCAGCCTAATCCTCATTGCCTTTACTGAAATGTAAGAAATGTTTTTAATGAGATCATTTAACAGAAACATTTGGTAAAGCTACATGCTGGAGTCTCTTTTCTAATCCTAATTGCTTTGGAGGAGAGAGACAGATTTTGTCCTGAAGAGACTAGATTTCCATAAAATGATACCGTATAGTCCACCTTCTCAATTCAGACATGATTTCCTAAACCCGAAGGTTTTATTCCTCAGTTTTAGCTTTGCCTTAAATCTGTGGATCACAGATGTGGATGTAATTTTGGTGATTTATTCAAGCCCTCTTCACTTGCAGATGAAGAAATATATATTTTAAAGTTCAATTACTTAAAAGAGTCATTCTCAAACTTGATCAGGCATTAGAATGACCTGAAGGGCTTGTTAAGCCACAGCTTGCCGGGCCCACCCTCTGAGTTTCAGATTCTGTGGATTTG
Source organism: Papio anubis (assembly GCF_008728515.1). Taxonomy (NCBI): domain Eukaryota; kingdom Metazoa; phylum Chordata; class Mammalia; order Primates; family Cercopithecidae; genus Papio; species Papio anubis. Next base: position 118,564,719 of record NC_044986.1, read on the forward strand.
GATGGAGTCTGAGACTCTCTAGCAAGTTTCCACCTGATGGTGATGCTGCTGGTCCGAGGACCACACTTTCGAGAAGCACTAATTTGAAATAATTCCTTCTCAAACTAAACTGGAAGGTTTCTTTTCCTCTTTTAGGCAAACATCTTTCAACTATGCTCAGATTTTTTTTAAACTTAATCATTACTTAAATGAACTGTAAATGTTTATCCCCTGTATCTCTTTAAGAAAGATGCACATCCCCCTAACATTTTCCTTAAGCTGTTCCATTTGTCTTTGGCTTTTTTGAGTTACCAAGACTGGAAGTTCTTGCACAATCTGCCACGAAGATGAACGGCCCTGACACCTTTGCATGGAGTGCTTGCCCATTCTCTCCTCTTGCTCATGTGCTTGGCTCCGACCCTTGCAGCTCCCTGTCTTGTGGGTGTTCGAGTCCATCCTCAGGTGTGCTTGAGATATATATATATATATATATAAATAAATGTGTGTGTGTATATATATTATGTATATATAATATGTATATATACACACATATATATGTACATATATATATATTTTTTTCCTGTGACAGGGTCTTGCTCTGTCACCCAGGCTGTAGTGCAGTGGCACAATCTTGGCTCACTGCAACCTTTGCCTCCCTGCTTCAAGCAATTCTCCTGCCTCAGCCACCTGTGTAGCTGGGACTACAGTCATGCACCACCACATGCAGCTAATTTTTGTATTTTTAGTAAAGATGTGGTTTCACCATATTGGCCAGACTGGTCTTGAACTCCTGAACTCAGGTGATCTGTCCACCTTGGCACATCAAAGTGCTTGGCCTCCCAAAGTGCTGGGACTACAGGTGTGAGCAACTGCACCCAGTCAGTGTGTTTGATATTTATAGCCACTTCTCTAATACATCATAGAAAATATCTCTCAAGGTTTTGGTGGTTTGCATGCAGATCATGATTTGACACAAACATTTTGAGTACGTATTTGTTTAAATAGAATAACCCTCTGTAGTAACCTTTTTGAAGCAGGGTTTATGATGACCTTTGTATGTCACAGCAGGAATATGTCTTTGATAGCAATAGGTCACAACCTTATATCTGTTTTGCAAACAGGCCTAGGACTGTAAATAAATTAATAAAGCACGTGAGGGTTGAAAAAACTTTGCCCAGTTAGGTCACAGTTCCTGAAGGAGAGAGTAGAATCTTATCAGAGTAAGCCAGTTGCATTCAACATGTTCTGAGAGCCATTGTGTGCCCAGGACCAGGATAGGGGTTGAGCACACAATGATGAGTAGGACGTGTCTGCAGAGGGCAGCCAGACAGTCTCGCATAAGAGTGGCCACTGCAGACTTTGAAGTAAGTGGGATTGGGTTCAAATTCCACATCCATTACTTGCTGGCATGGACCAATATGTGCCCTCATGAAGCTTGACTTCCCTCCATCTATGAAATGGGAATAAAACACCTACTGCATATGTCTTCCAACACCGTCATGGGGTATTGTCTTGTTTTAGCTTGCTCGGGCTTCCATAACAAAATTCTATAGACCATGTGGCTTAAACAACATACATTTATTTTCTCACAGTTCTAGAGGCTGGAAGTCCAAGACCCAGGTTCTGTAGGGTTTGGTTTTTGATGAGGGCTCTTGTCCTGGCTTGTAGACGGCTGCCTTCTTAATGTGTGCCCACATGGTCTTTCTTGGTGTATGCACATGGAGAGAGAGAGACAGAGAGAGCTCTCTTATGTCTCCTCTCTTAAGGGCATTAATCCCATCATAGAGACCCCACCTTCATTACCTCATCTAAATCTAATTTCCCCCAAAGGCACTCATCTCCAAATACTGCCTTCCCCCCAACCCCACCACCTCCCATAGTGGGTTAGGGCTTCAACATGTGCATTCTAGGAGGACACAGCCCATAACATGCTTATCAATTGCTTGGCCAGTTCCTGGAGTTAGATAATCACTCTGTTAGTAGTGGCTTGTGGCTTTCCTTACAAATGTTGTCTTCCTTCTTCAGGCCTCTGCTACCAGCTATCACCAGATGTAGCTCTGTTGTGAGGACTAGAAAAAACCCTGAAGAGTTTTAACAGGCTTTTCATTTGCACCTTCTAGTTACTGCTCTCATCAGAGGCTTTTGGGATAAATTTAGTTAGCACAGACTTAGGCGTTTCTTTTTCTGGGTTCTAAATTCTCCAGATACTCTTCTGAGTTCAGTATTGATTCCTATTTCACAGTAATGTGCCTGTAATACAGATAGGGAAGCTCTGGTGTATTGTTTCTCTAGGTGGACATTGAAAGTAATTTTAAAATATGAGATTTTTGTTAGTCATGTTCCGGTTTTTGGAACATTTCAGTAGTCCTGTAAATGTGAAAACAGAAGAGTATTATATACAGCACATACTTTACTTTTAAAATTCCAATAATTGATTGAACTATTTAAGGAATGTGTATTTTCTGCAAAATTGGACATCTTCACTGTGTTCTCTTGTTAAAGTTAGGTTAAAAGATTTGTTTATGTGTTACTAATTGTTTATGCAAAACAATCAAGGTTGTTTTAGAAATGAAGGGAGTTAAAAATGGGGAAATCAGGACAAGATGAAGAAAGGAGATAGGAATCACATGCCAAAGGCTCCCAAACTGAAGATTACTTCCCTTGTAGAAAAAAAGACGTTCCCCTACCACCAAAATGCTTTCATGCATCACCGATAATACTGTGTGTTTTCATTCCTACAGAAAACCAAACCTTTGATGACAGAATTCTCGGTGAAGTCTACCATCATTTCCCGTTATGCCTTCACTACCGTTTCCTGCAGAATGCTGAACAGAGCTTCTGAGGACCAGGACATTGAGTTCCAGATGCAGATTCCAGCTGCAGCTTTCATCACCAACTTCACTATGTAGGTGACATGCTGGTCAGGGTCGAAGATTTCTGTGTTGGGTGGTCAGGTTGAGCCTGAGATGATGTGAGGTCCACAGCCTTGTAGCTGGGAGGATTTATATTCCAGTAGGTGGTATATGGATTAGAAGGTCAATTCTTTTGTTCAAATTCATTGGTTGGTTCATTTATTCATTCATTCCTTTTCTTCTTCTCTTTTTCCCTCCCTCCCTCCCTCCCTCCCTCCCTCCCTCCCTCCCTTCCTTCCTTCCTTCCTTCCTTCCTTCCTTCCTTCCTTCTTTCCTTCCTTCCTTCCTTCTTCTATCCCTCCCTCCTTCTCTCTCTCCCTTCCTTCTATTTTCTTTTTATTCAATTTTTTTTCTTTCTTTCTTTCCTCTTTCTTTTCCTCTTTCTTTCTTTCCTTCCTCCCCTCCAACAAATGAATGACCATTATGGGCCAGGTACTTTTCATGGGAACTGGTGCACTTCTCTGAGAAAGACAGCGTCACTTTGCTGCACAAATTCCAGTGGGGAGAAACAGTCAATAGATAAATGAACAAAGAATAAATGAGATGAATTTCAGACAGTTGCAAATATGATAAAGATGGCAGGTCAGACCGAGAGGGCCTTCCTCAGTTAGGGAGATCTGGGAAGAACTTTCAGGAGGCTCTTCCTCCTCCATGGTGAAATTGAGGGCTGAAAGACGAGGCAGCATAGAACCTTTGATATGCTAGATTGGATATCTTTCCTCCTTCTCTGAGCCAAGAAGTAAAGATATGTAAAACGGAGTAGGTGTTGGGTTTAATTTTTGGCCCAGGTCAGATGATAGTTGGTTAGTCTTCATGGAAGTGTGAGCAGATCTTGTGATTTTTCTCCTAGAGAATCACAGAGGCACCATGGGTTGGGTCTTGCTATTTGGACCTGTTGAAAATTGCCCTAGAATAAAATGAATGATTCAAAGGTAGTGCCCTAGTCTGGAATGTGTTCTTTATACACATCCAAGAGGCAAATAAAAATATTTCCTGGGGTTGTCATGGTTATAAGATCCATGTCTGAATTTGTCTTGGAACTGCAAGCTGGTAGCACAGCTGTCTCTTGTGTTTCAGGCTTATTGGAGACAAGGTGTATCAGGGCGAAATTACAGAGAGAGCAAAGAAGAGTGGTGATAGGGTAAAAGAGAAAAGGAATAAAACCACAGAAGAAAATGGGTAAGTATTGGTTAATCAAGGAATTAAAAACCCATTTTAGCAAAGTGTCAGGTTTTCTATGCCTTTGCCTACTCCTCTTGTTGTCTTACTTTCCTCCAAGTATTTTTCTTTCTTTTTATTTTTTATCAAAATAATAAATATATCTGGTGAGTAACATAGTCGATAAGTGTTTGTAATAAAAAGGAAAATTTTACCTTACCTATCCCTCATTCTCACTTCCTACACATATCCCTTTCTAATATTTCTATATGTAGTTTGTAGTTTTCCTTTTTTTTTTTTTTTTGAATGAGTTCTCACTCTGTTGCCCAGGCTGGAGTGCAGTAGTGCAATCATGGCTCACTGCAATCTCAACCTCCTGGGCTCAAGTGATTCTCCCACCTCAGCCTCCCAAGTGGCTGGGATTACAGATGTGCACCACCACATGCAGGTTATTTTTATTTATTTATTTATTTATTTATTTATTTTGTAGAGATGGGGTCTTGCTATATTGCCCAGGCTGATCTTGAACTTCTGGGCTCAAGCAGTTCTCCCACGTTAGCCTCTCAAAGTACTGGGATTACAGGTGTGAGCCACTATGCCTGGCCTGTACATAGTTATTTTGTGTGTGTGTAGTTACCTCCCAAACTCTAAATATTATGATAGTCATACTTCAAACATTTTTTTTGATAAAAATAAAACATTATCTGTTGACTCTTTGCTATAAATAAATGGTATATGGCAAATTAACAATATTCCTACTTTTACTCTGCATTCAGATTTTTATATTATTATTTTATTTCTTCTTCCATCAATCCAACAGTGTTTAGACTATCTTGGACTATCCCTACTATCTTAAATGATGATATTCCCTCTCTCAACCTCCACTGTCTCTCTCCTTTCTCATTTCATAATGTTACCTAATCATTGTTTGAGTTATTAGCATCTTGATTCTGACTTGTAATACTTTTATTCTTTCTTTTGTCTATAAATTGAATCTAAACATTGAAACCAATACATAGCAATTGCTTTTTAATGACTATAGAAATAACATGAACTGCATGCAGAGCCACCTAGTACACTAAGATTATTTTTTCCTCTCCACCAGCCCAATGTGTAGGCCTTCATCCCCTTGGCAGAAAAATGATCTTTGTATCTAGATAAAATGGTGTGAACCTGGTAACCTGGTTTTCCTCATGAATAAAAAGACACCGTTTTGAGAAATTTAGTTCTCTAAAATCATAGACTGCCAGAAACTTTGCTGTTGGAAATTTTATTAGTGACAAGGGAATGCCTCACTCTTGTCTGGAAGACATGAGCCATGGGTTCACTTTGATACAGAAAAGCAACCAAGGTCCAGAGCTTCAGATAAGGGATTTTCAGGCACAAAATTCCCAGTTTATCTTAATGTCATAGTTTCTAAGGACACAGTGAATCTTTAGTCTGCTTGTCAGTCCAGGCTGAAATGATGGTTTTACACACAGCCTTTGCTTTGAGACTGTCCAAACCCTGCTCTATTTAAATTTAACCTATACTCCATCCTTCCCGTAATTCTGTAATAGTCCTGTCTCTTCTTTGATGAGTCACCTCATGGTGCCTCTGGTACGTGGTTTCCCTTGCTGTGACAAGTTATTCAAACCTCACTCTGTTAGACTGTAGATTTATCCCAAGTGGTCTTTATCACAATTGTTCAGAGTCACGCTACAGATTAGTTTAGTTGAATCATGACATATGTTTCTGTTTTTCCTGGAGTTTCTAATTGCTTTTGTTTTTTCTTATGATATAAAATGATATAACATCTAGCAACACACATAACTCATTTCAAATCATAACAAAATGAACAGCTATGACCAAGTTTCTGCAAGCAGTGACATCCTTATCACCCTTGATATCTGGCCAACAGCAGTTGAAAGACATCACTGATTGGGAGACATTCTGATTTTCAGAGCTGTTGAAACACGGATGTCTTTATATCCATGAAATACTTTCATTGCTTTTCAGCCTTGATGCAGAACTTTTACCCTGGTATCTCTTTTCATTTTCTTCTGGGTTGATTTTTTTATTTCATGTATTCCACATTTTCTTCTTTTTTGACTCTCACTTTTACTTTGCAGAAGTTATATTCTGAAGTAACTTTCTCAGAATGGGTGCATGAGAAGTAAATTTTCTGAGACCTTGATTAATATTTTGGCTGTGTATGACTTTAAGGTCAAAATACTTTTCCTTTAGAACTTTGAGGCATTGTTCCAATGTCTTATAACATCCAGTATTATTGATGATACATCTAATGGGATCAGGTAACGTCCCTTTCACGTTTTCTCTACGTGATGTTCTGAAGTTTTACTACGGTGGGTTTCAGTGTCAGGCTCTTTTCATTCATTCTGCTCAGTGCTCGAACTTTTCCATTTCAATACTTGTGTCTCTTTCCAGTTCTGGGAAGGAGGAGTATAGAAAGCCTATCAGCTTAGTCATTCATTCACATTGGACTTGGAATTACCCTCTCTATACTGGGTCCCGCTTCTTCCTTCCATCTTGTGGTGTCCTGAATTCAGAGCCTTCACTCTCTCTCAGATTCTACCACAGAGCTGGGTTCTCTTTGCTGCACCCCTTCGCTGCATGTTCTGAGCTATAAAATTCTTGCTCTACTGAATATCCCAAGCCTTCTGGAAACTCCTTGAAATGTCTTACCTACTAACGGTTGCCACTCCCACTTATTCCTCTGGTGATGAGTCTACCATTTGGAATAAGAGAACCCTCACTCCAAGTACTGAAAGCATCTGGAGTGTGTTTTTATCACCTTTGGAGTCCTTTATTCCCTACCTTTCCTGCTAAACATATCCACCAAACTTTACCAAGATGTGAAAACCTAGTATGTCAGCTATTTTAAAGTTATGTAAAATGCCAAGATTCATTGGCCATCCTTGTAAAGGGAGAGCACAATTTACAGCTTCACTCCAAAGCTCTCTCTTCAAGCAGTTCACCCACTCCACGTCTTTTCCCATTGCTCCCTTGGGTCTGTCTCAGTGAGAGGTAGGACAGTATTCTTAGAATCCTCTCCTGGTCGGTATTCTTTGAACCTTGGTGACCTACCTCTAGCACGGGGTTTCACTTCTTCTAATATTAATTTTTATTTTTCCTTTCTCAGGACCCACACTCACACCCACTGGTCTCCCTGGCAGGCTGGTTGGGAGGGTATGACTGGTGCCCTGTGGGGACTGAGGGAACCCGGCTCTATCCTCTTCTGAACCTCCCTGGGGTCCTTTTCCTTTTTCCTGACAGAGAGAAGGGGACTGAAATATTCAGAGCTTCTGCAGTGATTCCCAGCAAGGACAAAGCCGCGTTCTTCCTGAGTTACGAGGAGCTTCTGCAGAGGCGCCTGGGCAAGTACCAGCACAGCATCAGCGTGCGGCCCCAACAGCTGTCCGGGAGGCTGAGCGTGGACGTGAATATCCTGGAGAGCGCGGGCATCGCATCCCTGGAGGTGCTGCCGCTTCACAACAGCAGGCAGAGGGGCAGCGGGCGCGGGGAAGGTGAGTCCTGCGTGCTGGCTTCACGCAGATCAGTGGTGAAAACGCCCAGCTGGTACTTGGCTTCAGAGAAATCTACGAGAAATGGCACCCCTTCCTTTCAGCGAAGCCTTTACATTTTTGTAGAAATTGGAATGATAGCAATGAAGCTAAGACAGCACCTGGTACTTTTTTTTTTTTTCTTTTTTTTTTTTTTGAGACGAAGTCTGTCTGTCGCTCAGGCTGGAGTGCAGTGGCGAGATCTCGACTCGTTGCAACCTCTGCCTCCCGGGTTCAAGCGATTCTGCTGCCTCAGCCTCCTGAGTAGCTGGGATTACAGGCATGCGCAACCACGCCTGGCTAATTTTGTATTTTTAGTTGAGACGGGGTTTCAACATGTTGGTCAGGCTGGTCTCGAACCCCTGACCTCGTGATCCACCCGTCTGGGCCTCCCAACGTGCTGAGATTACAGGTGTGAGCCACTGCACCCGGCCCATATTTTTTATTAAAGCCATGCTCTATTAAAAATGTATGAGTTATTGACGCAGTAATACCACTTCTGGAAATCTATCTTAGGTAAAACATCTAACATATTGGGAATGTCATATGCACAAGCTCGTTTGATAATGTTTGTGGTAGCAAAACCATTCCATCAGCCTAAAGATTCAATTCTATGGAAGAGATTAGTAAATTACTATTATAAGACAATTCAGCGTGTGGCAGAGAAGAAAAGGCAAATTGTATATGTACTGTAATGTTAAATATGAAGCTGATAAAATACTAGAAAGTTATAGAAAATAATCATTTTGTATCAGGGGTATGAGATTGTGAGACCATTTTCTAAAAATCTGTTTTTTAACGTTCAGCAATATGTTATATTCTTTCTAAATTTAAATAATGAAAAATGCTTAGTATAGATGTAAGATACAGGCAACCTGATTCATTAGCAGAATCATTCTGATTTTTAAATTTTCTCAAATTCTGATTTTTAAAATAGCTCTTCATTTATTGAAATGAAAAATTACAGTGTAATCTAGTTTTAATCACCGTATTTTTTTTCCCCTTTTTTGGGAGGGAACTTTCTGGTTTTCACAAAGTCTAAAAGAGCGACTTTAGTTACTATATGAATTTCAACTAATAGTATATGTTAAATATTTCCTTGTGTTGGGCTGTATACTTAATATACCAGTAAGCCTGGTCAGTGTTGAATTGGATGAGACAGGAGAATGTTCAAAAGTTGCACCAGGGTTAGAATTTCAAGATGTCAGAGAATCGTGATATTGAGGGTGGAGAAATGGTAAATGACGAGCAGAGAATGTCGGAATCTGTATTCAGTGCCTGTGGCTGCACAATCACAGAGTGACCCAGGAAGGCTTCTTGGACCAGGATATTTAGGGATGAGATCGGCGGGAGAAGAGAGATGCCTCGACAAGTGGAATCAGAGAATGTTGGTATTTAACAGAATACAAAAATAGCCAAGGCCTAGAGCTGGTCTGTGGAAGGGCAAACAGTGTGGAAAATACGCTTCCTCCCCCAGCATGCAGTTGAGTTAATGACTTCGTGAGAGGCGGTTCACTCTCACAGACTGAGGGTTTCCTGGCTCTGCGAGAGACCCAGGTCCTTTGTTATGTGTTGGACTCAAGTCCTTTGTTATGTGTTGACTCCAAACAATGAGCTTGACATTCTTAATCCAGATCTAGCTGGTATCTAGAAAAAGCGAAAATATTGTCAAGGTACCTGGCATTTAGAAATGGCGTGAGATCCAATACACCATTCTTAGGTCATGCAGGTGGTAGTTATATGGTTAATGGATTTTAGTTCAGTTGTTAATTGTAACCTTGTAAAAAACGCAAGGCTGTAAGACTTAGCTTGCACATCTGGGAAATGGGGGTAATAACTAGTTCATGGGTCATTGTGAAGTGCTCATGTATGTAAAGGGCTGGCCGCAGAATGAGAGCTTAAAAATTATTATTACTAGTTATCACATTATATTGACTTTTTTTTCCTGTGCAAAACTTATCTCTGTAATAAGATCATCAGGGCCTTTGAAAGCACTGTGTCTGATTAACCTGCATCTCCTTAGCACTTAACACAATGTTAGGTAGGTAGCTAATTGAGTGTCTTCGAACTGCAGAAGAAAAGCAGGCCAGGGATAGTGGCTAACACCTGTAATCCCAGAACTTTGGGAGGCCAAGGTGGGAAGATCCCTGGAGCTCAGGAGTTCGAAACCTGCCTGGGCTACATAGTAAGACGTCGTGTCTATGAGAAAATAAATAAATAAATAAAAAGAAAAGCAGACACAAATGACTAAGAATGTTTTAAAATTTCATTTCTCTCTAACAATACCTCGGAAGAAAATTTTCTCATGTGCAACTGTGGGAAAGAAGTATTTTCTCAGGGGGCAGAGTTGTCAGGATCTGGTAAGGAGGGTAGAGTCTCTGTTAAGTGTGTCTGAAATGAGAACACATTCAGTAGCTGTGTCGGTAGAAGGTTCAGAGGGGAGTCCTGTTGCAGTAATGAAATGTGTTTTGCCCGATTTTCAGAATCATAATGACTCTTCAGAGATGCGTACGTGTTGTGGGGTGTGTATGTGTTTTGTTTGGAGGCAGTATGAATTATGACTGTTAGCTAAAAAAGTTGCTTACTGTTTATATTTAGGGCCTGTTAGTATCTCAGAGGAATTTTTCCAAACAGTTGATCTCTTGGGATCTGTTTGTTTTTAAGGAAATTGTTTTCCTAGCTCCTTGTACCAAAGCAGATACTTTGCCGTCCAGAACATCAAGCTTTTACAAACACGTCCCAGAGCCAGGTGCAGTGGACGGATTCCCTTTTTGCTGCTCCCCACTCCCGTCTTTCAGAGCTCAGTGGTTATTATTCCTGCAAAATGGCAGCCTTAGCAGCTTGAAGCACAGGATGTTGTGATTTTGTCTGGACATCGCTGCGTGTTTCCAGAAGAAATCCAGGCTAGAGATCAAACTGGAACTGGGCTTGTACCAGAACTATGATTGTGCGAATGAGGTCCAAGCCAGTACATTCCACTGACAGATCTGGCTGTGTTAAGAAACCTAACTTCTGGAATTTGTCTAAGTAAATCTCTCACCATGGACCCATTTTCATCTTTAAAGATGCGATTCTAGATAAGGATTACTACCGTGTGCTAGATACTAGACTAAGTACTTACAGAGTGTATTATCTCATGCAATTTTTCTAACAACCCTCTTAGCTTGTATTTTTCAATCCCCATTTGAATTATGAAGAAGTTAAGAAACCTTACTTACTTATGGAAACAGAGGTTCAGTAATATGGACAAGGTCTCATATTTAATTATGGATAGAAATAGAACTTAAGCATAGGTCTATTTTATTCCAAGTTATACCCTTAACCACTGCACTATCTACCTCCTCATTAAACAGACTGTACATTACTGTGGGTGGAGTTCAAATTCCAACTCTCTCCCTAAGTATAAAAATAAAAAGAAAGACTAAGAGCAATACAATCCACCTTTGCCTCAGTTTACTTTCTGGTGTATCAGGATGGAACCCACATCAGTTGAATTATAAATTAATGGGATCTTTCCCAGTGGAAAAAGCAGTCCTGTGAGATGTATTTTGGAAGATGAAACATTATAATTTCTGTTTATTAAAATAATTAACACAGGTACGTGGTTCAAAATCTTAAGCATTACAACTTGGTATACAGTGAAATACAAGACCCCCTCTCCCTCTGTCTCTCCGTTCTCCACTTCCCCAGTTCTTATCCTCTGCAATATTCTCATGCTTTACGAGCTCAGTGGAACAGAGTATTTGAAATGAACGCTTTCCTGTAACATGCCTGGGATGTGTGATTTCTGAAGGTATATTCTGACTGATATTCCGAGACAGATATTCCCACTGTGTGATTGTTTTAAGGCTGGTTACTCTACTCTCTTTGTTAAACTCATAAGTTTCCTACTCTCTCACTTATGGCACCTAAATTGCTACCCTTGCCATGATTCTAATACTTTTTTTTTTTGGCAGAAAATTTTCATTTATGACAAGATCCCCAATGACTAGGGGTAAAATAAAATGAGATAAATCAAGTGATAAAAAGGATACCTTACTTATTTTATTATCATTGTGGTTTTACCTCAATGGCTCTCAATCCTGACTATACTCTCTAGTAACCTAGAGGGTTTTAGAAAGAATTCCAGGCAACCTATTCTAGACAAGTCCTACCCTGGCCTAGAGAAGTGATTTTAAATTTATTAGGGTGGGGCTAGGGAGCTGTACACTTGGGTGTGATATTCTATAAATGTATATTAAACACTTAAAAATCTATGAGTGATTAAAAATTTTTAGTTATTTGTAAAGTTAAGAATGATGCTGACTATTTTTTCTGCCACTTGACAGGGGTGGTCGTATGATTTTTCATGGTTTATCCTTTCTATTCCTTGCTTTTTAAAAAGTTTTAGGGAAGTTTAATTTACACACCATAACATTTGCTCATGTTAAGTGTAAAATTTAGTGATTTTTAGGACATTGGCAGAGTTGTACAGCCATCATCATGATCCAATTTTGGAACACTTCTACCACCCCAAAAGAATCCTTGTACCCATTTGCAGTCACATCCTGTTCCTACCCCAGCCCCAGACAACCACTGATCCACTCTCCATCCCTGTAGACTTCAGCTATATTTAAAAAATCACCACAGATAATTCAGATGCTCAGTAAAAGTTGAGATCTATTCCCTTGGATTTTCCAGCAGACCTTAGGAATATTAACTATGTCAAAATTTTGACCTACAGAAGCAACTTTTAAATTAAACAAGATTGGTCCGGGTGCAGTGGCTCATGCCTGTAATCCCAGCATTTTGGAAGGCCAAGGCGGGTGGATCACCTGAGGTCAGGAGTTTGAGACCAGCCTGGCCAACATGGCGAAACCCTATTTCTACTAAAAGACAAACAAACAAACAAACAAAAAAACCCAAAAATACAAAAATTAGGCATGGTGGCATATACCTGTAATCCCAGGCACTTGGAAGGCTGAGGCAGGAGAATTGCTTGAACCAGGGAGGCAGAGGCTGCAGTGAGCTGAGATGGTGCCATTGCACTCCAGCCTGGGCGACAGAGTCAGACTTGGTCTCAAAAAAAAAAAAAAAAAAAAAAAATTAAACAAGGTTGTTTCTCAATTTCATGGGGCCCTCAGATTACTCTGACTTTGGATCCCTGTTAAAATGTATTTTGTTCCTCTTTCCACCGACAAGTTTTCACTCTCAGATACAGGCCAACATAGAATTATGTGGTTGGTTGAAACAACCTCTTCCCATCTCCTGCTTCTCCTCTTCCACATGGAGACCTGAGATGGAGAAATCCCAACAGGCAAACTCAATGGGCCGATGCAGTCTTTGTAATACAGTCCAAGCTCATTAAATTAGGTATCTCATCTTCTTTCGGAGAAAAGCATGATCGTTTAGGACATTTGGGTGTCAAAAAAGAGCTTCTCAAATGTACTCGATTCCCTCTCTGGCTTCTTGGACTTGTGGGACTTGCCCCTCCTGCAGTCCTCCTGCTCCAACCCCCACCCCACGTTGAGAAAAGAGGCTCCAAGTCTGGCTTAGCGTCAGCCTTCATCCCTGTGGTTTGACGACTCCATTGCCAATCTCAGTGGCTCCCAAACTTTGCTGCCCGTTAGAATCCACAGGGAGCTTTTATAAATCCATTGCTCAAGTCTCACCCATGCCAATGAAATCAAATAGCTGCGGATGGAAACTAGGTGTCAGTATTTTTATTAAAAAGATCCCCTTGTGATTGCAACGGGTAATAAAGTTTGGGATCTAGACTGTGATGTTCTGTTTTCTAGCCATATTCTGCTTTAGTTCCTAGCCCTTTGTTTTCTAAACTCTTTTTTTCCCCCCTGGGCTGCTTGACCCCGTTTCCAAGCTGTCACCTGGGGTTCCTGGGTAACCTCAATTCCTCATGTCTGTCAAAACTGAGGGATTTACGAGACGTTGCGCTAACCTAACATTAAAAGGAAATCTTAACTCTAGGAATGGGGAGACCTTTGTAACTGTTTTCATGTTCTCCTGCCATCTGGTTCATCACCAAGAAGTGTTTGGCACTTAAGGACATGAAAGAAAGAGATAAAGTATCAGGTTATGCTCTTAAAAAAATACATTCTAAAAAGACAATCTACAGAATAGGAGAAAATATTTGCAAATCATATATTTGATAGAAGTCTAGTGTCCAGAATATACAAAGAATCCTTACAACTCAACCACAAAAGGATAAACAACCCAATTAAAATATGAGCAAAGGGCTTGACCAGACGTCCTTCCAAAGAAGACATACAAATGGCCAAAAAGCATCAGAAAAGGTACTCAACACAATTAGTCATTAGGAAAATGCAAACCAAAACCACTTCACACACATTATAGGATGGCTATAATGAAACAAACAAAGGAAAGTGACAAGCGTTAGGGAAGACGTGGAAAAATTAGAATCCTTGTACATTGCTGGTAGGAATGTAAAATGGAGCAGGAAAACATTTGAAGGTTCCTCAAAAAGTTAAAACGAGCAAGAGATCTAGCAAGACCTGAGATCGGGCAAAATTTCCCAATGTAAGTCAAGAAAATGCTGAAAACCTGATAGCACTGTCACCACCAACAGCGATTTCCCCCTCAGTTCCTTCAACAAACACGTACTGAGCACCTATGCCAGGTACACTGTAAACTGTACACTTAAAATAAGTACATGTTATGGTGTGTAAATTAAACTTCCATAAAACTGTTTTTTTTAAATGCAAGGAACAGAAAGAATAAACCATGAAAGTCATATGACCATACGTGTTGAGTGCCAGAAAAAGTAGTCAGCATTATTCTTAACTTTACAAATAACTAAAATTTAAAAAATTACTTATAGATTTTTAAGTGTTTAATATACATTTATAGAATATCACACCCAAAAGTACAGCTCCCTAGTCCCACCCTAATAAATTCACATTCACTTGTCTAGGGTAGGACTTGTCTAGAGTGGGTTGTCTGGAATTCTTTCTAAACCCTTCGAGGTTACTAGAGAGTATAGTCAGGATTGAGTGTCATTGATGTAAAGATGGAGCAAGTCCTCTGGGTATATATTCAAAATACCTGAAAGCAAGTACTTAAATACTTGTGCAGGAATGTCTACAGTAGCAGTATTCACAGTAGCCCCAAAGTGGAAACAGCACAAATGCTCCTGAACAGGTGGATGGAAAAACAAAATGTGGTCTGTGCATACAATGGAATATTATCCAGGCATGAAAAGGAATGAAACAGGGATACATGTTACAACATGGACACATGCTACAACATGGATGCATGTTACAATACGGACATGTGCTGCAAGATGGACACATGCTACAACACAGACACATGCTACAACATGGATACATGGTACAACATGGATATATGCTACAATATGGACACATGCTGCAATATGGACACATGCTACAACATGGACACATGCTACAACATGGACAAACTCTACAACATGGATGCATGTTACAATACGGACACGTGCTGCAAGATGGACACATGCTGCAACACAGACACATGCTACAACATGGATACATGGTACAACATGGATACATGCAACAATATGGACACATGCTACAACATGGACACATGCTACAACATGGACAAACTCTACAACATGGATACATGGTACAACATGGATACATGCTACAACATGAACACATGCTACAACATGGATGCATGTGACAACCCGGGCAACATGGACACATCCCACAACATGGATGCATGCGAGAACATAGATACATGGTACAACATGGACACATGCCACAACATGGATATGTGCCATAACACGGATATATGGTATAACATGGACACATGCCACAACGTAGATACATGCTACAACATGGATACATGTTATAATACAGACACATGCTACAGCATGGATACATGCGACAACACGGATACATGCTACAACATGAAGGAGCCTTGAAAACATTACGCTAAATGAAAGAAGCCAGACTGAAAAGGTCACATGTATATGATTCCATTTAGCTGAAATGTCCAGAACACACAAATCTATGGAGACAGAAAGCAGATTGGTGGTTGCCTGGGGCTGGCAGGAGGGAGAAATGGAAAGTGGCTGCTGGATGGTTGCAGAGTTTCTTTGGGGTGATGAAGATGTTTTGGAACTTGATAGAGGTGGTGTTTGCACAACATTGTGGATATACTAAATGCTATTTGTTTGTATACTTTAAAATGGTTAATTATGGCTGGATGCGGTGGCTCAGGCCTGTAATCCCAGCACTTTAGAAGGCCGAGGTGGGTGGATAACTTGAGGCCAGAGTTTGAGACTGGCCTGGCCAACATCGCGAAACCCCATCTCTATTAAAAATACAAAAATGAGCTGGGCGTGGTGGCGTGCCTGTAATCCCAGCTACTTGGGAGGCTGAGGCAGGAGAATCGCTTGAACCTGGGAGGCGGAGGTTGCAGTGAGCTGAGACTGCATCACTGTACTCCAGCCTGGGTGACACAGCAGCGAGACTCTGTCTCAAAAAAAAAAAAAAAAAAAAAAAAGGTAATTTCATGTTCTATGAGATTCACCTGGACTTTTGTTAAAAATGAAAAAATTACATTCTTGGTTGTCAGAATCCCACTCCCTCCACATGCCCTGGAAGCCAGTTTGCTGTGTTCTCTGGCAGTTACCTGTGGGTCCTTCACATGCATGGGAAAGCAAACAGCAGGACTGGGTGCCACCCAATTTATGGCTTGCTTTTTAATCATATCACTCCTATGTTAGTGTCCAATAAAATGTCAATCTTCAAATAATCCTAAGAACTGCGGAAGCGTCATTGGAAAGAAGAGAACCTCTGGAAATACAGCTTTATGACCTTTTATTTGGAAGACCTGGTGGCTGACACTGCAGCTGTCTTTGCGGACAGGTTACTGACCAGCCACATATCCCGTAAGACCAAGTCCCCTCAACCACAGACTAGCACAGTGTCCTCCATTTCACTTGATGCCCAAGAACGGCTTGAATTGCATCCGTTTAAATTTTTTTTTTCGCTTTTTTTTTTTTTTTTTAACTTTATGTTCTTATTTTCTTTCTTTCTTTTTTTTTCTTTTACTATAAGTTCTGGGATACACGTGAGAACATGCAGGTTTTTTACACAGGTGGACATGTGCCATGGTGGTTTGCTGCACCTGTCAACCCGCCATGTAGGTTTTAAGCCCCGCATGCATTAGCTATTTGTCCTAATGCTCTCCCTCCCCTTGCCCCCCACCTCCTGTTTTTAAAATTATTCTGATGTCTTTCTTTGCTCTGTGAGCATCATGACTCTGCCTTTGCTGTGAAGGCTTCGGTTGTCTTCGCAGCCACTTGATGTGGCTCCTGGCATGGAATGGGTGCTCAGGACGTGTTTGTTGAAGGAACTGAGGGGAAATAGCTGTTGGTGGTGACAGTGCTATCAGGTTTTCCGCCCTTTCTTGGCTTACGTTGGTAAATTTTGCCAGCTCTTAGGTGTAGCACTTATGTTGTCATGAAGCAGGGATTCAGAGACAAAAGTAATAACTAACTTTGGTTCCAGAAGACTCTGGTTACAGAAAAATCTAGATAAATCCCCCTTAGCTAGGGTTTCCAGATGAGATATAAGATGCCCAGTTTCATTTGAATTCAGAGAAACACTATGTCCTGTGCAATATTTAGGATATGCTTGTACTAGGAAATTATTCATTGTTTATCTGAAATTCAAATGTAACCAGGCATTCTGTATTGTAATTTGCTAAATGGGACAACTCTACCCGTTAAAGGGCTGCATTGTGACTGGCTGTGAAACCCCCGGCTCCAGGGTCCCGGCCAGGGTTCAGTCTCTGCTCTGCGGCTGGAAGGGCAAGCCCCTGTTTGGCCTCTGCAAAATCTCTGTACCTTTGCCAGGAAACAATCTGGTTGTTATGTGAGGGTTTCCAGCATTGTTCACACAGAAATTACTCAGGTATGAATCATTTGACCTCATAGTTGGTTGTGTTTTGGTTTTTAGTCCAATATGAAAATCCATGTTATCTTGTTTTGATGTTGGCTGTGGCTCGGTCAACCCAAGAGTATGGCACGGAGGCTTTGGCTTTTCTCTGTAGCCCAATTACCGGTGAGCCATCCTCCTCTTTACTGTGAGGTTTCACTCCTTTTCTTCCTTTTTCCTGCTGCCTTGGCTTGCTGTGGGAGGTGGATGTTGTCAGTGTGTATGACCCGGGCCACCACAGCTGTGGCTGAACCAGAGGTGGGTCGGGGGACGTGATGCAGATCACCAAGAGCATCGGGCACACCCCTGAACCCTTTCGGGAAGAGAAACATCAGTTCCCTTGAAGCGCTCCTCCCTCCATCTGCCCAGCTACGTGCTAATGCGTTTCATCATTTTCATCCTCAACGTTCCGCAAGCTGGAAGTGAACTCTCACATGTTTCTGGCGCTGTGCGAGGTTCCTGGAATCTACAGACGTCTAAGATGTTGTCGCTGCCTTTGCAGAACTTAGAATTGGCAATTAAAAAATGGCAACCTGTCTCCTGGGTTCAAGCGATTCTTCTGCCTCAGTTTCCCCACTAGCTGGGGCTACAGGCTCACGCCACCAGGCCCGGCTAATTTTTGTATTTTTAGTAGAGACAAGGTTTCACCCTGTTGGCCAGGCCGGCCTTGAACTCCTGACATCAAGTGATCCACCTGCCTTGGCCTCCCAGAGTGCTGGGATTACAGGTGTGATCCACCATGCCCGGCCCATCTTAGTCATTTCTAAGTGTTTGGCAGTGTTGAGTCTATTCACACTGGTGTATTGCCAATCTCCTGAACTTTTTCATCTCCCAGACTGAAACTCTGTACCCATTAAACACTGACTCCCCATCTCTCCTTCCCCCTGGAGTCCCAGATAACCACTGTTCTCCTTTGTGTCTCATCTATGAGTTGGACAACTTTGCATACCTCATGTAAGTGGACTCATACAGTATCTGTTCTTTTGTGTCTGGCTTATTTCACCTGACCTAATGTCCTCAAAGTTTATCCCTGTTGTATCACATGTCAACATTTCTCTTCTTTTTAAGGCTGAATTATATTGCACTATGTGTCTGTACCAAGTGCCACTCCACTTTTCTCGGTTATTAGCCCCTGCTCTGCCTGCGGGCCAGAGAACACTGTAAAGGCGTTTAACAAAAGTCTCTCAGTCTCATATTCCTTGGCTGCTGTACCATTGTTTCCGGTGGGCTTCCATTTGGTTGAGTTTCAAATGCTTGGAGCAGCTAGTATTTGAGGTCTCCAATGGACACAACGTGATGGCAGAAAGGGATAATGCATACATATATATATATATATATATATATATATTTTTTTTTTTTTTTTTTTTTTTTGAGGCAGAGTCTCACTCTGTTGCCCAGACTGGAGTACAGTGACACAATCTTGGCTCACTGCAACCTCTGCCTCCTGGGTTCAAGCGATTCTCCTGCCTCAGCCTCCCTGGTAGCTGGGATTACAGACATGCGCCACCATGTCCAGCTAATTTTGTATTTTTAGTAGAGATGGGGTTTCTCCATGTTGGTCAGGTTGGTCTTGGACTCCCGACCTCAGGTGATCTGCCTACCTCGGTGTCCCAAAGTGCTGGGATTACAGGCATAAGCCACTGTGCCTGGCCTGAGAATGCATGTTTTTAAGGATTCACTTTTAGAATGTGTGCTTGCTGGGTGAGGTAGGTGGACTTGTTTTCATGCATAGTCTCTCTTGGGAAGTTTTTCAAACATGGAAACTGAGAGTTGGGAATCTATTGTTTTAGGAAGGAAGAGCATTGAATAAGCAGTGAAGAAAGCTGATTTGCTAAGAAACCTGGGCAAACATCTACTTAACTATAGAATACTAGAGTTGAGTTTGAATCCCTTCAGCTATAAATTTGAATTAGTAGTCTGTGCTATGTGTTGCTATCATATCTATATGACACTGTTTTCCAAAAGGATTTAAAATAGCAAACATTCATGTAAGGGGAAGAAAAATCCTTTCCCAAAAGAAAACTGTGGATAGTGAGAGACTTATGAAGGCATTTAACCAAATTCCTTCTTGTCATCATTGCCTCTGTGTTACCAGTTTTTCTTTCAATCCTCTGCTGATTTGCTTGAATTTTGTCTTTATTTGCTACCCTCAGAGCGTAGTGCTCCAATTATTCACAGTATTTTTGACCTCCATATATTTAAGAAATTGCCTCGTTGGATCCCAGGTGAGCAGGGCTCAGAAACAAACATAGACAATTTAAGGTTCTTTCTAAAGAGGAAATGAGCAGGCAGTGTGTGTTGGGAAATCCTTTTGTCAATGCACCAGGTGTTGGCTGCTTTTCTCCCACAGCAGCCAAAACCCAGACCCTCAGGAAACAGAGGCCAGGAAATCCCTCTGCCCGTCGACCCAGAGGGTGGCGCTTCCAGCCCATGGTTGTAAGCATGGGGCTCTGCTCCTCAATCTTTCACCTTTAGACATTTTACACAGCCGTTGGCTGCCAATTTTCCCCACGTGATAATTGTCTGGGAAAACATTGTATGTTTGTGACCAACATCTGTGTATCAGGACATCACTAAGGACATATGTTTTGTTCTCAACTTTCTCTTCAGCTCTGATGCACAAGCTATAAATTACTTTGTCATCACCCAATAGGATCAGTCAGAGGAATATTTAATGGCACTTATAGGCATGGTTCTTAACTTTCTTTAGAGTCCTTGGAGAATGTGGCAAAATTAATGCATCCTTTCTTCAGAAAAAAATGTACATTTACGCTTACGTGCAAAATTCTGTATATGATTTTAGGGGACTTTCAGACAGCTACTGACTTCATTATACTTTGTAAAGATTTTTTTTTAAAGATTATTCTTTATGTAAGTATATTGACATATGTATAATGTGTATATCTATTGAATTTCCTGTTATGAATGTTTATTATGTGTCTGTCCTTTTGAAATATGATTTGTTTTTATCAAGCTTTCAGTGGTATAGAGAAAACTCTCATGACAAAATGTGAACTGTATGTTATCAAAGAGCATTTTTTTCTTTATAAATTGCCTTTCATAATGGACAAAGAGTACAAGAAACTACTTCTGAAGGGGAAGAGGATGGAGCTAGTATGTATTGAGCACCTGCTGTCTGCCAGGTACCACGCCGGGCACCTTACATATGAGATCTCACTTCATCTCAACAATGATTCTATGACTGTGGAATTGTTCCCATGTAACAGACATGGCACTGAAGCTCAGGAATAGTAAGTCAGTCGTTTTGATTCAGTCACACTCTAGAGCCCACTAGTTTGCAAAGATAACACAAAGCTTCTTGCTCAAAAATACTGGGTTTTAGAAAAGAAGAGCGCCCCCTGGGAACCCTGGTGGCCTGAGAGGCAGGGAAGAGTCGGTGAGTGGAGGAAGAGCGTGAGTGAATTTTCCCAAGGGCAGGAGGGGCAGTTGTTTATCCCTGGGGTTTTCTTGTATGGGACCACCAATGCCTGCATGAAGACAGGAAGATGGCATTAGAAGACTCTGCCTTCCCCAAATTGGGGCAGCTGTTCCAGCTCGCCCTAGACGTCGGCAGGAAGGAGAGAACACGAAGGAGGAAAGAGACATGGGTTCTCATTAGACAAGTGTGTCAGATTCTTCCTCTTTTTTGGTCTGCACCAATCTCTTTCCTTGTGGTCTTCATTAACCTGCGACTCTGAGGACCCTGCGGGTGACACTCATTTTTGTGCTTAGGAAATATCTGTGGCGGTCAGCAGGGTGAGCCCCCATTCACAGCAAGGAAAAACGGAGTCATGTTCTTCTGCTCTGGAATTTTGGTCAGTAACGGTGGAACAGCCCATACGAACCTACTTAACAGATTTTTTTCCCCCTTAATAAAAAGATGATTCTATTTTCCAGAGATGCTCCTCTGGCATTGCTCCCAGTAAACTTTAAAAAAACAAAAACAAACAAACAAAAAAACAACGTAGTGAAAAATTTTTTGGGTCACATTTACTGTCTGATTCTTACTGGGCGGTGGTTGGCCTCAGGAAGCAGGCTCCTTGGTGAGTAACCAAACTGAGAATCAACCCACTCTTTGGGTGTGTAAAATAAGCCCATTTAGTTGAATCTCATGAATTTTCATCATGAACTAGTAAAACCAGAGGTCACTAGGAAACCAACATAATCATACAGTATCCTTCCTCATGGTCCACATCAAAGAGCCTAGTCAAGTGAATGATGAAGAGAGAAATTATACTTTCTAATCCCCAGTGCTTTTACTCAGCCATGAATGGTATTGATTCAGGGAGCTTGTGAAAAGCATTTTCACGAGACAGATTGGAAGCAAGACTAAGTAGGTACATGCTGGCAGCATAGAGTCTAATCTAATTATTGTAGAATCTTAGAGATAATCTAAGTGCTGCCTAATTGCATATAACACATTTTATTGACTCTTTTCTATGAGTAAGGCACACAGACTGTGTGTGGGGTACATACCTATTTTCTGTGGGCAAAAACCAGAATTACCCAGAGGGCTCGTTAAAACACAAATGGCGGAGTCCCATCCCCAGAGTTTCTGACTTCGAGTTTCTGGAGTGGGCCTGAGAACTGGCATTTCTAGCAAGTTCCCAGGAGCTGCTGCTGATGCTGCTGGTTCAAGATCACACTGTGAGAACTGCTCTACACCCTCATGGGGGGGATTATTCCAGGGTTCGCTTGAGCCCTTCTAATGGGATGGGTTGTGAAAGCGGCCGATCCCAACAGGACAACTTTCTTAGAGTTTACCAACACTGCGCTGAAAAGTGCCTCCCGGAAACTCTCTCCCTGGTCCTAACTCTGCCGGCCGGAATTGCTCTGGACACACCTAATCCTCATTTAACAAATGCCCATGCACGTTCCTCCTAAGGAGGGCAGAGAGGGGTCGGTTTGGCCAATAACATTGTTATGTTCCATGCCTGTTTAATCTACTTTGCTAACAATAAATTTAAATGTTAATAACTGGGGTGTACATACACCATAAAGGGTACAAATGTCATGTGTACAGCTTGATAAAATTTTACATAGGTATACACTCATACAACTGCCTTCCACATCAAGACATGAAATATTTTCACCCTTCCTCAAAATTACCCTGTCCTGTTTCCCGGTCCGTAGCTGGCCCTCAAAAGCCAGCACTGTTCTATTCCAGTTGCCATGGATATTTCCTGCTCCTCTTGAACTTTATGCAGACGGAAGCAGAGAGAACATGCCCTTTTGTATCTGATATTTTCAAGAAGACTGTGAGGTTTAACCATGTTCTAAATAGCAATATTAGTTCTTTTGTTTTAATTGCCTTGTGGTATCCCAAGTTTGGCTTGTGTTTATAGTTGTATATTTAATTGCTCTTTCTATTTTTTTTTGCGGGGGTGGGGGTGTTGTGGGATGGAATTTTGCTCTTGTTGCTCAGGCTAGAGGGCAATGGTGCAATCTCAGCTCACTGCAACCTCCGCCTCCCTGGTTCAAGTGATATTCTCCTGCCTCAGCTTCCTTAGTAGCTGGGATTACAGCCACCACACCCACCTATTTTTTTGTATTTTTAGTAGAGACGAGGTTTCTCCATGTTGGCCAGGCTGATCTCGAACTCCTGACCTCAGGTGATCCACCCGCCTCAGCCTCCCAAAGTGCTGGGATTACAGGCATGAGCCACCGCGCGTGGCCCCTCCTTCTATTCTATATAGTTAAGGTTGGAAATTGATATGGTTTGGCTCTGTGTCCCCACCGAAATCGCGTTTGGAATTGTAATCCCCATGTGCCAGAGGAGTGGCCTGGTGGGAGGTGATTGGACCATGGAGGTGAATTTCCCCGTTGCTGTTCTCGTGATAGTGAGTGAGTTCTCACGAGATCTGATGGTTTAAAAGTCTGGCGCTGCCCGTTTCTTTCTCTCTCTCTCCTGCCGCCGTAGCGAGGTGGTCGCTTCCTTTTTGCCTTCCGCCATGATGGTAAGTTTCCCGAGGCCTCCCCAGCCATACGGAACTGTCCATGCACTGTCTGGATTTTCCCACCTCCTTCAGATGAGCAGATCTGTGGATGCATGTTCTCTCTTATGTAACTGTCTCCCTACAAAAATAAACTTTTTTCTTTGCTGGCTCTCTGATCACTTCCAAAATCCCTGTCCTTGATAAGTGCGAATAATAGAAGAATCGGTTGTACGTTGTGGTTCCTGTTAAGGTTACACCAAAATTGTCTCTGAAAAATAATTGTCTGTTTTGTTAAAGGAAATGTTTAAACTTCCTTTGACTTGTGTCTAATAAACCCTCAGCAGAAGGAAGTTTATTTTTAAATACAAATTACTGTGGCCACTTAACGCCTCATTTCCTTTTTCATTCTGCTAATTGGAGATGGGAAATTGCTGGTCAGCCTATTTCATGCTATCAACTTGAGTACGTTTAAAAAGATAATCAGAGGCTTTGCAGCAGTTTTAAGTCTGGCTTTGATTCAATATCTGGATAAAAAGCCTCCATATGCCCTTATGATTAAGAATTCTTGTTTATGTTTTCATATTTTCCATGGTGCATGCAGACTTCATCCTTTGGGTTTTTATTGCTAAGTACGTAGATATAGTGTTGTTTGGGTTTATAATAATTCTCTGGATTCTAACAGGAAATGAAGGTCAGGAGTAAAAGATGGGATGCCCTTTGCTTAATCTGTCATCACACTAGGTTTTCATAAATTACATAACATCCATTTATCTGTTTATCTTTCTGTAATTCGAATTTATATCCTAAATTTCATGTTAAAAAGCTTTGAGGTTTTTTTTTTTGTTTTTTTTTTTGTTTTTTTTAACTGAGCCACAGGCTGGGCATGGTGGCTCACGCCTGTACTCGTAGAACTTTGGGAGTCCAAGGCAGGAGGATAGCTTGAGCCTAGGAGTTCAAGACCAGTCTGAGCAACATAGCAAGACCTTGTCTCTACAAAAAACGACAACAAAAAATTATCGAGGTATGCTGGTACGTGCCTGTAATCCCAGCTACTGGGGAGGCTGAAGTGAGAATCACTTGAGTCCAAAAGTTTGAGGCTGCAATGAGCTGTGATTGCACCATTGCACTCTGGGTGACAGAGTGAGACTCTGTCTCAAAAAAAAAAAAAAAGGAATACAGAAAAAGAGAAATCCTGTAGGACAAATGACCAGCGAGTTATCACATATATGTAGCATCAGAAAACAGGTGGAGGCAGACACTGGAGATTAAAAGAAGCAAGAAACAAAAATGGAATGTGATTGGGGACTCTGTTCTAATCTTGATTCAAACAAATCAACCATACCAAGACCCTTTCTTTAGGGAATCAGACAAATTTAAATACAAACTGAGAATTAGATAATAGGGCATTGAGCATTAATTTTGTCACTTGTGATAATGGTTTTGTGGTTATGTTAGTAAAAGAGTTCCTACAGGTAAAGGCATACTGCAGTATTTATGGATGAAATAATGGTGTCTGGAATTTGTTTTTAAAATACTCTAGGAAAAAATGGTCAGGGAATAGATAAAAACAGATACTAAAGATTGGTAACATGCTGATGCTTGTTAAAGCTGGGTGATGGATACAGGGAATCATTTTACTATTCTCTCTACTTTTGTGTGTTTTAAAAATTTTCATAAGAAAAGGTTCAAAAATAGGCATAAGAGGGAAGCTACATGATGACATATTTGTCACATTGTGATATATGAGTACAGTCTTAGGAGTTCCTGTGAAATACAAGCCTGTAATAAAATGAAATCTAAAACTCTGTGTCTGCCAAACAGTTCTTATTTCTTTTTGGAAAAAAATAAGTTATTAATTATGTTTCTGCTTTGTTTGCAGATGATTCTGGGCCTCCCCCATCTACTGTCATCAACCAAAATGAAACGTTTGCCAACATCATTTTTAAACCTAGTGTAGTACAACAGGCCAAGATTGCCCAGAATGGAGTTTTGGGAGACTTTATCATTAGATATGATGTCAATAGAGAACAGAGCATTGGGGACATCCAGGTAATGAGATTGTTGTTGCTATTTCACATTGGTTGGTCGATACTTTGGATAGACTCAGACTGTAGATTCCAGTGTTTACCTAAGGGAGAGAGAACTTTCTGCTTCTTAGTAAATTTGTTGTAACCTAAAATATTTCTTCAAAGAGACTAGTGGTATTTTTTTGCTGAGCGTACCTATTTCTGGCTTCAGTAATCTGCAGAGCAAGTGAAATCTGTAATGTCAAGCTCCCTGTGGTGTTTTAGATGAAATTAGAATTTTAGTTCATGCTCCATTTGATTTTATTTTTGAGACCGAGTCTCGCTCTGTCACTGAGGCTGGAGTGCAGTGGCCGATCTTGGCTCACTGCAACCTTTGTCTCCCAGGTTCAAGCGATTCTCCTGCCTCAACCTCCCAAGTAGCTGGGATTACAGGCACCCACCACCACGCCCCGGTAATTTTTGTATATTTAGTAGTGATGGGGTTTTGCCATGGTGACCAGGCTGGTCTCGAACTCCTGACCTCAAGTGATCTGACCGTCTCAGCCTCCCAAAGCTCTGGGATTACTGGCATGAGCCACTGCAATTGGTCCATGTTCCATTTTAATTAAAAGAGTCTGCTTATTTTCCTTTAGGTCTTACTGTTCCAGAGACAGGGTGGGGATATTAAAACCTATTAATTGCATCCAGAATGTAGAGAATCTTCATGTCTCAGCTTGTAAGATGCTTGGTAAAAAAACAGATAGCGAAGGAAGCCGAATTCTCAAGTAGCAAAGGTCCAGGGGATGGATAATTAAACTTGAACTGGTAGTCATCATTGATCAATTTTAAAGGGAAGAGTCTACCCTTATACAGATTAAATTAGCAATTAGTTCTCTTGGAGGGATCAGGGGCTTAGATAATTTTACTCCAGGTGTGGAATCTGACCCTCAGCTCTGTGTCATGCTTTAACTTTTAGAAATTCCATAGAATACGCACTTCAGGTATTTTTCCTCCCTACTCTAGTTACTACCGTTTTTACTTTCTTTTCTCTCCACCAGGTTCTAAACGGCTATTTTGTGCACTACTTTGCTCCTAAAGACCTTCCTCCTTTACCCAAGAATGTGGTATTCGTGCTTGACAGCAGTGCTTCTATGGTGGG
Source organism: Papio anubis (assembly GCF_008728515.1). Classification (NCBI taxonomy): domain Eukaryota; kingdom Metazoa; phylum Chordata; class Mammalia; order Primates; family Cercopithecidae; genus Papio; species Papio anubis. The sequence goes on from NC_044986.1 coordinate 118,591,370, forward strand.
AACCAAACTCCGGCAGGTGAGCGAGTGCCAACTGCCCATTTATTCCTCTCTCGCTTTTGCCTGGGACAAAGACTTGCTTTGCGAATAAAGTTCAGTAGATGCCAAACATCAGCTTTACCATCCAACGATTCCTGCCTATGGAGAGCCTTCCTGAGCAGATTCAGTGAAGTCATTGACATAAACTGTCATTTCAGCTTGGTGGTTTTAAGAGAGCAGAGGGATGTGCTAGAGAAATCCCTTGAAATAAAGGACACTGGCAGAGTGGATAATGTAAGTGAGACAGGAATACATCGACAGGGCCAGTCCTCAGCACGACCATTGATGGAATAATTCTGTTCAGTGATGAGTCCTCTGAGAACAGTGGAATAGAATCACTGGAAGCCTCCTTAGAATAAAGAACTCAGGTCTCAGTAAATCAGGACTGATGTTGTCACAAAATTTAGGATGAATCTTAAAATTTCCGGGTGGTGGGGAGACATTCAGGGCTCATGTAGTTTATGTTGAAAAATTAGATTCCTGAAAATATGACTATTTATACTTTTCTTGCAAACCGCTGGAAAAGACTGTTTCTTATCTTATTTTGGTATCATAAATGTCAGAATCTTGCATTTACAATACATTTCAAACTCACATAATAGAAAACAGAGCTACTGGTTGCCAGACCAGCTAATATCTTTACATTCTTCGAAAACATAAATCTCTTAGTTTGTCTTTTAAAATTCATCATCTGTTTTATTTATTTTTTTGAGATGGAGTTATGCTCTTGTTGCCCAAGCAGGAGGACAATGGTGCGATCTCAGCTCACTGCATGCAACCTCTGCCTTCTGGGTTCAAGGGATTCTCCTGCCTCAGCCTCCTGAGTAGCTGGGATTACAGGTGTCCACCACCACATCTGGCTGATTTTTGTATTTTTAGTAGAGACAGGGTTTCATCATGTTGGCCAGGCTGTTCTCAAACTCCTGACCTTAGGTGATCCACCTGTCTCAGCCTCCCAAAGTGCTGAGATTATAGGTATGAGCCACCACGCCTGGCCTATTTCATTTTTTTAATCAATTCACAATGCTTTTATGATTTAATGAGTGAGATACTATCTTAAATCTCATAAAAACTCTCTATCCCACCTGCGTCCACCTCTAGGTCCCACCTCACATGCTGTTGAACCTACTCCTATCTGATAAACTATTGCAACTATTTTTTTTCTCAATCTACTACTTTATAAATGGCTTCTTTGGCTATTTATGTTTTACAAATCCAGCAGTGAAATCTGTATCTTCTACATGGCATCTGGTTTTCCTACACTCCGATAGAGCAAAAACATATTCCAAAATATAATGTGAGACTAGGGTTTAACTGTTTTCTTTCGGAGCAGGGGTATCCAATCTTCCGGCTTCCCTGGGCCACACTGGAAGAAGAAGAATTGTCTTGAGCCACACATAAAATACACTCACACTAACAATAGCTAATGAGGTAAAAAAAAAAAAAAAAAAATCACACAAAAAACCTCACAATGTTTTAAGAAAGTTTATGAAATTGTGTTGGACTGCATTCAAAGCCGCCCTGGGCTGCATGTGGCCCGCGGGCCGGGGGTTGGACAAGCTTGTTTTAGAGGATAGCCAAATATAATGTCTAATTAATGTAGGGGGAAAATAAAATAACCTTGCTCTGTGAATCAGCTTTTAGTGGTTCTTTAACGTCATGTGCTTGTCCAGAGCGCAACGGGAAAACGGCTCCATTTTTGACATTTTCTTCCTTCTGCTTTCTTGACTTTCCACCCCGGAGTTCCTTTTTTTGCATGAGGAGCGTCATCCATGAGCATATTTTTTTTTTTTTTTTTTTTTTTTTTTTTGAGACGGAGTCTCGCTCTGCCGCCCAGGCTGGAGTGCAGTGGCCGGATCTCGGCTCACTGCAAGCTCCGCCTCCCAGGTTCACGCCATTCTCCTGCCTCAGCCTCCTGAGTAGCTGGGACTACAGGCGCCCGCCACCTCGCCCGGCTAGCTTTTTGTATTTTTTAGTAGAGACGGGGTTTCACTGTGTCAGCCAGGATGGTCTTGATCTCCTGACCTCGTGATCCGCCCGTCTCGGCCTCTCAAAGTGCTGGGATTACAGGCTTGAGCCACCGCGCCCGGCCCCCATGAGCATATTTTTAAAAAGAATTCTCTATCTTTGTCTGAAAATGATTTATTTTACTTTTATCCTTTAAGGATAGTTTTTACCAGGTACGGTATTTTACATTGGCAATGATCGAATGATGAATATAATATATGAAAATCTGCTTGTAGAAATAGTTTGAGGCCTAGGATGATGGTCTGTTCCTCTAGAGAAGGTCTGGGCTTGTTTCTGTCAGGTCCCTGGGAACCTGGGGGGGGGATTAAAATCTGGAATTACTTTAGTCCAGTTTCAGGGGTGGAGGTGTTTGGGCAGCCCAGATGGCTCGAAGCTGGACCGCAGTCCTTTTAGGAGCTGGTGTATTTCTGCTTTGCACACAGTGTAGAAGGTTTGCTAGAGCATCCCTAAACTGCAAAGGGGATGCGCAGCCTCTCAGGTAGCTCTTTGGCCGTGACAAACATCCTTTAGACACAAGTGGTCCCAAATGCTGAGCTTACCTCTTAAAATTTGCATCTTCTCTCAGATATTTTTTTCTCACGGTTTTGTTTGCTGTCTGCTCCTTTAAAGATTTTTTTAAAACCCCGTTTGTTTAGCTTTTTTAGTTCTTACTGGGAAGCTAAAGAAATTGTTTGTTTAAGTTGTTTTTCAAATCTCCTCTGTGATGTTTTAGGATTTTCAGTTTTTTGTCTGTGTCTGCGAAATCCAAACTGTAGAGTCCCTAGGGCTCAAGTTACTTGTAGGTTTCCCAAAGATTTTCCCAAAGTTTTCGTTACACCAAAGTGAAGCTTTCTTTTATAGTGGCTGATATTTATTGACGTTTTAGAGGCCACACAGCCTTTCCTTATTTACCAAATACCCTGTGAAGTTATTTGCATTATGTGCTACAAGTTCTTTTTTTTTTTGAGACGAAGTCTCACTCTGTCACCTAGGCTGGAGTGCGATGGCACGATATCGGCTCACTGCAACCTCCACCTCCCGGGTTCAAGCAGTTCTCCTGCCTCAGTTCCCCCAAGTAGCTGAGATTACAGGTGCTCGCCACTATGCCCAGCTAATTTTTGTATTTTTAGTAGAGGTGGGATTTCGCTGTGTTGGCCAGGCTGGTCTCGAACTCCTGACCTCAGGTGATCTGCCCGCCTCGGCTTTCCAAAGTGCTGGGATTACAGGCTTGAGTCACCGCGTCCGGCCCTAGGTACTTACAAGTTCTTAAGTGCCATTTGTTGATCAAGTTGTTTTGTGACATTGATGACTGTATGATAGATGCTGACAGAAGAATAATCATGGCTTCTTTTAAGACCATTGTAGGCCACAGAATACAGTGTTAATTAGGCTGACATATGATCAGTATGATAATTCTCATTTGGATTTTGAATCACTAAACAGTTACTGAGTGGGTGCCCTGTACTAGGTTTCCCCAGGCATCTCATTTAATTCCTAGGTACCTATGGATCTTCAGATGTTCTTTCTTTTGCTTTCTAAAAAAAAAAAAAAAAAAAGCTTTTTTCGGGCGGCGGGGTTTGTATTTCCTCTGAACAAACATACCTTGCTGAAGATATTTATGATTAAATTAACCAGTCTGAATTCCTGTGACTACCGAATAGTTTGTATTCTGATGTTTTTATTCACCCCCATATCATGAATATATCTTATGGAGTTAAATATTCTTTAAAAACCTGATTCTAATGGCCATAAAGCAATACTGTTCACTAGAAGCTTCTGTGAGAATGGGAATGTTCTACACCTGTGCTGTCCAATGCAATAGCCACTAGTCACATATGGGTGTTGAGCTAGTGAAGTATGGTTAATGCAAGTGAGGAACTGAATTTTTAATTTTATTTAATTTTAATAAATTTAAATTTGGATAGTTATATGTGGCTAATAGTTACCATATGGGAGTGTGTAGCTGCAGAACATTTATTCACCCTACCACCCATTAGAGACTTTTCAGCCGTTTCCATTTTTTGCGATTATAAACCCCATTGGGATGACTATCTTCATGTAGAAATCTCTGACGCATGCCATGTCAGTTTCTTAAATTAGATTCTTAGAATTGGAATTACTGGGGCAAAGAATACCAGCTAATTTGTGGGTTTGGTACATTTTCCAAAAACATTTTCTAAAAAGTCTGTGCCAATTTATAACATTTAAAACTGTTACCAGGCTAAGAATTCCAAATGGATTACGAGGCTAAAGGTAATCAATGAGCCACATCCAAAAATATGTTAAAAAAAAAAATACAGGTGCATATTTAGCTGATTTTCAAGTGGGAAGAAACTTTCTAAGCCTAAAAGCAGTATAATCACTTTTAAGCCTAAAAGTAATTACAAAGGGGAAAATCAGCAACTTTAGCTACATAAAAATTTTAAATTTTTGTTGTAAACAAAAAAAAAGTAAGCAAAAGACTAGAAAATTGCATGCAGGAAAGAGACAGAAGTGTATCATTAATATGTAAAGAACTGTTCCAGATTAATGAAAATTAATCCTGTATAAGAAAATGAGCAAAGGTTATAAAACAAACTACTAGAAAGAAATAAGAAGATTCAATAAACTTATGAAAAAATCATCAAGCATATTAGTAACTAAAGAAATGCATCTCAGGTACCAGAGTCACTTCAGGGTTTGACCCCAAACCTAGTCCAATCCACTGCCCCAGGGTTGTCTTCCACTTCCTGTGGGAGAATGATCAAGAATCTTCTTGCCAAATAACCCTCAGAAAAATAAACCCTGCCCCAAATTGTCCAGAGAAAAACTAATGAACGAAATCAGGGTCTCCTAAATGTACCTTTAATCATAAAATAATTCGGGCACTTCTTAAAAATATGGCATGGGAGATTTCCAAAATAGCTAAGAGTATTATGTGAATGATCTAATACAAGAATCTTTAGTCTTTAAAATAATTTGGTTGTTATCCCCATTTTACTGATGGAGAAACTGAGGCTTTGCAAAAGTAGATGAGTTGGCTAATAAATGGTGTCGGCAGCCTTTAGTCCCGGGTCTGAAGCCTGAGAACCAAGCCGTGCACCGTGCGAGTAACAGTGTGGTTGCGGTAAGAAGGCACACATGTGTGCAGCTGGCAGAAGTGCAAATGGATATAAGGTTAAGGCAGTCTTACATTTCAAGACCCAGTTGAGAAGGCTGCATTGCAGAAGGCAGGGATTTCCTTGCATGATGCAAGAGCAATGTAATAACAGATGTCAGATCATTTGTTATTCTCCCCTCTTCCTTCATTCCTGGATATTAAAATTCCATTCCTTGCTAGCCGCTGAAAGTCTGGCATGCACTCTGCTGGCTTCGAAGCTTCAGCGTGGCCTCTTTCCAGGAGAGCCACCCTAGACCTGCCAAACACGTGTCTGAGCAATTTCGAAAGCCCCTCGCTGCCTTGAGTGGTTTTGAAAACTGCCGACTATTTTTGCAATTCTCAGCTTCTCCAAGGCCACAGTACTAAGTGAAAAGCTTAGCTGGCTCTTCTAAGAGTCTTGTATATGATGTTATGTCTGTTGGTGAAGAGGACAATTATCCCAAGCACAGGGCTTTCATATTGTGTCAACAGGCTTGGCAATGTGGGACATTTGTCATGCATCCACATGGATTCTATTAAGAATCATTTGCTGTTATTCCTGATGTTCTTGACTCCTCTCATGTTGGACGGGCCTGAAAGACCTCGCTGCATTTATTGCAATGTAGGACACATAGTTGGCATTTAATAATTACTTGAACCATTGGTTTAGAAAAATTTGTAAACACCATTCAACCTTAAAAATATATACTCGGTAAGGGGTATATTGGCACCTTGGGAGCCCCCAAAGCTGTGTGCCTCTGGCATTTTCTGGTTCTTGCTGTAATCCCAGTGGGAACGTGATCCTGGAAGCCAGGACCTGCCCGGCTTGGGAACAGCAACAGGGCTGCCTGAGGTTTGCTAGCACGTGGCTTTGCTGTTTTCCCTCCCGGGTGCTTTTGCAGACAAGTTTGTTGAGAGATGGCTCTGGTGTCGGGTCAGGCAGGGTTTCTGCCTCCCAATTTGAGCTAAAACTTCTTGGTGAGAATGGGAGCTGAGAAGAGCCAAACAGACAAACAAAAAAAAAAAAAATAGGGGGAGAAAAATGTAATCAGGGAAGGCTTCTTTTTTTCTTGTTAGTTGCATGCTTAAAGCATTGACATTTGCAGACAGACATGTAGTCCTTGGGAGCATTAGAGTATGTTTTTCCTTGACCATGGTGTCCACTTTCTTGTCTTTCCTTTTCCTAATCTGTAGAATTCGATCTACTACTTTCACATTCATTTTAAAGAACTTGGCTAACGGACCTTCTTTGGCAACCAAGCAGTGACGAATGGATCACTTACCAGATGTTTTCCATACTTTAATGGTCTCCAAACCTGTTCCCACACTCTGTGTCCCTCTGTGCCAATTCTGGGTTCCCACATAGCCTTGGAAGCTTGTTTTCGTTTCTCCATTTTATTTGGTTGACAATTTTAGAGGGTAAAGAACAAGCATGTTTCTTATCTGTAATTGTCAAGTTAAAACGAGGGCAAACATGAATTAGTCCAGTTAAAATGAGGGCAAACGTGAATTAACAAGTAGGAGAACTGGGAGCTGCATGTCGATTTTGCTTCACTCACAGGCTTGCTTTCTGCTCTAGGACGTCGGTTTCTCCCTCACTGTCCGAAATTGGGTTCCCAAGAGCTATTTGGATATTTCATATGTAACCTTATGGGTGAATAATTTGTAAGCTCCATGGACTTGGGGAGCATCTTGTGTTTGATCATTACAATATGCATTCCCAACTCTTCACACATAGTGGGTAATGACATTTGCTGCCAAATTACCAGCCCACAAACAATAAATGTATCCTGCATTTTTCTGAGGCATAGTAGTTACCATTGAGCGATCAGTGCGTATCAAATGCTGTGAGGGTTTTACGTACATTTCTTCATTTAATCTTTCAGCCATCCGGTGAAATAGATATTGCTATCCCCATTTTATACATGGGAGGGTGGAGGCCAGGAAGATGATGTCATTAGGCTGAAATACACAACATTATAAGTAGGAAAGTCAGGATTCAAGCCCAGGTCAGCCTTACCTAAAGCACTTCACCATAACATCGTATGTGGACCATAACACAGTGGTGGTCTGTAGACCACTTCTCAAGCTTTGAGGCTCTGTTTTTGTCACCAAGTAATGTGAAGGACAGTGCTGCCCATCTCAGGTGAGTGCACACAGATGTCACCTACTCAAAGAGGTGCCAGCCAGCAGGCTGGTATTGTGAAAAACTCACGAAGCTATTCTGCTTTGATTCATAGAATTACTGAGCAACATTTTATTATTTAACATTAAGCACACCTTAGGCGTGTGTAGGGAGGCAGACTTCTTGCCCTTTTATGATGTGGATTGGGCAGGTGCTGTCCGAGTGTGCGTGCAGAAGGCAGAAATGTAGACTGAGGCAAGGTGGCTCGGGCAAGCTGGGTGACTGTCAAGTCCAATGATGTCCAACAGTGTGTCATTGTAGCTGCCCTCTTCAAACTATGTGGATCTGCCACATTTCAAAAGAGAGGATCCAGGTCAGGTGTGGTGGCTCATGCCTGTAATCCCAGCACTTTGAGAGGCTGAGGCGGGAGGATGGCTCGAGCCCAGGAGTTCGAGACGAGACTGGGCAGCATAGTGAGACCTCATCTGTACCAAAAAGAACAAAATTAGCCAGGCATGATGGCCCACACCTGTAGTCCCAGCTACTTAGGAGACTGAGGCAGGAAGATGGCTTGAGCCCAGGAGGTCGAGACTGCAGTGAGCTATGATGGCGCCATTGCACTCCAGCCTGGGCAACAGGGCAGGACCTTGTCTCAAACAAACAAACAAACAAAAATTAAATGATGGAGATCAAAGAAGGCAGTCAGGTTCACTGAGCAGCCTGGAGGAAAGCTCAGCATGAGCTGCGGGACCCAGAGGGCCTCTGAGGGCTTGCCGTCTGGTTAGAGGAGAGAACTCCCCGCACAAATGGAGGCACTCAGAAAGCAGGAGGATGCAAGCTTGCCCCATGAGAGCCTGCCTGAAAGACTGGGGGAAGGGGTCTCAGAAGGCAAGTGCTATGTGGCTATCATGCAACTAAAAGTCGACAACAGAGAACATTGGGTCCACTGCTTTGCCTGTTCAGGTCTAGGCCTTGTTTAAGCACCTGAAAGCAAGGCCCCAGGAAATATCAGAACAGCCTAGCTTCCCTTTTTGTCTTTCTGGAGCCAGTGTCGTCAAAACTCTTTTGTAAAGGGGCAGATGATAAACATCTTAAGTTTCACACACCAGATGGTTTTTTTTTTTCTTCTTTTGAGACTGAGTTTCGCTCTTGTTGCACAGGCTGGAGTGCAGTGGCGCGATCTCAGCTCACTGCAACCTCCGCCTCCCGGGTTCAAGCAATTCTCCTGCCTCAGCCTTCCAAGTAGGCTGGGATTACAGGCATGCGCCATCACACCTGGCTAATTTTGTATTTTTAGTAGAGATGGGGTTTCACTATGTTGGCCAGGCTGATCTCAAACCCCTGACCTTGGGTGATCCACCCGCTTCAGCCTCTCAAAGACAGGCGTGAGCCACGGCGCCAGGCTGAGGATTCATTTTTCTCCCCTCTCCCCCTCTTTCTTTCTGTAGAGACAGGGTCTCACTATGTTACCCAGGCTGGTTTTGAACTCCTGGACTCAAGCGATCCTCCTACTTTGGCGTCCAAAGTGCTGGGATTATAGGAACGAGCCACCGCGCCTGCCCGGCCCCAGATGGTTTCTGTTGTAACCACTCAACTCTGCTGTTGGAGATCAAGATCTGCTGTCTTCCTTGTGAAAAGAGCGCAGCCACAGGCAATATGCAAAGAAATGGGTGTGGTTGTGTTCCAGTGAAACCTTATTTACTAAAAAAGCAGGCGGCAGCAGAGGCCCCTGAGCCACGGTTTGCTGACACCTGTCTAGAGCGAGGACTCATCAAAATGACCTTGAGTTACATGCCAGTTGATTGTGTTTATTCTCATCTACTGGGCTGCCCTTGTCAAGACATTGCTACCAACAGATGTGTGTTTCAGGAAAACATTGCAAAACGGAGATTTGAGACTTGAGGCAGGAAGCAGGAGACAGTGGGGAAAACTGGTTTTTGTCCCTGACTCACAATATGAGGTAATAAATGATGGACAGAGGGCAAAATATTTTTTTCCTAGGCCATGAGTGAAAGCTTGAATTTTTAATTTCAGGAAAAAAATTGCTCCCCAACAATAATAATACAGATAATTTAAAATAAATTAGAGGCACCCATTTAAAAATGTATTGCTGTTGTTGAGGTAGTTAAGATTTACCCAGATGAAGTAGATCTTAAAGGTAAAATGAGGTCATATTTTATTTATTTTTCCTTTAAACTTTTATTGTAGGTTTAAGAGGCACATATACAGGTTTGCTAGATGGATAAATTGTGTGTTGAGGGGGTTTGGTGTACAGATTATTTCATCATCCAGCTAATAAGCATAGTACCTGATAGGTTGTTTTTTGACCCTCACCCTCCTCCCACCCTCCACCCAAGGCCCCAGTGTCCATTCCCTTCTTTGTGTCCATGTGTACTCAGTGTTTAGCTCCCACTTATAAGTGAGAGTATACAGTATTTGGTTTTCTGTTCCTGGGTTAATTTGCTTAGGATAATGGCTCCCAGTTCCATCCATGTTGCTCCAAAGGACATGATCTTGTTCTTTTTTATGGCTGCGTAGTATTCCATGGTATATTTGTCCCACATTTTCTTTGAGTCCACCACTGATGGTCATTTAGGTTGAGTCCGTGTCTTTGGTCTTGGGAATAGTGCTGTGATGAACATATGCGTGTACGTCTTTATGGTAGAATGATTTCTATTCCTTTGGGTATATACCCAATAATGGGCTGGCTGGATTGATTGGGAGCTCTGTTTCCAGTTCTTTGAGAAATCGCCAGACTGCTGTCCACAGTGACCGAAGTGTTTACATTCCTACCGGCAGTGTATAAGCATTCCCTTTTCTCTGCAACCTTGCCCGCGTCTGTTATAAAATGAGGTCATGTTTTTGAAATGTGGGGTATCTCTGAATGTGGGCACTCTGTGGCTGTCATACAAAGAGACACTTGTCAGTATAGAGCTCGGGGTGCTCCTGCATCACCTGCTCAGATCGCAGCCTTGCTGTGAGCATCGGAAAGTGTGGCGCCAGGAAATCACAGAAAGGCCTAGTTTCCCCCTTTCTGGTTTCCCAGTTTTTAAGTCCCAAATTGGAATTGGCAGACTTTTGCTGTAAAGGGCTAGATAGGGGCTGAAACGAAACTTTGCTACAAGTAACAGCGAGATAAACACTACAAGTCAGAGAGAATTAAATGAGAGAACAAACGTGGAAGTGCTTATCAGAGGGTCAGAACGCATTGTCACTCAGGGATTGTGTAATCTTGGCTGGCTGATTGAAATTGCAACTGGGTAAAATTCCTAAGCGCTGGTGTTGCCTGATAGCACAGCCACCCACTTCTCGGGTTCAGGACGCCTGACTCTCACTCAGCTTTCCACTTTGGCTTTAACTCTAGAGTTCAGATTCTCCAAATATGAAACAAATATGGGTTAGAGGCTGTGGGGGAGGCGCTAGGTATGGGGGACACAGAGATAAATGAGACACAGCCTTTCCTCACGAGAAGCTCAGAGAAGAAGAGAAAGTCAGGCAACAATTATATAGGGAGTGCTCCGTGTAATAGGGCATAGGTCAGAGCCAGTAGTTGCGCGATAGGGTGGTGATCAGTTCTTTTTAGTGGTGGGAGAGTAGGGGATGGTGGATGATTCTCAGAGGAAGGCATAGCTGGGTGAGTCTCAAAGGCCTCTTAGAAGTTAACTGAGTGGCTGGCATGAGAAGAGGGGGATTGGATCCAAGCAGAATGAGAGAGATGCATGACATGTACAAAGCATGGAGGCAGGAGAAAGCGTGTCTCCAAGGGCATCAGCCCTAAGTCACTTTCACCGAGAACTTTAGAATTTTGCTGGTGAAAAGAAACACGGAATAGACAAAGCCCGGTGGCTCCCGCCTATAATCCCAGCACTTTGGGAGGCCAAGAGGGGCAGATCATCTGAGGTCAGGAGTTCAAGACCAGCCTGGGCAACTTGGCAAAATCTCGTTTCTACTAAAAGTACAAAAATTGGCTGGGTGTGGTGGTGGGCACCTATCATCCCAGCTACTCGGTAGGCTGAGGCAGGAGAATAGCTTGAACCTGGGAGGCGGGGGTTGCAGTGAGCCATGATCACACCACTGCACTCCAGCCTGGTGACAGAGAGAGACTCCATTTCAAAAAAGAAAAAAAAAAAAGGAACAATTCATACGTTATTCAAAACTAACATAGATAGTGGAAAGGATTGTAGGGGAAAGAAAGAACTTGAGATAGTCAGGGAAAGATTAATGATGGAGAGGGAAAAGGAACTGGTTCTTGAAGATGGGATACAATTTTCTTGGCAGGAAAAGAATGAGTGAATTCTTGGTTGGGGAAAACCACGAAGCATGAAAGAAGGCTGAATATGCTATAGTGTGAAGGTTTGGGTTATGTTTTGGACTGGTTAACTTGAAAATCTTCCTGATACAAACATTTAGAAAAGGAGGTGAATTGGAACAGGTCTTTTAAGTGCATAGCTGAGCTGGTAAGCAAGACACAGTCTAAGAGTCTCAGAATGAAAAGAGAACGGGGAAGGAAAATGCTGAGCACGTGAGTTAAGTGATATCCCCCTGGAGAGTTACCAGTTGCTGGGTCCTCGGGCCTGAGGCTTTAATGACCCTGTGGGAACAGCAGATGAGAGCTTGGGCACTCTGAGGTGGGGGTTGAACCTGAGACCCCCGATAAAGCTGGTTCCATCAAAGGACTGCACCCTTAGGGGAGTAGTAGGCAGAGGAAACCTCCACCTGCTGATGCGGGAGGACAACATAGAAGATTGCCCAACGCTGTTTGACTTTGGGGGTTGTGGGGCAAGGGAAGACTTCCCTTATAACCATGGGACCCAAATCAGATAGCCTGGAAGCATGTGAGCAGGTGACTGAATGTCAACTACCATGGAATCAAGGAACTCTCTGATAATCCACCCATCAAGGGGTTCTGGGCCAGGGGGAACCTGGAGGTGCCTGGGAAGCTCCTGCGGGGCTGTGGCACCAACTTATGCTGCAGGGAATTTCCCCAGATAAAGCCCCTCTGAGAAGACGCTCCTGACACAACAGCACAAAACACACAAGGAGGCAGTCCACGCAGACCAAGGGACAGCCATGCAACGCACTTTAAAAATACCAGTATCAGGCTGGGCGCGGTGGCTCACGCCTGTAATCTTAGTGCTTTGGGTGGCCGAGGCGGGTGGATCATGAGGTCAGGAGATCGAGAGCATCCTAGCTAACATGGTGAAACCCTCTGTCTCTACTAAAAATACAAAAAAATTAGCCGGGCTGGTGGCGGGCACCTGTAGTCCCACCTACTCGGGAGGCTGAGGCAGGAGAATGGTGTGAACCCGGGAGGCAGAGCTTGCAGTGAGCCGAGATCTGCACTCCAGCCTGGACTACAGAGCGAGACTCCGTCTCAAAAAACAAAAAACAAAAAACAAAACCATATCAGCGTTGTTGAGATAGAATTCACAGACCATAAAAGCCACGCTTTCAAAGCATACCAGTCAGTGGCTTTTAGTATTTTCGGAGAGTTGTGAAACCGTCACCACTATCTAATTTTAGAACATCTCATCATCCCCCAAAGAACCCCCATACTTATTAGCAGTCATTGCTCGTTCACCCCTTTTGCTAGCCCCTGACTACTACTAGTCTCCTTTCTGTCTCTATGGATTTGTCTATTCTAGACATTTCGTATTAATAGAGTTATACAGTGTGCAGCCTTTTGTGCCTGGCTGCTTTCACGTAGCATGATACCTCCCAGGTTCAGCCATGTCATAGCTTGCATCTGTACTTCATTCTTTTTTACTGCTGAATAGTATTTCATTAGATGGATATACCATGCATTTTTTAGCAGAGATTCTGAGAGCGTGAAGTGAGTTAGAGCTTGCACAGAACTATGTGCTAGAGCTGCAGCTAAGCTCAGAGATGGGATTTAGTTGTTTACACCATGCTGAGGTGTAGGATTTCTTCAGTGGCTGATGGAAGGAGCCATGCAGCTGGAAGTGCTGTAGGAATGTAATTTGTGGGCCACAGCTGTTGATAAGACAAATAGGACACAGAAGTTATGAGACACGGGGAGCCTGCATGGAATGACAGCATATGCCCCACAAAAAGGAACTTCAGCCAGAGTGGTGACTATGAATGTGGAAGAAAGAAGAACTATGGAGCTGTTACTAAAGAAGAATCAGCGTGGCATGGTAATTAGCTGGATAGAGTTAAAAAAAAAAGATTCTTGAGACTTTGGAACCATGAGTGGAAGTAGGATATCCTAGAGGAGGAGCTGATTTGAGAGAAAAACATTTTGTGAGTTTGTTCTCACACTGCTATGAAGAAATACCCGAGACTGAGTAATTTCTGAAGGAAAGAGGTTTAATTGACTCTCAGTTCCACATGTCTGGGGAGGCCTCAGAAAACTTACAATCATGGCAGAAGGCAAAGGAAAAGCAGGCAGCAGGACAGAGTGAGTGCAAGCAGGGGAAATGCCAGATGCTCATAAAACCAGCAGATCTCATGAGACTCACTCATTATCACGAGAACAGCATGGGGGAAACTGCCTCCATGATTCAGTTACCTCCACCTGGTCCTGCCCTTGACATATAGGGATTGTGGGGATTAAAATTCAAGGTGAGATTTGGGTGGGGACACAGGCAAACCATACCAAATATTATGTATTGAGTTTTCAGCAGATTAAGACTGAAATGACAGTGGGGTGGTGAAGGTATTCAGATGGAGAGCCTGGAGGTGTGGACTTGAGAGACCCCAAAACAGATGTGGTAGCTGAAAAATGGATAAAACTCCTTCAGGGAAGAGTAGAGAGGGAGGGAGGATAGAAGGCCAAAAACTGAGCCTTAGGCCAGGCGCGGTGGCTCATGCCTGTAATCCCAGCACTTTGGGAGGCTGAGGCAGGCTGAGGCAGGCAGATCACCTGAGGTCAGGAGTTCGAGACCAGCCTGGCGAACATGGTGAAACCCTGTCTCTACTAAAAAGGCAAAAAATTCGCCCCGCGTAGTGGCACGCAGCTGTAGTCCCAGCTATTCAGGAGGCTGAGGCAGGAGAATCGCTTGAACCCGGGAGGTGGAGGTTGCAGTGAGCTGAGATTGAGCCACTGTACTCCAGCCTGGGTGACAGAGGGAGATTCCCTCTCAAAAACAAAACAAAGCAAAAACTGAACCTTAGAGGGTATCAGATTTGGTAGGACGAAGAGAGGGTGATGTGCATGTGATCAACAATTCTACAATCAATGAAGAGAAATTGTGGTGAGCGATTCAGTATCTTAAGGGTAGCCCTTGTCCTGAGCAAAGCTGCTGTTCAGGGATGGCTGTCGGCCCTGTGTGGTGGCGTTCCCCATCACGGGGTGTTCACACGCATTCCTGGGGCCACCTGGAAGGAGATCAGATCAGATCTCCTTCTCTAGAAGCAGATCACACAGAGGTTGGAGATGTGACCTGCTTGATGCTGGCTACTGGATACCAGGAGGGAGGCTGATGCTGCTAAGAGTGTCAGACTTGAGACACTGCGACTAAGAGTCTCAATGCAGACTTGTGTCATTGAGAGAGAGACAGGCCTGGCAAAGCAAAGCCTCAGCTAGTCCTCACTGCAGTAGTGTTTATGATTTAAATGGCCTGGCAAACTCTCCTTGAATTTGGCTCTGGAAGATCTGCTTCTGTGAGGACAAAGCAGTCACCCTCCCCAGATATGAACACTTGGCATTTGGCATTCTTGACCTCCAAGAACCCAGTTGGGCCGGCCCTGTCTCTGAATTGGGGTAAAGAAGAGGAAGTTCTCACAGTGACTGGTTGAGACACTGTTCCTTTGATTCTCTGAAATCTCCCACTTTTGCTTAGATGTGGTCATCGTGCACATTTCTACAGTTTGCCAAATGACATCAGTTGCTGATGTTTCAAGAGTGGTTAGAAAGATGGATAAGTAAAATTTGTCGGGAGTGGGGAGCCAAATTAAAATTAATAACAATTAAGAGCTCTTTCCCCACTGGTAGCAAAAAATATCATATTTAGTGGTGCCATAGTCTGTGTGTTAGTCCATTCAGGCCACTATAACAATCTGCCATAGACTGAGTAGCTTATAAACAACAGAAATCCGTTTCACACAGTTCTAGAAGTTGGAAAGCCCAACATCAAGATGCCAGCAGACTCTGTGTCTGGAGAGGGCCCACCTTCTGGTTCATAGACGCAACTTCTCCCCATGTCCTCCCATGGTGGAAGGGAGTAGCTAGCTAGCTCGCTGGGGTCTTTCATAAAGGCACTGATCCCAACCATGAGGGCTCTAATTTCATGACCTAATTACCTCCCAAAGTCCCCACCTCCTGGTACCATTACCTTGGGGGTTAGGATTTCAATCTTTGAATTTAGGGGGACCCAAACCATCCCTCGTGTACCCCTAGGCTATGCCAAATTCTTAGCTTGAAGAAGGATGTTCCAGTGAGCCAAATGTAAAGTCAGATAGTGATTTCCCTATCACCTCTCCTAGGTGCACGTGTAACTCGAAAGGGAAGGCAAAGGCCGAGGTAACAGGACAACCATCCAGGAGGAGAGACCGCACTCATGTCTGGTGGGCTGGGCAGAGCTGGGTTGATGGCAGCAGTGGGCTGGAGGGACCTAGTGCTCAGAGATGTTCAGGAGACAGTTGTGGTCATTTTGAGAATGTGCTAGACTGAAGGAGAATACCTAGAAGAAGAGAGAAGCATGTTTCGAGGGGCCAGGTGGGAAAATGGGGTTTCAGAGGTCAGATGAAGTCACAGCATTGGAATTGTTCTCCCCCCAGCATCCTGTCCACTGGCTCATATGTCTGAGACATGGAGCACATCTGAAACTTCAGCCAACCTCCACCCTTTATGACTGGCTAGAACTTAGTTCTGAGGCCATTTTGCTTTTCTTCCCCAGGTAACCGAGCCAGACAGAGTAGGAAGAGATGTGAGGTTTCTACTTCACCCTCCTTCCCCATAGATCTAAGAAGCCTCTACTGCCTTCTCTGCTCTGGACTGTCTAGCTATCCACATCCAATCTAGCACAAATAAGGAAGACAAGAAAAAGTAACCAGAGCACCTCTCAATCCCGAACAGTTAAGTTCACCGGTTCTTATAATGTCTTCCCTCTTGCGACAGAAATCTCCCTTTCCAGTCTCATTGGTGACCCTAACTAAGAGTCTGGGAAGATGGAAAGAGACCCAGGAGCAGTGTCACTCTCCCTGCCTAGTGGAGGGGGCTCCACTTCCTCTAAATATTTTCTTGTATATACAATCTACGTTTGTGGATATGCTGTGTTTACTTCTTACCTAATTGTTCCATGATTTTACGTGGAGCATGGCTTTTTCCCAGCCTCTCCGTATCTTTGTGTTTCATGTTCTTGATGTTTGTGAAGACACATCTCTGAGAATTTATAGTGAGAGGCATAGGATGGACCAAAGCCAAGCAGAAAGGAATTGTGAGAACTTAAGGGAAAGGGAAAGGTGATCAGGTCAAAGGCAGATGGAGAGTCCGACACCAAAACACCTGTAGAATGAAACATGCAGGGATCTAGAATCCAGACCCGCAGTTGGACAACATAAACTTCAGATTTAGACCAGGAGTGAGAAAGCAAGAACTCAATCATTTTATCAGTTAGCGTGTCAGAACGACGGATGGGAGACACCATTTACACAGAGAGCTGAACCTCTCTTGGTCAGCATCATCCTCTTACTTCCTATTAGAGCAGGCAGCCGCGCCTGGGGTTCATCTGGAGCCTACAGTTAGAGGTAGGCTGGGTTCTTGTTAAGGCTATCAAGCCTGTGTGCTAAGGCTGTATTCTTCGCTAGAATGAGAAGTATGGAATTGACAACGAATGTAAATCCTCCAAAGTACTGACCTTCCACATGAAGAGAAGTGGGGGAAAAAAATCTGTTTCTAGCCCTGAGTTACTTACACATCAAGTATAAAAAATGGATTTGCCTACTGTGTCGTAAAGAATAGCAGAAACATTATTGGCAAAGAGCTTTTCAGAAAAACGTACAATGACATGGTTAGGTAAATGTTTGGTACACTTGTCAAAGCAAAGTCAAAACATTAGGTAACTAATCTTAACATAAGCAGAGGGTTAAGATGAGACATAGTTCGCTTCTCAAGTTAGAATCGTGTTATGCAAACACAAAGATTAATGGAATTAGTTTTGTTTGTATTGCAAAAAATGTTTTAATATCTAAACCTATTCAGCCTTTTTAAAAAAAAGTTAAGGCTGACGTTAGCCAGAATTTAGTCTGTAACAGTCTTTCCATTTTAGAACCAGTCTTGAAGTGGTATTGGTATTTAGAAACGTTACAATAAAAGTGCTTTTTATCTTGCTATGAAGAAATAATTTGTTTATATTTTTACATAGATCAGGTAAACATATATGCAAATAAGTATTTCAAATCAGAGTTGCGATATTATCTAGCACCATACTGCATTCAAAGAGCATTTGAAAGGAGAATTTAAGCAGTAAATGAAAGTATAGTAGCTTAAAATAATATATTTTAAAATATAGGAGCCCTGTGACTTTGCTTAATTGAAGAAATATGCTTTTCTTGGCAGTGTGAACGTTAAAATGTTGAGACCAAAGAAAAATGTCTTCTACTTTTACTTCTAAGTGAAATTTCATTAAACTGTTTTAAAGTGTTGGAAGATGTATGACTTCTATCCCAAATTTTCCATTTATATGAAGAAAGCTAATTAGTTTCTGCCATTTCTCCAAAAAATATTTTGGCCAGTAGAAAAATCCTTCTAATTTCTTGCAACAGGATTTCCCAAATTTGACAGAGACACCTTTTTTGGTTATCTTCTGTTTGTCATAATTAAACATTTTTATTTTTAATATGAATAATATAATGTGGTTCATTTCAGGAGGTATTTATAGCAGAGGAGCAAAAAAAGGAACTTGGCATTGCACGATGGCTGATTTCCTTTAGGCGTTTTCATAACCTCCTGAAGTGTTACTGACACTCTTACACTATAGTCAATGGAGTAGCATTCTTTTGTAATGTTTTGATTTTTTCTTGGGAGCGAATCTGTTGCTAGATTTTTAAGAAGTACAACAATGATATGGACCTAAATACATTATGGAGAACTGGTTCTTCTTATTCAATTTATTGCCTTACTCCTAAGACTGGGATTTTTTTTTTTTTTTTTTTAAATCTGATTATTTGGTGGGTCAGTCACAGTAAGATTTCAGAAAATCTTCCTTCAAATTACTGAATGACCTGCAGAGGGTAACGTAAGTTTATGCTACCTTTTATAAAATAAATTTTTGTAATCTTGTAATACTGTGGACTTTGAATACCGCCACTGAGGCTTAGTGGACACCTACGGCCTGGGGACATCCCTTGGCAAGTCATGGCTACTCTGGTCTCAGCCATGACAGTGACTCCAAGGTGACTTGGGACCATGCTGTGTACGGGTGTCTGTGGGGAATGGAGGGGGTGACCTGGGACCATGCTGTGTACGGGTGTCTGTGGGGTACGGAGGGGGTGACCTGGGACCATGCCGTGTACGGGTGTCTGTGGGGTACGGAGGGGGTGACCTGGGACCATGACGCGGTAACGGGTGTCTGGCACCTGAGATCTGATTTCCATGCCCAGAAACAGGGATGAGAGACTGATTTGAGTCAGGACAGTCTGTGAAATGAGGGGTGACCTGTGGACCATGCCGTGCACGGGGTGTCTGTGGGTATGGAGGGGGTGACCAAGGGCATTCAGGACCATTCTGTGCTCCAGGTGTCTGTGAGCACAGAGAGGGTTTTACGTAGATCTGAGACTGGAAGGCTGGACATCTACTCTCCCCTCACCTCGGGCTTAGGCAAGAAGTTGCAGGTTGCAATAAGAATCTGTTGTGAACTTTGATGAAGTCACAGATGGTTTTTTATTTTGGTTGGTTCCTTCAGATGGCATGATGACAGGGCCATCTGCCACCCACCAAGGGGCACTGAGGATCTCCTGCCTGCTGGGTTAGGAAGGCCTAAGGACAGTATAGACACCTGCCCCCTCCCCACTGGTGTCCATGGCCTCTGCCCACCTTAGAAAGGACAAAGGCTGACCTGCCACTACAGCTTCTCTTGGGCATGTTTCATTTTCCAAAATTACCTTTCAGAAACTTAGGGCTGTTTTCATTTGCTGATTATGATTCTCTTCCATGGCTTAAATCAGGCTTTCAGAAGGTCTTTGATTTCTTTGGTGGATTTTTTTTTTTTTTTTTTTTTTTTTAGTATGGAGTCTCACTCTGCGCCCAGCCTGGAGTGCAATGGTGCAGTCTCTGCTCACTGCAACCTCTGCCTCCTGGGTTCATGGGATTCTCCTGCCTCCGTCTCCCAAGTAGCTGGGATTACAGGCATGCACCGCCATGCTCGGCTAATTTTTGTATTTTTAGTAGAGTTAGGGTTTCGCCACGTTGGCCAGGCTGGTCTCAAACTCCTGACCTCAGGTGATCGTCCTGCCTCTACTTCCCAAAGTGCTGGGATTACAGGCGTGAGCCACTGCACCCGGCCTTTACTGGATTATATTAATCCAGTCTTTAGTCTCTCTTAGGCTCATTCAAAAGAACTGTGTGGATCAATGGGAAGGAAAATGTCAACTCCCTGGTAAACATTTTAGACTGAGGCAAGGGATGGTGCCACTCAGGAGAACAGCACAATCATTGTGCAGGAGGCGTGGAATGACTGATGCTGAGTTCCCTTGAACTTGGATTCATCTGTGATGTCGTGGGTTCTCCTTGTCTTATACCCAAAAACCTAGGGTTTGTGGCACAAGAGCCTTTTGTGTCAGGGTTAGTTCCCATCGAATATGGTTTGAGAAAAGCTGCATCGTGGGCACCGGATGGAAGTGGGAGGAAGCTGTGGGCCGCAGCTGGCTCTTCCATGGGCTCCCTTGACTTCCCCTCTTAGGGTCTTATTGGACGCGCTTCTCTACTTGGGAAATGTTTATTGGTCATTCATGGCATGGTAGTTAACGCAATGGAATGCTTATCCCTTTGAGGGTTGGGCCAAGAGCCTGAAGCTCCTTGGGCTCAGCTTTATAGGAAAGAGGGAGAGGAAGAGAAGGGAAGGCCCCATCTCTTGTTCCCAGCGCAGCTGCATGCAGGGCCCGTGGTGCACAGGACAGACACCATTAAAGAAACTCTGTAATCCTTCCCAAAGATCGCTAGAACAAGCAAGACCATTGCCAACTGTACTGAAGGGCTGGAGAATCTGAAATAGAGTTTCCTTTTATTTATTTATTTATTTATTTAGGTGGAGTCTCGCTCTGTTGCCTAGGTTGGAATGCAGTGGCATGATCTTGGCTCACTGCAACCTGTACCTCACGGGTTCAAGCGATTCTCCTGCTTCAGCCTCCTGAGTAGCTGGGACTACAGGCAAATATCACCATGCCTGGCTAATTTTTTGTGTTTTTAGTAGAGATGGGGTTTCACCATGTTGGCCAGGATAGTCTCGATCTCCTGACCTCATGATCTGCCTGCCTTGGCCTCCCAAAGTGCTGGGATTACAGGCGTGAGCCACCACACCCGGCCAGAGTTTACTTATGTTTATTTATAACATAAGCCTTCTTGTGCCTGGAGAATTTAAATAGAAAGAGATTAAAGGACTTACTTATAGTAAACCTAAGACAGAGCTGGAATGGACTTCTAAGATAGTGTTTTTAAAGCAATAGGTTTTTGTTCTTTTAATCCAAGTGAAGTACGTATAAGAAGAGGAATTCATCACCATAAAATAGTTTTAAACAGAGTAATCTCTATCCTTTGTGACTCTAGATAACTAGGGTTAGAAGGAATCTCGTGTAATGCCTGCATCCAGGCCAGGGTATATCTTCAGTACCCAAATAGTAAGAAGTATATTCTTTCCATTTACTAAGTGTATCCAGGTGCGATTTTCAAAATCTCCCTTCAGTCCAAACATAATCTGGTCTTTAGTTTTTCAATTTTAAATTTATTATTTATTTATTTACGTTTTAGAGATAGGGTCTCGCTCTGTTGCCCAGGCTGAAGAGTAGTGGCATGATTATAGCTCACTGCAGTCTCAAACTCCTGGGCTCAAGCCATCCTCCTGCCTCAGCCTCCTGAATAGCTGGGACCACAGCCATTGCTCCTAACCTGGAATTTTTAAAAGATCTCTTCTGATGACATGTGGACCCATGTCTGCAGCTTGTCCTCTTGTGTTAGCAGAGATGACGCCCGTTAACTATGGATTGTGCTTTTAGGAACTGGCACGGACCCCCCCCAGGGAAACCCGAAGGGCCTCTTGCGGGTTGACCTCTGTAAGAACCCCGTTTTCCTCCTCAGGCCCCACAGGTGCCCCTTATTTTTTTCCTCTAGGCATGGGGGTTTGGTGTTCCTGCCTCTTCCCGATGCCCCACTCTCTCTAAGACTTGCTAACTCCTCCCCACTGGCTTCCTAGCCAGTAGTTGTCAGGCAGTGACCTGAGCCCCGTCCCCTTGGTTTCCACCCCAAATAAGCCCTTGTCCAAGAGCATAAAGACAACGAGTTGGAAACTTTTATGGCCCCAGAGAGCAAGTGTGGCTTTCTAAAGCCAGACACTTAATCCCCTCGCGAATCAGGCCTGTACACCGATTGTATTCATCTCCATGAAAACTGCGATACATATCATCATACATTTTATATGCCTGTTTTAAAAGATCTCCAGGGAAGACATTTCCACAGTCCCCTGTGGTCATCTTTTAAGGAATTAATTTCATGACTCCAACATGTATGTTTTGGGGGTCCCTGTCTCAAGCAGGTTAGCCCCTTTCTAGCATGGAGGCCCCTAGAGGGAGCTTAGAGGACAGGAGTGTGGCTTCCTGGGGTGCCCAGTGTCTCTTCCTTCAGGCCTAGTTAGTTAGAAAGGGCGTTGAGGGTGAGTGGTGACCAGCTTTGTCCATCACCTGCACTGGAAGAGTCTACAGCTTTTCCTAGCCATGATCATGCAGTCTCAGGATTGGGAGGGACCCTGAACGGGGGTCTTGGCTGCTCAGCCCTTTGGAGGTGGGAAGGCAAGTCAAGGGTTAACAGAGCCAGTGGCTGCAGTCTGCAGGGGTGAATGAGGTTCGGTGGCTGCTGCAGTCTGCAGGGGTTGGTGGGGCTGGGTGGCTGCAGTCTGTGGGGGTGAATGAGGTTGGGTGGCTGCAGTCTGCAGGGGTTAGTGGAGTGAGTGGCTGCAGTCTGCGGGGGTGAGTGGAGCTGGGTGGCTGGAGTCCGCAGGGGTGGGTGGTGCTGGGTGGCTGCAGTCCGCAGGGGTGAGTGGGGCTGGGTGGCTTCAGTCTGCAGGGGTGAGTGGGGTTGGGTGGTTGCAGTCTGCAGGGGTGAGTGGGGTTGGGTGACTGCAGTCTGCAGGGATGAGTGTGGGGTTGGGTGACTGCAGTCTGCAGGGATGAGTGGGGCTGGGTGGCTGCAGTCTGCAGGGATGAGTGGGGCTGGGTGGCTGCAGTCTGCAAGGGATGAGTGGGGCTGGGTGGCTCTATATGCCTGGCCCCTCTGGAACGAGGGCAGGAGTCCATCCACACGGCCCTCCTCTGAGTGGGAATGGAGCCACCGGGAGGTGCCTGGGCTGCCTTCCCTGGTGCACGCAAGGACAAGTTGCAGCTGAGGCCTTACAAGGTCATAAGGAGCCTGTAGCTGCTGAACTGAGGGAAGGAGGGTAGAGAGATTGAATAACTCTTCCTAAAGCAGAATATCCGTCATGTGGGAAAAAAAAAAATGCCAGCTTAAGAGTGAGGCGGGTCCCTCTGGAGGTTCTTGGCACACTGTGAAGGTTCCCTGAGGATGTCAGCAGCTAAAGCAGCAGCTCCGCCACAGGTGGCCTTCCTGGCAGGCCCCCGTGCAGCCTGACCATGTTGGGCCCAGCAGTGTGCAGCGTGGAGACTCTCAGGAGGGCCTGAGAACTGGGCCCAGCACTGCCCTACCACTGCCACTGCATGCTGCTGTCCCTCCCATCCCAGCCAGCACCTTCAGTCCTTCCTGGGTGGGGACTACCTGGACTGTGAGTGCGCAGGGGTCCGGTCCGTCTGATGCTCACATAGGCTGTGCTGGCTCTAAGTGAGAGGAGGGGCAGGGATGAACCAGGGTGAGAAGGGCCCAGTGCCCTGGCTGAGGCCGCCCCTGCCTGTGGAGTGCAGTTCTCTGAGTTATTGATCATCACTGCAGCTTGTCCATCAGGCAGCTCGGAGCTTCCTGCACATCCTCTTTCTCAGTAGTGTCTGTCTTAGGTTCTCAGGGGCTGGGTTGTGTCTCATGTCCCTTGCATTCACCAACAGGACCTCTCTGTCTGTCTTTCTCCTCCCCTCTGTTTTCCTCTTTCTCCCTCACTCTTTCTGTCTCTTTCTCTGTGTTCCTGAGTATTCTGTCTGTCTCTGTCTCCTCTATCTCTGTTCTTCTCTGTCTGTCTCTGTCTCCTCTATCTCTGTTCTTCTCTGTCTGTCTCTGTCTTATTTGTTTAATAATACAACAGATATTTCCTAAAAGCCTGCAATGTACAAAATGCCACCACGTTGGGAGGGTGGGGCAGGGCAAGGGGATGGCTGTTTTGAGGAACTCCCTGTCCAGTGTGACAGATGGATCATTTATTCACTGCTTACTTAGTCAGGACACATTTGTCAAGCATCTCCTATGCGCCAGGCACTGCTGGGTATTAAATATAGAACGATAAATATACAATAATAAACCAGAAAAAGTGGCTGGGTGCGGTGGCTCACGCCTGTAATCCTAATGCTTTGGGAGGCTGAGTTGGGTGGATTACCAGGTCGAGAGATCGAGACCATCCTGGCCAACATAGTGAAACCCCATCTCTACTAAAAATACAAAAATTAGCTGGGCATGGTGGCGTATGACTATAGTCCCAGCTACTCAGGAGGCTGAGGCAGGAGAATTACTTGAACCCAGGAGACGGAGGTTGCAGTGAGCTGAGATCACACCACTGCAGCCTGGTGATAAAGTGAGACTCTGTCTCAAAAATAAATAAATAAAATAATAAATAAATAAATAAAACAGAGAAAGCTCCTGCACACAAAAGCATAGACTGGAGATGGACAGACCAGTCAATGCACAGAGAGAGAAGGACATTCTGTCTATCAACGTGAAAGGAGAGAGCAGGGGTCCATGCTTTGGGGAATGGTGGTCAGGGCTGGGAGGCAGGGAAGGGCTCTCTTGGAAGATCATGTGTAAACCCAGGATTGCAGGACAAGAAGGGACCTGCAGCAGCAAAGACCGAGAGGAAGAGGAAGGGAGCTCCAAGGAAAGGAAACAGCAGGTGCAAGGGTCCTGGGGAGGGAAGGAGCTTGCAGGAGTCATGGCGGCACAGTGTGGACATCCCGTAGCTGGGGTACGTGTCAGCCGGTGCAGCATCAGGGATGGAGCTGTCACCTGTCTTCACCGTTGAGTTAGGAATGGCCTCACCAAGGAGGGGACATATCAAGTGAGTTCTGAAGGGTGGCCGTAGCTCAACATGTAGGGAAGGTGGGGAAGGAAGGCAGCCCCTGGCGCCACCGCAGGAAGTAATGAGAAAGCAGGGTGGGTTTAGGGAAGCTGGGTGTGGGCGAATCAGACCTTAGAGTTGGTAGCCGGAGCAGACTAGCAGGAAATAAAGACAGGAATTTGAACCGGGACCATTTATTTTAATGAGGATTTTGTATCCAAAAGGAGACATTAGGCCAGGTGCAGTGGCTCACACCTATAATCCCAGCATTTTGGGAGGCCGAGACGGGCAGATCATGAGGTCAGGTGATTGAGACCATCCTGGCCAACATGGTGAAACCCCATACAAAAAATTAGCTGAGCGTGGTGGTGTGAGCCTGTAATCCCAGCTACTCGGGAGGCTGAGGCAGGGGAATTGCTTGAACCCGGGAGGTGGAGGTTGCAGTGAGTGGATACCGCGCCACCGCACTCCAGCCTGGTGACAGAGCAAGACTCTAAGATAAGATGATAAGATAAGATACATTAGACTTTATGCTGAGGGCAGTGAGGGGCCATGGAAGGCTTTGAAGAGAGGAGGGTTGAAAATCTACGTTGCAGTAATGCAGGGCCATGCTAGGTCCTTCCTAAAGTGCAAGCCCTTTGTCGCTCCACTTCCGCATATGGAAATTTATCCTAAGGGAAGAGTCACGGGCACAAAGACTTAGGGATAATGAGCTTCCCAGCAGCGCTGCTCAAATATTCCAAAATATTAAAACATGGTGGATGCGTGCAGGAGGATGTTGGGTTGCTGTTAAAATGATGTGGCAAACATTTCTCCATTGATATGAAAACCATATGTGATACGTTACAGTAAAGAGAAACTTTACAGCACGATATGTGTATTACATGATCCCACTTCCTTTAAAATCACACGTGCACACGCGTACACTCGATGTTTCTGAAGTGGTATATGGCACACCAGCGTTTTAGTAGTGGTGGTCTCTAGGTAGGCGTGATGATGTGAGTTGTATATGTTTTTCTTCTTATCTTTCAAAAAATGAGTAATATTTTTGTGTTAAGAAAAAATACAAAGGAAGAAAAGGAATGTCAGTTTATGGTCACAGGGATATTTAGGGAGAGGAGTTGGAATTCCAGGGTGGTGGCGAAGGATGTGAGGGTTACAGATTCAACATGACGTCCAGGCTTCTGCCCTGGACCACGGGTGAAGGTTCCAGTGGCCTCTGTCCCGGGACAGAGAGCAGCAAAGGAGAGGGAGATTTAAAAAGATGAAGGTTCCATTCTCCACCGAGTCGATTCTGAGCTACCCGTGGGACACGCAGGGAAAAACGGTTGGCAGGTTGGTCTGGATGGAACAACAGAGGCCAGCTCCAGAGATGAGCCTGGAAATTCACAGATGACGATGGTAGTTGGCACGGTGGGGGATGGATGATGTCACCTGGAGCAGTGTCTGGTGTGAGAGTGGAGCTGAGAACCTCAGCTGAGAAAAGGACCGTGTGACTCACCCTGAAGGGCCAGCAGAGAGGGAGACACCAGCAAAGCCCCGGGGAGGGGCCGGGGAAGCCAGAGCAGGAGGAGTTTCAAGAAGGGAACAGCATAGACTTGACAATGCCTTCTGGAGGGTGCTGGCACGTCTTGGGTGTGGGTTCTGTTTATTTGCATGGGATACGTTGACATTTTTCCTGGGGGTGGGAGCCAGGCATGGGAGAGGACAGGAAACTGCTGCGGAGAGCCCCTCTGAACAAGCGGGGTGTAGGGGGATAGGAGGAGGGAATAGCAGAGGAGAGAACAGAGAATAGTGGAGGTCTCCGAGCCCCGGGAATGAAAAGGAGCATTCCATTGCTGTTCTTTTCTCCCAGAAGAACTTGTTGCATTCTTCAGTAGGATGAGAAGGTAGATTTAATGAAATATGTTCATTGTTCTTGTCCCCGGGCAGGTGCAAAAATCCTGCAGTGCCTTCCTTTTTTTTTTTTTTTTTCTGTTTTGAGATAGAGTCTCGCTCTATTGCCCAGGCTGAAGTGCAGTGGCGTGATCCCAGCTCACTGCAACTTCCACCTCCTGGGTTCAAGTGATTCTCCTGCCTCAGCCTCCCAAGTAGCTGGATTACAGGCGTGTGCCACCATGCCCAGCTAATTTTTATATTTTTTTACTAGAGGCAAGGTTTTACCACATGGGCCAGGCTGGTCTTGAACTTCTGACCTCAAGTGATTTGCTGGCCTCAGCCTCCCCGAGTGCTGGGATTACAGGCGTAAGCCAGTGTGCCTGGCACCTGAGTGCCTTCTGCGAGGATGTTACAGGAGATGAATACACTAATGATGCCAGAAATGAAGCAAAAGAAACAAAGAAATAAACAGAGCGCATCAACATACAGGGACTTGGAAGAGATCACCAGATTTGCTGCACATTAAAAGGGTGACAGCTCCGAGTAACCTCGCCTCCAGTCGTCCTGGGGCTGCAGATTCTGTTGCTGTTTGTGCACGTGCTGCCCCTGAAGTCAGACTCCCTGCATTTTAATCCAGGCTCCCATGGGGCATGATGCTCAGCCCCTCCATGCCTCAGTTGCCCCATCTGTTAAATGGGAATACTAATAGTTACTTTCTCTCAGTTGGCTTGTAAGAATTAGAATTCATCACCTCAACATAGGAAGAGCCTGTCCACTCAGCATATGCTTGGGGAGTAGAAAGCTCCCAGGAAATGCAAGCTGTTAATATCATCCGCGTCGTCATCATCATCCTTCTAATGATACCATCAACTCCATTGCTTTCTCAACCTGGGAATGAAGAAGTGCTGGGAAGTGGAGGAACATTACTTTAGCAAAAACCCAGGGGGAGCGAGTTAGGCGAACATTTGCTCAGCCTAGAAACTCTTAGTTCACTAGCCCTACAGAAAAAAATATAATGTACAGTTGTGTTTTATTTATTTTTTTGAGACACAGTTTCACTCTGTCACCCAGGCTGGAGTTCAGTGGCACGATCTCGGCTCACTGCCATCTCCGCCTCCCAGGTTCAAGTGATTCTCCTGCCTCAGCCTCCTGAGTAGCTGGGATTACAGGTGGGCCACCACGTCCAGCTAATTTTTGTATTATTAGTAGAGACGAGGTTTCACCATGTTGGCCAGGCTGGTCTCAAACTCCTGACCTCAGGTGATCTACCCACCTCAGCCTCCCAAAGTGCTGGGATTACAGGTATGCACCACCATGCCTGGCTAATTTTTGTATTATTAGTAGAGACGAGGTTTTGCGATGTTGGCCAGGCTGATCTCTATCTCCTGACCTCAAGTGATCCACCTGCCTCGGCCTCCCAAAGTGTTGGGATTAGAGGCGTGAGCTACCGCACCTGGCCTAATGTGCAGATTTAAAAATAGATGCATTGAGAATAGTTTTCTGGAGCAGAATTTGAGGTTCCTATAAAATTCAAGTTGGACAGTTTGATATGGGATGAGCAGTTGGATCCAGGATTGAGAGGAGGCTGAGGAGTGAGGAAGAGGGAAAATTCCAGAGGGAAAGGATACAAAAGCAGTGGTTATTTCACCTAGCCAGAGAGGCCGACGGAGCCATCTGTCTGAACCTGGGGAAGGAGGAAAGGCAAAGAGTCATGAACCAGGGAAGAGACCCACAGCTTGTTTTGAGAATGTTCCGGAACTCCTTAGCACATGTCCTTCTGGAACTCACCATTCCCGACGTCACTGTTTTCTCTTAAGCTCTGCTGGGGCTTTCCACCAGCAAGTTACAGCCACCAGCAAGTAACAGCAAACCCATCTAGAACTCTGATTGTATGCCTGGCCCTGCTCGGAGCCCTTTTCATCTCAATCCTGATTTAATCCTCATGACAACCTGATGAGGCAGGTACTATTACTGTCCTGATTTTATGGATGGGGTAACTTGAGCGCAGTGATATCAGAGAGCGAGTAAGTGAGGGAGCTTACTGCTCAGGGCCTCACAGAGAGTTGGGGGGGGAACCCAGCCTCAAGGGTGACAGCTGGCCCTGAAGCCTGTGCTCTTCACCTTCGTAAAGGTGCCAGATGTCCTTTCGTGGTCATTATGCAATGAAAGTCCCTGACCGCCTATGCTGTGCCTCTTTAAGTGTCTAACAACAGTGCTACTTGGGAAGACAGTGTTTGCTCACAGTGTCTGCAGATTACTCTAGAAACCTTTTCTAAGCCCCTAGCGTATTTCTGGTTTCAGGTCATATGGCTTCTTTCTTCCTTCCATGCGTCACAGCTGACTTTAGTGCATACCTGTTATCACTTAGCATCCGCGATCTCACCTGTGTTACTTCCCGGCTTTGCTTAAACCGCCTGCCTTCTCTTCAGAATGCCCTTCGAAGCTGGGTGCAGTGGCTCACACCGGTAATCCCAGCACTTTGGGAGGCTGAGGCAAGTGGATTGCCTGAGCTCAGGAGTTCGAGGCCACCCTGGGCAACATGGTGAAACCCCGTCTCTACTAAAATACAGAAATTAACCGGATGTGGTGGCTTGCACCTGTGATCCCAGCTACTCAGGAAGCTGAGGCAGGAGAATCGCTTGAACCTGGGAGGCAGAGGTTGCAGTGAGCTGAGATTGCACCACTGCACCCCAGCCTGGGTGACAGAGCGAGAGTCTGTCTAAAATAATAAGAAGAATGTCCTTCCAGTTCTTTCAAGGTATTCTTTAAACCTCATCCTCAAATTCCTCTTTTCTTTAAAGCCTCATGTCACTCCAGTCCATAGTAATAATCTTTTTAATTCCTATGGTATTTATCATTTGGGCCTTTAATTTTATAATTCATTAAATGTTCATTCATTCACCTGCCTCACCTTTGTCTAGCACCTCCTTCTTGTCACTAGGTGGTAGGAAGATGAAGGAGACCCACCTGCAGAGAACTCACAACCGAGTAAGGGAAGGAGATGAACAATCATCATGGTGTGATGCGTGCTTTCTCATAGGAGTGCGTTGAGGGCTTTGCCAGCCTAAGGGAGAGAATGATCAGCTCTCTTCAGAGAAGTTAGAAATATTTCGAACAGAGAATTTGCACACTTGCCTGGCTCTTAAGAATGAGGAGGGGCTTGTCAAGTGAAAGATGGAGGTAGGGCGGTGGGGAAGAACATTCAGGGTCAAGAGAACAGCAGTGGTGGAGATGTGGGGGCCCAAAGCACCGTGGCGGGATGCAGCTTTCGTAATGATTCACTCATGTCTACAACCGTAACATCTTTATACCATTCTTTCCAGTCAGGTAACCAATTCCTTGACATTCAGCCAAGTGCCCTTTACATAGTTGACACTGAATTTGAACCCTGACATTGTTCCCGGGGGTGACGGTTTCCTGAACAGGGGATAAGTGGACTCACGTGAGTGGCTGTGACTGGTTTTGTTTTTGTGTTTGCCTAGACCAAGGATGCCCTCTTCACGATTCTCCATGACCTCCGACCCCAGGACCGTTTCAGTATCATTGGATTTTCCAACCGGATCAAAGTATGGAAGGACCACTTGATATCAGTCACTCCAGACAGCATCAGGGATGGCAAAGTGTACATTCACCATATGTCACCTACTGGAGGTAAAGATGACACCTTCTTTTCACATTGGCTTGGCTTTGACATAATAAGTTTTCTTTTTTCCTTTTGGCTGAGAGACAAAGATTTGAAAGCTGGGGTTGATGGCAGGAAAGGAGACTGCGGGTGAGAGCTTTCTCAGCAGCCTAGGTTGCTCCGAATACCAAATCCGTGCTCTCAGTCTCCAAGTGAGGCTGGTGAAGTTCTGGGGGAAAATAACCTGATAGGTGTTTGGAGGCTTTCCTGGTTCATCTCATGGATCCTGTTACAAAAAGTCTTGCTGATACAAAAACAATACTGTTTTTGTAAAGGTTTGGGGGTGGAGAATTAAAGCCACACAGACCAGCCAGTGGTTCATGCACAGGGGCAGGTGGAACTGCTTTGCAAAACAAGGCGGGGCAGGGGCAGGGGCAGGTGGAACTGCTTTGCAAGACCAGGAGCCCTGTTGGTAGACCTGCAGCAGAGTGAGTGAAACCTGTATCCGGGTGGCCTGGGAGGGTTGCGGAGGTAAAATGTGATGGGGAGGATGTGGGCTCTCAGCCACTGCACACTTGTCTTGGGTGGTGCCCAGGTAAGGGTGCAGAATGTTAAGAAAGGAAAGACCATAAAGAATTCTGAGAAGAGTGGACAATCAGAGCAGTGTGTTACCCAGCTGTCCTAGATGTTAAGTTCTCCCAACTCAGGACCTGCGCCGTGCTCTTGCTGTTCTCTGTATAAACAGTGCAGTGGACACAGAAGAGGTGCTCAGTATTGGAGCATTTAGAACAACTGGACCTACTCCCTCCCTGCCCCCTGCCTTACAGGCTCTGTATAGAGACACCACCTCCTGGTTAATTCCACTTCAGTTATCTGGAAACCTACAAAACACTCTTCAGTCTTTTCCCATCTGGAATTTTCCATCTTTAATATATTCATGGTTTCCCAATCCAAGACAAAGCCCTCATTTCCCAAATGAACTTAATTTGGAACTTGATCTTGCTGGGCTGGTACTTTCATTTACACTGGGATTTCCTACTAGCCTCCAAAACAGTATAATCTCGGAACTGTTTTGATGTTTGATGAGAGAAATAGAAGATTGGATTTAATATGATAGTGATAATCTACGGCAGGAAATCCAAATCCACAACACCGTAAAATTCTTGAAGGAACAGATTTCTCTTCATGTTAACATAGCTCCCACCTCCATGCATGGTTCCTGACACAGAGGGCATGCTCAATGGATATTTGTAGATTGGATGTATTTTAATGGTCCTGCTTACTAGAAGAATGATGTGTGTGTGCTGGTAGAGTGGGGTCCATGGAGTAATAAACAGCTTTAGAAAATAGCTGGGCCGGGCGGGGTGGCTCACGCTTGTAATCCCAGCACTTTGGGAGGCCACGGCAGGTGAATCACCTGAGGTCAGGAGTTCAAAACCAGCCTGGCCAGCATGGCGAAACCCCGTCTCTACTAAAAATACAAAAAGTTAGCCAGGCGTGGTGGCAAGTGCCTGTAATCCCAGCTACTTGGGAGGCTAAGGCAGGAGAATTGCTTGAATCTGGGAGGCAGAGGTTGCAGTGAGCCAAGATCACATCACTCCAGCCTGGGCGACAGCAAGGCTCTGTCTCAAAATAAAAAGAAAAAAAAAAAAAGAAAGAAAATGGCTGATGTATGCTAGCGTCTTTTGGACTCCAAGCCTTAGAAACCCCATGGATTTCCTTTATTTTTCTTGACACCGCCTTGCCCTAGCCTCTGCAGGTGAACAGTAGATCAGCCTGCTTCTCTCTAAGATGTGTAGCGTCAGGACTGAGAGCATGGATTTGGAAGCCAGGCTGCCTGGGTTTGAATCCAGCTCCACCTTCTCTGTGCCTCAGTTTCCTCATCTGTAGAATGAAGATAACAATGGAGTCGTTATCAGGATGGAGTGAGCTAAAGCATTTCAAGTGGTTAGAATGGTCCTGGCACATAGAAGGTCCTCTTTAAGCATCGATGTGGCCATTATTTTCGGGTAACCCCTCTCACTGGTGCTTGTGAGTCCTTTGATGACAGCTCCTCTCTGTGTTCAGTGGGCAGGAGGCGCCCCCCTTAACATGGGCTTGATGCCAATCCCTGCAGGGCCTCTGGTGGCTGTGTGCCATCGGGAAAGCTAATCCATCCCTCTGCCTGGGCTCTCCTTGGCTTTAAAGTGGAGTGAGAGATTTGGCACCATTGCTGAATACAGACACGAAAAAAAAACAAATGCCAGTTCATCCTTGCCCACACATCCAGGGGCACTAAGAAATTAGACTGGGCCTTAAGAAAGGCAAATTAGGCCAGGCACAGTGGCTCATGCCTGTAATCCTAGCACTTTGGGAGGCCAAGACGGGCGGATTGCCTGAGCTCGGGAGCTTGAGACCAGCCTGGGCAACACGGTGAAACCCCATCTCTACTGAAATACAAAAAACTAGCTGGGCGTGGTGGCTTGCACCTGTAGTCTCAGCTACTGGGAAGGCTGAGGCAGGAGAATTGCATGAATCTGGGAGGCAGAGGTTGCAGTGAGCCGAGATCGCGCCACTGCACTCCAGCCCGGGTGACAAAGTGAGATTCCATTTGAAAAGCAAACAAACAAAAGAAAGGCAAATTAGTGATTCCAATAAAATGTTAAATAACTTTCCTTCCATTTGGACTCTGCATCTTAGCAAGAATTACGAACATCTGGTCATGGACGTAGCCTTATCTACTTTTTTAGCTAGAAAATCTGGAGGATGTAAAGCCATGGGGGAGATGATCTGGTTCTCCCAGATGTGGTACATTTTAATTTTAAATTTTAATTTTTGTGGGTCCAGAGTAGGTATATGTATTTATGGGGTATATGAGGTATTTTGATACAGGCATACATTGTGTGATAATTACATCAGATAAATGAAATATCTGTCACCTCAAGCATTTGTCCTTTGTGTTACAAACAATCCAATTATACTCTTAGTTATTTTTAAATGTATCTTGAAATTATTATTGAATATAATCACCCTGTTGCACTATCAAATGCTAGATCTTCTTCATTCTTTCTAACTACTTTTTGTACCCATTAACTATCCTTCTGCCCCACCCTCTACTACCCTTCCCAGCCTCTGGGAACCATTGTTCTCCTCTTTATCTCCGTGAGTTCAATTGTTTTAATTTTTAGTTCCCGCAAATAAGCAAGAACATGGGAAGTTGGTCTTTCTGCGCCTGGCTTAATTCACTTAATATAATGAGCTCCAGTTCCATCCATCGTGTTGCAAATGACAGGATCTCATTCTTTTTTATGGCTGAATAGTGCCCCATGGTATATATGTACCACAAATGTGGTAAAATTTGCAGGTAGAGAAAAGTGCCTCCAGTCAGGATGATGGATGGTGGTGATGGTCATCAAACTCTTAAGTTTACCACAGATCATGAATTGGACACTTAGAATGGGTGATCTTTTGGTATATAGATTTTATCTTAAGCCATTTAAAAAAAAAAAAAAAAACCAAAGGAAATAGGTGTTCACACTACAGTAAAGTCTCTGCTTTACTTGGTAATGGTGGGATGCTGGTAGCTTAGTTCAGTGGAATTCTTAGCTAACCCAGAAACCTCACTGTAGCTGGGATTTCAACCTCAACCATCCAACCACCTGTCTCTCCATCCACCAAACAAATACTTGTACAGCTCCTATCAAAGACACAGGCCCCAACTTTATTTATTCATTTTGCTCCCAAACTTAAATTGTGTGATTTATTTTAATCATAAAGTAGTAAATTTAAGAATACATGGGGCCAGGTGCGGTGGCCCACACCAGTAATCCCAGCACTTTGAAGGCCAAGGTGGGCAGATCACAAAGTCAGATCAAGACCAGCCTGGCCAACATGGTGAAACCCCATCTGTACTAAAAAAATAGAAAAATTAGCTGGGCGTGGTGGCATGTGCCTGTAATCCCAGCTACCCAGGAGGCTGAGGCAGGAGAATTGCTTGCTTTAACCAGGGAGGCAGAGGTTGCAGTGAGCCAAGATCACGCCACTGCACTCCAGCTCGGGCAAGAGAGCAAGACTATGTCTTAAAAAAAAGAAAAAGAAAAAGAAAAAAAATACATCGGTGGCTGGGCATGGTGGCTCACACCTGTAGTCCCAGCACTTTGGGAGGTTGAGGTGGGAGAATTGCTTGAGCCCAGGAGTTTGAGACCAGCCTGGGCAACATATTGAGACCCTGTCTCTAAATAAAAAAAGAAGGAAAAGAAAACATGGGAACATTCTTTTTTAAGGAAGCAGTAACCTGTAGTGTAACATACATGCAGAGAAATGCACATGTAGTAAGTGTACAACCTGATATGTTTTCATAAATTGAACAGAACCCGGACCCAGATCAAGAAACAGAACATTTAGAACTCATGTTCTCACCCCATGTTTTCCATGGAAGTGTCTATTCTAAGACATTTGAGGAGTAAAGAAAATCATCCAAAGAAAAGCAGGAGAGTAAAACCTCCTGCTGTCCACAGATACCTGCTAATGTCATTGGTGTTTATTCTTCCACCGTTTCTCAGAGTTGAGATTTGTTTTCTATTTTGTAGAGGTTTTCTAAGCCACATATTCCTGATAAAAGTTTTCTTCCCTGTCGTCCCCAACTTCATTTTATTTATAAATTTATTTATTTTATTTTTATTTTTTCTGTTGAGACAGCATCTCACTTTGTTGCCCAGGCTGGAGTGCAATGGCACAATCTTGTCTCACTGCAACTTCCGCCTTCTGGGTTCAAGTGATTTTCTGACCTTAGCCACCCGAGTAGCTGGGATTACAGGCATGTGCCACCATGCCTGGCTAATTTTTGTATTTTTGGTAGAGACAGGGTTTTGCCATGTTGGCCAGGCTGGTCTCGAACTCCTGACCTCAGGTGATCTGCCCACCTTGGCCTTCCAAAGTTCTGGGATTACAGGCATGAGACACCGTGCCTGGCCGGCCCTCAACTTTAATCAGAGCTGTTTTTGACAAGGGCGTCTGAAGGAAAAAGGGTGGCTAAGAGAAATATTTCATGCCCCTTCCTCTGTGGGGTTCTGACAAGCTGAGGTGATCTGAAGGGACAGGAAGCCAGGAAAGGAGGGACGATGAAGGCAACAAATTCATTCTTTCATCAGCTCCACCCAGCCCTGGACAACGCTGGGAGGCATCTGAGATGTCAGCAGCTACCCTCCTCCTCTTCATTCCGTGCCCCTCCTCCCCTCTGCAGCTGTTTCTCCCTGCTCATTCCTGCTGTCCTCTACGCTCAACACCTTCCTGCTCTTTTCTTTTCTTTTTTTTTTTTTTTTGAGACGGAGTCTCGCTCTGCCGCCCAGGCTGGAGTGCAGTGGCCGGATCTCAGCTCGCTGCAAGCTCCGCCTCCCGGGTTCACGCATTCTCCTGCCTCAGCCTCCCGAGTAGTTGGGACTACAGGCGCCCGTCACCTCGCCCGGCTAGTTTTTTGTATTTTTTAGTAGAGATGGGGTTTCACCATGTTAGCCAGGAAGGTCTCGATCTGCTGACCTCGTGATCCGCCCGTGTCGGCCTCCTGAAGTGCTGGGATTACAGGCTTGAGCCACCGCGCCCGGCCCTTCCTGCTCTTTTCAAAACCATTCTCAGAAAAGGGCACAGAAGTCACTGAAGCTCAGGTAGTGGAGACTGTTAAACTAAGGTGTCGCCACACGCCTTCTGGAGAAGGTTTGTTACAGCGGGATAGTCCCCGGTCACTTATATGCATCTAGTAAACGATTTGCATTTAGCAAGTTTCTGGATGGCCCCCTGACATCTCACTCCTATGAGCACTTGGGTGGTTGAGCGTGAACTGCAGCTATGAAAGTGCATTCAGGCTGGGCGCGGTGGCTCACGCCTGTAGTCCCAGCACTTTGGGAGGCCAAGGTGGGCAGATCACTTGAGGTCAGGAGTTTGAGACCAACCTGGCCAACATGGTCAATCCCATCTGTACTAAAAATACAAAAATTAGCCAGATGTGGTGGTGTGTGCCTGTAATCCCAGCTACTTGGGAGGCTGAGGTGGGAGAATTGCTTGAACCTGGAAGGTGGGGTTGCAATGAGTGGAGATTGCGCCATTGCACTCCAGCCTGGGTGACAGAGCGAGACTCCATCTCAAAAAAAAAAGAAAGTACATTCAGGGTGGGGAGGTGAGTGTAGAGGCTTGAGCTGTCCCGTGTTGGTGTCCTGCAGGCACAGACATCAATGGGGCCCTGCAGAGGGCCATCAGGCTCCTCAACAAGTACGTGGCCCACAATGACATTGGAGACCGGAGCGTGTCCCTCATCATTTTCCTGACGGATGGGAAGCCCACAGTCGGGGAGACGCACACCCTCAAGATCCTCAACAACACCCGAGAGGCCGCCCGAGGCCAAGTCTGCATCTTCACCATTGGCATCGGCAACGATGTGGACTTCAGGCTGCTGGAGAAACTGTCGCTGGAGAACTGCGGCCTCACACGGCGTGTGCACGAGGAGGAGGATGCGGGCTCGCAGCTCATCGGGTCTGTGGTCTGTCTGCGTAGGCATGCGAGGCTGGTCGAGGGGCTGAGGGGTGGCTGCGGTGGGAACTCAGAGAGGACTGTGTTGCTGCACCCCAGACTTGCATCCGCTGACAGCGATCACAGCTCATTGCAATGGGAGGTATCACAATGTGTTTTGAAGCCCGGCAGATCAGAGTTCAAATTCGGATCCTCCTTTGTGACTTTAGGCAAGATTTTTTTTTTTCTTGTGATGGAGTTTCACTCTTGTTGCTCAGGCTGGAGTGCAATGGTGTGATCTCAGCTCACTGCAACCTCCACCTCCCGGGTTCAAACGATTCTCCTGCCTCAGCCTCCCGAGTAGCTGGGATTACAGGCATGTGCCACCATGCCAGGCTAATTTTGTATTTTTAGTAGAGATGAGGTTTCTTTCTCCCTGTTGGTCAGGCTGGTCTCAAACTCCTGACCTCAGGTGATCTGCCCGCCTCAGTCTCCCAAAGTGCTGGGATTACGGGCGTGAGCCACTGCACCCAGCCCTAAGCAAGATTTTAAGACAGGCTGTACCTCCGTTTTCTCATCTGTAAAATGAGGATTATGGTTGGTTGCAGAATTTAATGAGAAAATCGCTATATAAAAACACCATGTAAAGCATTGGCACAGTGGCCATCCCATATTAAGTATTTAATGAGCTCTCGTGGATCATTGACATCCTGATACTTCAAAGCACTTTCTAGTCAGTGTACTTTTATCCTACCCTGTGAGTAGTAGAGTACTGTTATCTCCATTTTGAGTACTAGTTAAAAGATACTTTTATTTAGAAGCAAAACCACCAGATAAAACTGGTAAATAATCAGATTATTTTGAGGTGGAGAATAAATGAGATCTTTTAAATGAGAGGTTGGAGAAAACTTAGATCTTTTAAAACAGAAATAGCTTCCCTCGGATATTATGTTGCCACACACAGTCTGCCACGTTGCTGTTGACTGAGCGAAATGCCAACTCCCAGTTCAGCGTGAGGCCCTTGAATCTGCACCGTGGCATATGTGGTATCTACTTAAAAGCAAAGGGGAGGTTTGGGTAGAAATACGGGTGTTTAATAGCCATAATCAAAGGACATTTATTAATGATAAATGGAAGTAGAGGTCCCTAAGGTGTGCAGTAAAGACAGGTCCTCGGTTTGGGATTCGCCACCATTTCCTCCCATGCTTAATGAAAGATGTAAATGAAAACACAGATTTGCTTCCCACATTTTAAAAATTATTCAAAGCTAGAGTCAAAGGGGAGAATCTGATGCACTGGATGATAGAATTGAGATTCAATAAGGCATTCAGAAGCAAAAGCAATTATGCTGCAACAAGTCAGCTGCACTGCCATTCCACTGAAACTGTGATCAATACCCTGCATTTATGAGAACTTATGATACACCAGGAATTTCTATGTGCATTATCCCGGATGATCCTTACAGAAATCCTAGGAGATAGGTGTATTAGGGTAAAGGCTACGCTGCAGTACAGAGATGATGAGAGGCAAAGGCTGAAATAAGATAGCCATTTACTTCCCTCTTCTGTAATGGTAACAGGCTAGATCCTGCTCCAGAAAGTCATTCAGGGACCTAAGCTCCTTCTGTTTTATTGCTCTGCTTCCCTCAGGTGTTGTCCTTAATGCTATAGGATTGAAATTCGGTCACTATCACTCTAGTTTTCTAGCCACAAAAAGGTAGAGAGAAAAGAAAGCCAGCATGAATTTTAAGCAAATATTAAGAAGTTGCACATCTCACGCCTACCCATATTCCATTGGGAGGACATAATCACATGGCCATTTGTGGCCTTGATGGAGGCTGGGAAATGTAGTTTGCAGCTCGACGGCCAGAGCTCAATTCTCATGAAAGAAGGGGAAAATGGACTTTCGGGGACAGCTAGCAGGTGACCAAAGAAGTACTGTTAACATCCTGATTTTATAGATAAGGAAACTGAAGTTCAGAGAGGTTAAGTCACATGTCCCAAGACACACAGCCAGGAAGCGACAGAGATGGAAGTCTAATTCCACAGCCTATACTTTGTAGGTCTTTTGAAAGGGAATTTTAATTGTCTCCTGACTTAACAAGAAGCAGCCATGTAACTTAACTACAAGAAAAGCAAATGCAAGCAAATGTTATACGCACAAACTCACACAAATCAGGTTTCTCAAGTAGGATGTGCTGCTTAAAGCATATCTGGAATTTGTATTTGGTTCTAAGAAAAAGGTTTTTTAAGAGATCCTTTGAGAAATGTAAGTGTGCACAAAGGAAATTTACAAAGAATAGTGAGGGAATCTCAAAACTGTATCACAGGAAGAATAGTTCATGAAACTGGGGATTGATCAGGCTTAAAGGAATCACAGCATTGGTTTGTAAGCATCCAAATGTCTGTTGAAATGGATTAGACTAATTCTGTATTGTTCCAGAGGCAACACTGAAACCAGTGGGTGGGAATTTCAGGGAGGAAGATTTTAATCTACTAGAAGGAGGTTCTTTCTCATCATGAGAGCAGTTGAAAACCAGCTCAGAAGCCATGTGAGAGAATGCATTCCCTCTCATCAGTGTGTTCAACCTGCTGCCTCGTGACCTCCTGGCAGAAATATTGTGTGGGGTGCCATGTTGGACTTGATCGCTTCTAAAATCAGACTCATCCCCCTGAGAGTCTGCATTTTCCTTTAGGACTGTCCTGCCTGCTGTTGGAGCAGGGCCCTGATCTCCCTCTTTCCCTGTGCTTCCACCGCAGGTTCTACGATGAAATCAGGACCCCTCTCCTCTCTGATATCCGCATCGATTATCCCCCCAGCTCAGTGGTGCAGGCCACCAAGACCCTGTTCCCCAACTACTTCAACGGCTCAGAGATCATCATTGCAGGGAAGCTGGTGGACAGGAAGCTGGATCACCTGCACGTGGAGGTCACCGCCAGCAACAGTAAGAAATTCGTCATCCTGAAGACGGATGTGCCTGTGGGACCTCAGAAGGCAGGGAAAGATGTCACAGGAAGCCCCAGGCCTGAAGGCGATGGAGAGGGGGACTCCAACCACATTGAGCGTCTCTGGAGCTACCTCACCACAAAGGAGCTGCTGAGCTCCTGGCTGCAAAGTGACGATGAGCCGGAGAAGGAGCGGCTGCGGCAGCAGGCCCAGGACCTGGCCCTAAGCTACCGCTTCCTCACTCCCTTCACTTCCATGAAGCTGAGGGGGCCGGTCCCGCGCAAGGACGGCCTGGAGGAGGCCCACGGCATGTCGGCCGCCATGGGACCCGAACCGGTGGTGCAGAGCGTGCGAGGAGCTGGCACGCAGCCAGGTACGAGGCACCTGTGCCAGCCAGGTGTGGGGGACGCAGGCCTGAGAAGCCACTCACCTCCTCCACAGGGAGCCCCAGCAGGAAGCTGTGTTAGTCCATCTTGCTATAATACTTACAAATAATAACCCAGACTGGGTATAGTAGCTCACGCCTGTAATCCCAGCACTTTGGGAAGCTGAGGTGGGATCACTTGAGGCCATGAGTTCAACACCAGCTTGGGCAACACAGAGAGACCCTGTCTCTACCAAAGAAAAAGAAAATTTAATTATCTATGTATGGTGGAATGCCTGTAGTCTCAGCTACTCAGGAGGCTGAGGAAGGAGGATCAATGGAGCCCGGGAGTTTAAGGCTGCAGTGAGCCATGATGGTACCACTGCTCTCCAACCTGGGTGACAGAGCAAGACCCCGTCTCCAAAAAACAACGAACCAAAAAGCAGTAACGCTGTATAGAGCTCATAGTCTTCAGAGAGTATTGTACACTGTTGTACGCACATTGCTGTACACTGTGGCTGTCTAGAGAAATGAGAAAAAGGTGGCATTTGAGTCAGAAATATAGCCTAGTGAGGTCAGTCCATCAATAAACCATCAATAACTGAGTGCTTGCCAGGTTTCAGGCATGGGCAGAAGCACTGAAATGAACATACCAATGCCCATTTTTCAGTACCTTTCTGTATTTTCAAGCACTTCAGAGTTATGTAGTATAATTTAATTGTATGCTTGATTTTATTTCCCCGAGAGCACGTGGGAAGGACCAAGGTACCGATTCTTGCAAGAATCCGATCTTTACATGTCAGTCTCTGAGAATCCGAACAGATGCAGGCACGGTCAGTCTTGGTGCCATTCTGCTGGGGGTAAGAGTAGAGACCAGAACAAGAGAAAGGAAACACAGTGAAACCAAAGCAGGGCATTGTATTCCTGGCAGATCTGCTTGTGGAAAATCGTGTTTCATATGCATCACATTTTTTTGGGTTCCTGTCAAGTTCTGTCTCCTAGGAGAGGAAACAGGTTGATCAGGCCCTACTCCGCACCCCACCAATGCTGTCCCATTTATTCCTCACACTCTAAAGTCTTAGAAAGACCTGGGTGTGGAGAAAGCATGCAGTTAGGATTCACCAACCTTCCTGAGCAGCTGTGAGGCCTGAGGCAGGTGTCTCAACTTCTCTGAGCTTCCGTTCCCACTCCCCAGCCCTGAACACGGAGATGATAATAATTTCCCTGCAGGGCTGTTGTAAGGACTACATATGGAATGCCATGGGCACACAGTGAGTTTTGCACAAATGTCAGACACACCTTCCATGGAGGCACGGAATACCAGAAATTTACTGATAAGTTCTGTCCCCGATAGTGAGGTTACAGTTGACGCGGCTATTTCAGAAAGGATGGAGCTTGTCTTGGCAAAACTTACACAATTTTTGCTGTGATTAAAAGCATGTGGCAGGATGCCATCACTTTCTACTCATGAGATCCATGCCACATCCAGGAAAAATGGCTTTCTGAATAAGATCTTGATGACAGGTCATCAGCGCAAATCTCCACAGCTTCAGGAGAGATCAGATCCAGGTGATCTCTGTCCAGAAAG
This sequence comes from Papio anubis, assembly GCF_008728515.1. Classification (NCBI taxonomy): domain Eukaryota; kingdom Metazoa; phylum Chordata; class Mammalia; order Primates; family Cercopithecidae; genus Papio; species Papio anubis. The sequence continues at coordinate 118,632,909 of NC_044986.1, forward strand.
ACAGAGGAGATAACCAACTGATTACTCAAAAGGGTTTTTTTTTTTTTTTGAAAGAAAATTCTTCCTTTCCTTAAAGCTCTGATGGTTTTTAAATTTAAATTTAAATTTTTTTTGAGAGTTGGTGGCAGCTGCCACTCCTCAAAGCAGTCATCCAGTCATCCATCCTCTTTCCTGGCAAATCTGCGTTCTGCCCAGATCATGCTGGTCAAGACCAGTCTTGAGAAGCGGGTGCTTCAAGAACGTTTCGAGACCTCACTCGTTAATTTCTGGGAGCAGTAAAAACCAGAGAAGAGGAGCACAATTTTGCTAGTACTAACAATTTGACATAAGTTATTGATTTTATTTATAGATATTAATTACTTTTAGGTTATTCTTTCATTGAATATTCAGAGCGCCAGTACTTTGAAATACAAAGTGTTTCAAAATCTTCTGCTTTGTGAATTCTGCCGCACACGTAGCTACAGACACTGGATTATAACTGTACCTCTTTTTTTACATTGTTGTTTGTTTTTATCATGAACGTAAAATTTACCACCTTACCCATTTTTAAGCGTACAGTTCAATGCTGGTAAGTGATGTTAAGTATATTGACACTGTGATGAAACAGATCTCTAGAACTTTTCCATCTTGCACATCCAAAATTCTACAGGCCCACTGAACAACTCATTTCTCCCTTCCCCTATAAATATATCTCAAGTGTGATAAAATATTTTCCCCTATAATATACACAAAAATAACAGAAAAGAATAGTATCTAATTCGTAGAAGAATAAAATAATCCTGCACACTTTACACTCCACTTGTGTAGCTTCTATTATTTTCTTTTCTTTTCTTGTCTTTTCTTTTTTGAGACAGTCTCACTCTGTTAACCAGGCTGGAGTGCAGTGGTGCAATCATGGCTCACTGCAGCCTCAATCTCCTGGGCTCAAGTGATCCTCCCACCTCGGCCTCCCAAGAAGCTGGGACTACAGACGTGTACCACCTTGTTGGGCTTATTTTTTTTTTTTTTTTTTTGGTGAGACAGGGTGTCACTATATTGCCCAGGCTGGTCTCGAACTCCTGGGTTCCAGTGATCCTCCCACCTTGGCCTCCCAAAGCACTGGGATTATGGACATGAGCCACCATGCCTGGCTTTACTTTTGTGTTTTGAGACCAAGCTGCCTTTTTAAGACTGATGATGTTTTAAAGGGTTTTTTGATTCTTTAAGCTATTACAAATGTACCTAAAAGCTGTATTTTAGTCATTTCTACTCTCTCCCTTTGTACCTCTCTCTTCATCATCTTTAATGAATGACCGTGATATTCTCTTCCTTCTCCTTTTTAGGACCTTTTCTGGAGAAGCCATACCAGCCAAGAATTAAAATCTCTAAAACATCAGGTAAAGAAAAGGATGCGGTTGTGTGTGAATTGAGAGTAAGAGATGTTTAAAAAGTCTGAAACCAGGCCAGGTGTGGTGACTCACGCCTGTAATCCCAGCACTGTGGGAGGCCATGGTGGGTGTATTGCTTGAGGTCAGGAGTTCAAGACCAGCCTGGCCAACATGGTGAAACCTCCTCTTTACTAAAAATACAAAAATTAGCCAGGTGTGGTGGCAGGGGCCTGTAGGGGAGGCCGAGACAGGAGAATTGCTGGAACCTGGGAAGTTGAGGGTTCAGTGAGCCAAGATCACGCCACTGCACTCCAGCCTGGACTACAAGAGTGAAACTCTGTCTTAAAAAAAAAAAAAAAAAGAGTGTAAAACCAAGAATTCCATGAAGTCAGTTAAAAATACCAGCTCATTCAGCAGTGTATCAAGCCCACAATGTGAGGCAGAGCCTGAGAATTGCAGCTGTCATGAAACCATCGCATAAACTCTGTGGAGATAGCACAGTCCCCAGGAATCCTGGCAGGAAACCCGATGGAAGAGTAGATGGGTGGCAGAGGCACATTCTGACCCTTACTGAGTTTGGAAGACATTGTTTTAGAGATCCGGAACGTGCATCCTTCCAGCCTCTGCTATGACAAACATAAAATGGTGCTACCAAAATAAAAACGTCTGGTGTGACAGGCAGGCTTTGTTTTTGTTTGCATTTTTTTCAGTTCGTGGTTTCGGAAGGGAAGAACAGATTTTTTTCAAATGTCATGAAATGTCCTTTTGCCAGCTTCCTGGGACTGTAATAAAAATTCAGAGGGAACAACCTATGACTCGGTTTTGTTCTGCTGTGTCCACGTCATCCTCTGGATGTCTCGATTATGGCCTTTCTGCTGCTGTGCTGTACGTGCAAGCTCCTAAAACCAGGGACATCCCAGAGATTAGCCGTGGATATAGAGTCTGCACAGTCTCCAGGAGACGGACTGTAATTCCTTTGAACACACACGTAGGCTTTATGGAATGCCAGAAAAGCTTCCTCTTGGATGCTGGCTGGAGTAATGCCTTTTTGACCCCTCCCTACTTTTTTGGATCAAGCACTATCTTTCCTTGTAAAGAGATTTGGACGATTTGAGTAGAAATGGTGTGGTATGTGCACACAGAAACTCTCAGAAAACTGTCAGATGAGCTAGACGGTTGCCCTCTGTCTCCATGGGTCCTGCATCCCGAGGATCAAAGCAAGAGCAGATCGGAAATACGTGAAAAAGGAATTGCATCTGTATTGAATGTGCACGGACTTTTTTTCTTGTCTTTTTTCCTTAAACGATATAGTGTAACAACTGTTTACATCGCATTCCCTTTGTATTAGTTGTTATAAGTAACCTAGAGATGATTTAAAGTGTATGGAAAGGCTGCGCGCAGTGGCTAAAGTCTGTAATTCCAGCACTTTGGGAGGCCAATGTAGGTGGATCATCTGAGGTCAGGAGTTTGAGACCAGCCTGGCCAACATGGTGAAACCCCATCTCTACTAAAAATACAATAATAAGCTGGGCATGGTGGTGCATGCCTGTAATCCCAGCTACTCGGGAGGCTGAGGCAGGAGAATCGCTTGAACCCAGGAGGCAGAGATCGCAGTGAGCCGAGATTGCACCATTGCACGCCAGCCTGGGTGACAGAGTGAGCCTCTGTCTCAATAAATAAATAAAAATAAATTAAAAATAAAGTGTATGGAAGGCTCTGTGAAGGTTATATACAGATACTACACCATTGTATGTCAGGGACCTGAGTATACATGGATTTTAGTATCCGCGGGGGTCCTGGAACTAATCCCCCATGGACACCAAAAGACAACTGTGTGCATGCCTGAAAAAATGCCAGCAATGCGGGTGAGAACTTTGATCTCCTCTGGGGGCCAGTTTTTCCCCATCAGCAAAAGACCAGCACCTTGAATTTCTTCATACCTTGCAATTTTCCGGGAAGTTGAGGTGCTTCCCAGGGAGAGCAGCCAGATCCTCTCAAGGGCCCTTCTCAGGGATGCTGGGGCAGAAAGGGTTTCTCAGCAGTGAATGCAGGGATGTTAGTTTGTTGCAGCGTGAAAGCCGACTCTGTCTGGCTCGTGCCTATACTGTGCACAGCATGCATGCAGACACATCCACGTGCACGGAAAGCAGAGGGGCATTCAAGAAACAAGTTGTAGGCTGGTGTGGTGGCTCACGCCAGTAATCCCAGCACTTTGGGAGGCTGAGGTGGGTGGAATGCTTGAACCCAGGAGTTTGAGACCAGCCTAGGCAACATAGTGAGACCCTGTCCCTACAAAAAATAAAAAATTAGCCCAGCATGGTGGCACCTGCCTGTAGTCCCAGCTACTCAGGAGGCTGAGGTGGGAGGACCATTTGAGCCCAGGAGTTTGAGGCTGCAGTGAGCTATGATTGCAGCACTGTGCTCCAGTCTGGTCAGCAGAGTGGGACCCTGTCTCAATAAAATAAAAATAAAATAAATTGCACTTGGAATATAAATTAGAAGGTAAATCTCCAATCTAGTAAGAGAATTGATATAGATTCTCAAGAAATCTTTTATCTATATAATAAAAGGCAAGACTGTTCACCTTTAACAGGTGAAAATGAGGACAGACAAGAACTGTCAGCTGAACTTTGTGGTGTCATCTGTGGACAGAAACTTCAGAGCAGTGAAGTCGGTGTGACCCAAAGGAGGGGTTTCCGCCAGTACCCTGACTGTGTGCCTGGCCACCTACTCACTTTTTGCTTCGCTTGCCCCTGCATCTAAGCTGGGCATGGCTCTCAGTGCCTGCGTGCAGGGGTGGCATACAGCTGACGCTGCGAATGAGCCTGGGATAGCCTATGGCTTCCTGGGAGAAGCAGCACGGTAGATCTCCCGTCATAGGCGAGGAAAGTCCTCTGCATCCGTGCCAGTAAAGGAAAAAGCAAATAGCAAGGGATGTCTGCCTGGGGAATGGAAGCATGGGGACTGAGTACCAGCAGAGGGTGTGTAGGGATCTCTCTTTCCTTCTCCTCTCACCTCTGGAAGCTTAGGTGTCTGTGCTGAGCTTAGGTGTGATGAAAGGAGCATTATATTGGAATTTAGAAAACCTGAAGTCAAATGTTTACTGCGAACTCACTGGGTAATTTTGGGGAATTGTTTCCCTCTCACTCATCTTCCTCATCTGGAAATTGAGGACACTTCCTTCCAGTATCGTTTTCAGGATTCAATAAAATCATTGATTGGCGTGAACCTGGGAGGCGGAGCTTGCAGTGAGCTGAGATCGTGCCACTGTACTCGAGCCTGCAACCTGGGTGACAGAGCGAGACTCCGTCTCAAAAATAAAATAAAATAACATCATTCATGAGGAAATAGAGAGTAGCATCTCTACAAGGAAGGTACTTAATAAGTGTCTTTCTTTTTCTCTCCTTTTTCTTCTGCTCTGGCAGTGGATGGCGATCCCCACTTTGTTGTGGATTTCCCCCTGAGCAAACTCACTGTGTGCTTCAATATTGATGGGCAGCCTGGGGACATCCTCAGGCTGGTCTCTGATCACATGGACTCTGGTAAGTTCTACCTTCCACTGTAGCATCTGGGCAAGGAGAGGTAGGTACTGCATCCGCCTCTGTTCTTCAGATGGATGTCCAGTGATCTGAGGGCCACCTGATAGATGCTCAGTGAGTGTTGTCGGTGGTTAAGGGAAGTGCACGGCGCTCCTGGACTTAAGCATCTGACTCCCTGCTTTATGACAAGTGCCGCCTGGCCTTGGGCTCGTGCCTTCGGAGTTGTTTCCCTTGTGAAATGGAAATAGGGACACTCTGTTGGCCTAACAAAGCCATATAAAGTGGATCAAATGAAACTGGATGTGAAGTTGTTTTGTAAATGCTTAAGTGCTTTAGAAATCCACTGTGTAGGCTGGGCGCGGTGGCTCACGCCTGTAATCCCAGTATTTTGGGAGGCTGAGGCGGGCGGATCACCTGAGGTCAGGAGTTCAAGACCAGCTTGGCCAACATGGTAAAACCCCGTCTGTACTAAAAAATACAAAATAATTAGCCGGGCATAGTGGTGGGCACCTGAGATCCCAGCTACTCGGGAGGCTGAGGCAGGAGAATCTCTTGAACCCGGGAGGCGGAGGTTGCAGTGAGCTGAGATCACTCCAGCCTGGTGACAAGAGCAAAACTCTATCTCAAAAAAAAAAAAAAAAAAATCCATTATGTATTATTGTGTATTATTGTCATAGTGTCTATCCATTCAAAAGCTGTGATGCCAGGGAGGCCAGGGTTCTAAACTCATGTCAGTTTCTTGGTGACTTACACAGGGCGCTCAGCTGTGAATCCACAGCTCTGTCTGTGTGCTGTGAACGTGTATGGTCAAAGGGGCTCTATGGACCCTGTCGGTCTGTAGAGGGCCTGGGTGAAAGAGATTAGCACAGAGAAGGCTTTTCAAGTTCAATGCAGGTAACCAGCCATGTCCAGCTCTGTGAGGACAAGCTTTGGAGTGGGTACCCTGGCACTTCTTACTGCCAAGAACGTGAGTGTCTTGGAATGTTGGGTTGCACAGAGTCCCCCGGCAGGTGACATGTGTGATGCGATTATGTAGAGTTTGATCCTGGGGTTCGTTCAACACATTGTTTTCTTGCGGGACTTTATAGCCTCAGAGCTAAATCTCTACTGTTTCTTACTTCGAAGGGCTCAGGAGCAAGATAGGACCTAATTGTATATGTCCTTGGAAATACCTCCTATTCTAGGAGCAGTTCCCATGGTTTCTGTCTTCCGCGAGATGTCCGTGATGGGAACTCAGCCCAAAAATGCTTAGGACTTTGAGGCTGGAAGAGCATAGGCTCTTCTCGTGCTGGGATTTCTCCCCTCCCCTGACCCCTTGCCCCAGAGAAGGCCCTTTTTTCCTTGAATGTCTAAGAAGTTTTATTCGGAAGATTATTCTCAAAGCAGAGAAAACAAGAGTTAATTATATAGCAATCTTTTCTTATTGCAAATTGCTGCTTTGCCTGAGAGCAAAACGCATTTAACATGCATCGCCTAATTCAGCCCCAAACATCTCTAGTGCAGTTGCCATCTGTTTGCTATTCAGCCAGACAGCACGGAACCCTGGGGCTTGGTTCACAGGCCTTGCTCAAGTCCAGAAAAGCCCCAGTGGTGTTCAGAATGATGAAGAAAAAAAGAAATGAGTTGATTTGATAGCAGTTTACAATTTACACAAATGCTACCTCCTGGGATCCTCACAAAAATTCTCTTAGGTTTTATATCTGTCCATCCATTTTACAGATAAGGAAATGGAGGCAGGTTTTTTTTTTTCTTTTTTGAGATGGGGTTTCACTCTGTCGCCCAGGCTGCAGTGAAGTGGTGCCATCTGGGCTCACTGCAGTCTCCACCTCCTGGGTTCAAGTAGTGATTCTCCTGCCTCAGCCTCCCCAGAAACTGGGATTACAGGTGTTTTTTTTTTTTTTTCCTGACTTGTCTAAGGATGAACACCTAAGTGGAGGAAGAACTTGAGTTTTTGGACTAAAAACAAAACAAAAAGCTAACTTTGCAGTCTCCCACACTGCTCAGTGGCATCGTAAGATGTCCGAATTAGGATCAGCAGCCTCTGGTGGATACGAAATACACATCAGGGTCATACAAGGGCTCTTATCACTACAGCCACACTGGAAGGAAACCAGACGAACATGGTAAGCTGTGTGTAGATGCACAAATACTTAGCTTCGTGCCTCCTTCTACGGTATCTTGACCCAAACCTACATCCTCCCGCCTCTATCCCAAGATATTGGTCAGACAACAGTAAAAAATCCACACATAACTTTACGCTTTCCCTCATCCATTCACTCAGTAACCACTGAGTGGCTTCTGTGTGTAAGTCCGACAATGTTTGTGGTACTAGAGATACAAAGATAAGCCCAAAGGAGGAGGGAAATTCTAACTTGATGTGTTGGGCAGGGATAGATTTTTTCTTCCTTTTTTTTGTTTTTGTGAGAGAGGATCTTACTCTCGAGCCCAGGATGGAGTGCAGTGGTGTACTCACAGCTCACGGCAGCCTTGAGCTCCTGGGCTCCTGGGAACGCCTGGGCTCAAGCGAACTAGCTGGGACTACAGGCATGCACCACTATGTCCAGCTAATTTTTTATTTTTAGTAGAGACAGGGTCTCTCTGTGTTGCCCAGGCTGGTCTTGAACTCCTGGCCTCAAGCAGTCCACCTGCCCTGGCCTCCCAAGTGCTGGGATGACAGGCGTGAGCCACCGCTCCCGGCCAGATTTTCTAACCTTGTTCTTTTCCCCTTGGCCTTTGAGGTGTGACAGTGAATGGAGAGTTAATCGGGGCACCCGCCCCTCCAAATGGCCATAAGAAACAGCGCACTTACTTCCGCACCATCACCATCCTCGTCAACAAACCAGAGAGATCTTACCTCGAGATCACACCGAGCAGAGTCATCCTGGATGGTGGGGACAGGCTGGTGCTCCCCTGCAACCAGAGTGTGGTGGTGGGGAGCCGGGGGCTGGAGGTATCCGTGTCTGCCAATGCCAATGTCACGGTCACCATCCAGGGCTCCATAGCCTTTGTCATCCTCATCCACCTCTACAAAAAGCCGGCGCCCTTCCAGCGACACCACCTGGGCTTCTACATCGCCAACAGCGAAGGCCTCTCCAGCAACTGCCACGGACTGCTAGGTGGGAGGCTGTCCTCTCCTCACGCTGGGTGTAGAGGACAGAGTTAAATTTCCCAAGCAAAGCCGGTATTGCCAGCACCTTTAGTTCGATTGAGAAATTCAATAGGAATGTGGTTTTTATTATATATACAGTCAGCGTATGTATGTATGTGTGTGCGCGCATACAGTCTATACATATACATAATATACATATATAATATATATGTATACACAGACTGCATATGTGTGTATGTATATATAGTCTCTAAATACATAATATATATACAATCCGTATGTTTGTATGTAGGTGTGTAGTCTGTATATGTGTGTGTGTATATATAGTCTACATAATGTATTATACATATACATGTATATATGTATTATATATACAGTCTATGTATGTGTGTATATATGTATACACAGACTTATGTGTATGTATATATACAGTGTATATATACATATACATTATATATCAGTCTATATACGTGTATATATATACACAGTCTGTGTATATGTGTATATATATGTATATAGCGTGTATGTATGGTATGTATATATACATATAGTCTGTGTGTGTGTGTGTATATACAGTCTGTATGGTGTGTGTATATATACACAGTCTGTATATGTGTGTATATATACAGTCTGTATGTATATATATGTATATGTATATATGTATGTATACAGTATGAATGTGTATATATGTATATATGTATACAGTCTGTATTTATGGTGCATGTGTGTGTATATACGCAGTCTGTATATGTGTGTGTGTATATATGCAGTCTGTAGGTGTGTATATATACAGTCTGTATGTATGTATATATGTGTACAGTCTATGTATGTACATATTATATATATTCACACACACACACAGAGTCATGCCTTGCTTAATGACAGGGATACATTCTGAGAAATGCATCGTTACGTGATTTGGTCGCTATATGACCATCTAGAATATCCTTACACAAACCTCTCTAGATAGTGTAGTCTACTACCCACCCAGCTAGGCTCTGTGGTGTCTCCTATTGCTCCCAGGCTACAAACCTGTACAGCATGTGACTGCATGGAATACTGCAGGCAATTGCAACATGTTGATAAGTATTTGTTCATCTAAACATATCTAGACATAGAAAAGGTACACTAAAAATATACTATTATAATCCTATGGGACTACCATCATATTTTCAGTCCATCATTGATTGAAATGTCATGATGTGGTGCATGACTGTATATATAATATGAAAATTACATATGTAATATGAAAATTAGATCACTACATATGTAATATGAAAATTAGATTTCTTCCTGGGCTTTCTGGGCTAAGAATGGGCTTTATAAACCAAGTAGTTCTCTTTAGCCTTCTGGGAAAATGAATGAGGAATTGGAGTGTAGTCACCTGAGGGTCCAGTTCCTTTGCTCTCAGCAAGAAGACACAGACACGAGGCAGCTCTGCCCAGCGCCCAGCCTAAGCAACACCCCCACCAGGGGAGGTACCCACATGGCCGTGCACAGCAGGCGGGCCATTCTACCCAGCTTTCTTCAACGAGCAATTTCGCATGGGCCCCTTGCCCAAAAATAAAGAGCAAGCCATTGTCAGGGCTCAGTTTAGTAGGCAGGATTTCCTGACTCTTGAGCTGGCTGTATTTCGTGGGGCCTGGCGGCCCAGTGTGAGCTCCCTTTATAGACACAGCTCTTTATTCCTGTGGCCTGAGCAGTGCTGCCATCGGACCCGGAGAGTCCTGAGGATGAGGGTCAGAGACGAGCTGAGCTGACTGCTTTCCATCCTGCACCCAACACAGACCTGAGGCTGATAGAAGGGAGGCAGGCCTGTGACTGGGGAGAGGACAGAGGGAAGACGGAACACTACTTCCCTCTTTTATCTGCCCCATGCTGTCCTCTGGACTCAGTAGGAGACCATGGTTATCGCTATTTGTAGGTTAGGCAACTTTCTAGTGTTAGCAACTGGGAAGCTTCCAGCAGTCGTGGGTAAATCCCATGGTGTGGATAAATCCTCAGCTCTCTCCTCCCTGCCCCCAGAACACATGTTCTTCCATGACACCAGAAAATGTCTCCGCTCCTGCTGGGAGAGTCCAGTCTCGGGCTGTGGCCAATTGTAAGGCTTGCCGCCACTGATAGCACTGAAGCTGGATTTCAGCACGAGGTTTCTGCATTTGACTGAGACCCGATGCTTTGCTTTGTCCTCCCAGGTCAGTTCCTGAACCAGGATGCCAGACTCACGGAAGACCCTGCGGGGCCCAGCCAGAGCCCCACTCACCTTCTGCTCCTTCAGGCGGGAGAGGGGCCTGAGGCCGTCCTAAAGGTGAAAGGCCACCAAGTCCCAGTGGTCTGGAAGCAAAGGAAGATCTACAATGGGGAAGAGCAGATAGACTGCTGGTTTGCCAGGAACAACGCCGCCAAACTGATTGACGGGGAGTACAAGGATTACCTGGCCTCCCATCCGTTTGACACAGGGATGACGCTTGGCCGGGGAACGTCCAGGGAGCTCTGAAGCTGGCAGCCTTAATGATGCAAGTGCATGAAGGACCGTGATGTGGGGAGGCCATGGGGCAGCTCTTTTCATGGCTTGTACATGCTTCAGCTCCTGGCAATTAGCTGGACTCCGTGACCCACCCCTGGTGCGGCGTAGATCCGACGTCTGTCTGGGCAAAGGGTAGGGGCGGGAAGCCTGAGTGCAAATGTCATTTCTCTCTACTCCCTCTTCCTGCCTCTCCCCACCCTGCCCACATCCACGGAGGGGAGAAAGGTCATAGCTAAATGCAACAAAGTCTGTATCTTGTCCCAACCTGCTTATCTGTTCTGTTAGCCTGTCATAAAGTAAGCCTTTCTGGCGAAGGAAGGTTGCTATGAAACTTGTTTTCTTGGTGGAAATGGCCAAGTTTGGGGACTGTGCTTTTTGCCTTACACTAATGCTTAGAAAGCTGTCTTTTCAGTGGTGTTGCAGCCCCCAGATGTGTGGCCAACCTCTGCTACAAAGGAATCTCTCACTGAGTCCAGGCCACCAATCATGCAAATAGCCCATACGTTTGATCGCTGTAAACCATGAAGTCTTTTCTTATGAGAGGTTTTTCTTCTGCTGTGGTATCTTGCCCTTAAAAATTAATTTTCATTAAAAGGAAATTTGATTGAAAATAGAAACATCTACAGCTCAGATACTGATCTCTTTCTAATGGGCTTTGTAAACCACGTGACTTTGTTAATGGCTTTTCTCCAGTTTGTTCCAATAAGCTAAAGGCTTTTAACACACAGGACAACTCCATGTGGTTGATTTTACTGGCGTGTCTTGGTGCTGAAGAGTTGGCCAAGTGAATGTGATGCATCTTTTACTTGGAGCTCTCCTGCCTTTGTCATAGTTCCCAGACCTTGTTTCCTTGTGGTCCTCCAGGAGGTAATCAGTTACATGTGCACAGTGCTAGGACGGGAGGCAGAGCCGGCTCGGAGAAGGTCCACCGGCCCACCTATCACAGGAAGCGTGTCAGTGCTTAGAAAATCGAGGACTTCCAGCTTCCTTCATGTCAGATAGAAAAAAAGCCAGGAAACCAGCATGAACAGGGGCTCTGGTTCCAAAACTTGGACAAACCTGATGCCCTAAGGAAAAGGTTAAGATCAGAGGGGGCTTCCAGAGCCAATGAACGTCACTCTTCAGCAGACAGATACTGGGAGCGCTTGGGCAGAGAAAGACTGTGGTCAGGGAAGTGGAATGTTTCTATGCGGGCCAGAGTTCAAGGCTCGGGCTGGCCTCACAAGAGGCTTCTTCCATGGGGCTTGACACCAGAGCAGCCCCCGCGTGAAATGCGAAGGCATGCTTAGCACTGGGAGGGATACCTGAGTTAAGAAATTGTTTATCATGTTTGCCTTCCCTGGGGAAAGATTCTGGCAGTAAAATGACATCCACATGTTCCTGTTGGACGCAGCGGCTTCGGAACGAGTTAGCGCTGGGGGACTCTCCGGGCTTGTCTCTCTTGCTTTGTGAACCCTCCACACCAGGGCCTGTCTGCTGTGCTATTTATTTGCCTTCCGTCTTCCCAAACTCAGCTGCCTGTATTCATGCCAGAGGTGCAGAGGCTGCCAGCCAGTGCTGCTGACAGATGCTTTCAGACTGTAGAGCTCAGAGAAAGGGAGCGGGAGCTAGAGGTAGCCAGGGGCTGGCCAGGCTCCCTGGGGCCTTCCTATTATGTAAATCCCAGCCGGACAGACAGCCCTGGAGCCAGGTGGCCCCGTCCCCTGTGGAGCACTTGGAGCAGTGATCTGTTGTTCCAGGTGTTTAAGTCTTGACACTGCAGAAAAGAGGACGTTATTAGGAAAGAGCAGTTCTACTGCCTCTGCTCCTACTTTAAGAGCTGAGAAAAACATTGCAATGAGATACCCATAGCTAACTCGCCTGCTCAGACAAAAAATTAAAAAGTATCAAAGTTGAGCTTTTATTTTTAAAAATTATATTTTACTTTAGACAAATATCACCTTTTTTCCTCTTCCTCTTTAGGTGTAGATTTTTTTTTTTTTTCCTGCAAATGGGGTCAGTACCTGAAAGCCCCAAACCCCATACCGAGGTTACAGTTAGGAACTTTGCATTTGATTAAAAAAAATAGTATTTTCTGTTGTCCACATGTGTTGTAACAAGCTCTTTAAATGCAGGGGAAGGGAGAAATTCTCAGGGAAACTGAGGCAGAGAGTGCCACGGAGTGGTTTTTGGCAGGTTATACAACATACTTAATGCAGGGCTACACTGAACCTCCAGAATCGTTTTGTTTGCTTTGACACTGTTTCACCATCTGGGCAATCATTTATTTTCCTTGAGCATTTATAAACCAGGGTGAGGGTTGTTCCTAAATGAGAGATTGAATGAGATGAAGAAGTATGTCATAATTATAGGAGATAAATCTCCTTGTTATCACAATATTTAATGTGTCATAATCACTGACTAACTGGGACCTTGAACAAGTCAGCATCTCTGCCTTTCAGTCCCCTCCCTTGTCTAAAAATGAGAGGCATCTGGATGAGTCGTCTTGAAGGATCTTCTCGTTTAAAGTTTCACATTCCTAAAATGAAATGGACTGAAAATGAAGGAACACTGTTCTTTATCCTCCCCTGACCCCCCACAGCCCCATGCTAGATGCACCATCTTCCTCCATTTGACTTTTTAATGCTTTACAACTTCAGGCTAAAGGGAGGGGATGTTGGGAGGAGAAACCGTCAGAAGATTCCCTCGGTGCTGCAGCTGTGCTGAGGAGGCCAGGGACTGGGAATCGGAGTGAGCGCCTCTGTGTTTCTTTAGGGAGTAACATTCAACATTTAATTGAATCGTGTATCCTCATAGGTGGATTAGGAACAGGATTCATTCCTTTACATTTATGTTTTGGCTAAACTACATGCCTTGAATTGAGTGTATATGTCTTCCCCAAATCCATATGTTGAAGCTTAAATCCTGAATGTGATGGTTCTTGGAATTGGGACCTCTGGAAAGTTATTAGGTCTTGAGGGCAGAGCCCTCACAAATGGGATTAAGGCCCTTATAGGAAGAGACTTGGGGCCAGGTGCAGTGGCTCATGCCTGTAATCCCAGCATTTTGGGAGGCCGAGGCAGGCAGATCATGAAGTCAGGAGATCAAGACCATCTTGGCCAACATGGTGAAACCCTGTCTCCACTAAAAGCACAAAAATTAGCTGGGCGTGGTGGTGCATGCCTGTAGTCCCAGCTGCTCGGGAGGCTGAGGCAGGAGAATCGCTTGAACCAGGGAGTCGGAGGTTGCAGTGAGCCAAGATCACACTGCACTCCAGCCTGAGTGACAGAGCAAAACTCCGCCCAAAAAAAAAAAAAAAAAAAGACATGGGAGAGATGGTCTTTTTCCCCTTCACTGTGTGGGGGATACAATGAGAAGATGGTTCTCACCAGACACCACGTCTGCTGGTGCCTTGATCTTGGACTTCCCAGCCTCCAGAACTATGAGAAATAAATGTGTTTTGTTTAAGCCACTCAAGTCTGTGGTACTCTTGTTAAGGCAGCCCAAACTGACTAAGACATCAAATCATTCAAAACATTAATTCTTTTTATGTTCTTTAAGCTTCCTAGAACATACACAAACAATGCCATTATTAAAATTTAAAGGACTCTTGGAACCGTAGGACATGATCCAGCTAAAATAAACAAAATAACACAGCTAAGCAAATACTTAGAAACGTAACTTTAAATATTTATTTTAGTCAGTTTTAAATAGTGGGGTACCAGACAGTTCACATTCAAGAGACATTTTACTTACACAACAATTTGTAAGAGAATGATGCGTAAAAACAACATATTGGTCTGTTTATTTTTTTAAGGGAAAATGGAATCAGGGCTGTTGAGAATAAAACTTGATGAATCTAACTGCACTGCTTGTTTGTAGGCATTTCTGAATTACACATGATGATATATAAATGGGGTAGCGACACTGGAAGAATAATGTTAAAGTAACACAAATTATTGTAGAGAACAACAAATTCACAGCAGTCATTCCTGTGCTCTTCTGAAACTGTCGGATACACCGGAGGATCTTAAACCTCTCAGTCCATTCCCGCCTGGGGACTCGGGCATTTCAAACTTTGATCATTATTGGGACCAGTACATTATTGGGTACTCTTTTGCACACGCTATGCCCACTATCTGGACTGGTGCTGCTTCCACTGGGCTCAGGGTCATTTCCTTCCTAGGTGCCATTTCTAACTCATGGTTCTGGCATTCCTACCTCCAGTTCTGAGTGGTTTCACTGGATCGCGTTTAGATTTCAATTGAGCTATATTACAAGCTGAGTGGGACAACAGCTGCTTAGAACCAAAACAGACATAGGACATAAAGGAGGCATCACTGGCGGGCTGTGTTAAAGAGAGAACAAGTGAGCAACTGATGTCAAGGACTCAAGTTGACTTATCTCCGCTTTTGGCATCTTCTGTGGCTTTAAAATGAAGGGACTGGCATGGTGGCTCACACCTCTAATTCCAGCAGTTTGAGAGGCAAAGGCGGGTGGATCATTTGAGCTCAGGAGTTCGAGACCAGCCTGGGCAACATGACAAAACCCTGTCTCTACAAAAAAAAAAAAAAAAAAAAAAAAGCCAGATGTGGCAGCATGCACCTGTAGTCCCAGTTACCCAGGAGGCTGAGAGGGGAGGGTCACCTGAGCCCTGGAGGCTGAGGTTGCAGGCAGCTGTGATCATGCCACTGCACTCCAGCCTGGGTGATCAAGTGAAACCCTATCCAGTGGTCACTGCCTTCAAGGTCCACTGAGTGACTCTGTTGAGTAGTTCGACTTTGTCTCTTTTGTTTCTTCTGTTTCTCTTGTAGAGTGACTTTGTTTCTCTTTGATGAGATGCTGGATCCCTTTGCTGCTTTGGTGTGAATCTTACTTTTTTCATTTTTTTTTTTGAGGCAGAGTCTTGCTGTGTCGCCCAGGCTGGAGTGTAGTGGTGTGATCTTGGCTCACTGCAAACTCCGCCTCCTGAGCTCAAGTGATTCTCATGCCTCAGCCTCCTGAGTAGCTGGGATTACAGGCATCTGCCACCACTACACCTGGCTAATGTTGTGTTTTTAGTAGAGACGGTCACCATGTTGACCAGGCTGGTCTCAAACTCCTGACCTCAGGTGATCCTCCCACCTTGGTTTTTAAAAATCTTTCCTAGTCTGTTTTGATGAATTTCTTTCTTCCTACCAACCTATAGGCATACCCTAAGGTTTTTTCTTTGGTACTCTGCACTTTGCCCCTTAGTGATCTCATCCATGTCTTGGTTTCCACATCTGCCTCTGCACACACTGGTGGCTCTGAACATGCATTTGCAGTCCTGACTTCTTTCAAAGTCATTTCCCTTTAGCTATTCTGGAATCATCCCAAAGTTAGGAGTTAAAGCAAACTTTCTATCTTCAAAGTGACTATATTTATATTATAGGTATGTGAGGTTGGGGATCTGGGTGCCAAAAGGAAGGAGACATTCCAGCACCATCCTTTTCTACTTTGGATGTTGCAAATAAAGGTGAAAAAAATGCCTCTAATATAAATATATATACACACACATATATATGTATATTTATATATGTGTGTGTGTGTATATATGTGTGTGTGTGTGTATATATGTATATTGGGTATATTTCATAGGAAGCCAACCCAAATTAATTTTTATTGACACAGTGTTCTTCCTGAAAATTCTGTTAATCGTATTATGTCCTCAAAACAACAGCTGTGTTTGTGCAAGAGAAGACCCAGTGTTCTGATGGCTCCCTGGGAATTTCTGGTTATATAAGTTGAAAAATCACATGTACTAAGTTCATTGACATGCCCATGAAATAACTTCATTGAACTATGAGTACAAAATTCATTGTACTTGCTTTTTTTTTTGCTTTTTAAAAAAATAACAAATCATATTAGAAGTGAGTAAGGGCAATGTAGAAAATACAGCACTGCAGATATTTGAGTGTGAATGAAGATCTCAATGCTACATTCTTTATTTGGTTCAATTTTCCACTGGAAGTCTGCCCCCGTTTCTTGAATCTTTCAGCCACAAAATTAACATAAGCCCTATAAATGTTAGAAAGTAAAATGTCACACAAGGCCAAAGTCCGGCTTCTATTCTGAAGGTTCACAGGGAAAGTTACAGAAGAAAACAAACCTTTCCATGGGAAGGCAAAAGCAATTTAAGGCTCAGCTCAACACTGAAGAGGGCTGGAGCCTAGGAGTATTCTAGAAACTGAAAGTTCTAGAACTTGTAGGCAACTGCTTATCCTTTCAATTTCTTTATCTGTCTGTCCGGGAAACTAAAATGGAGCACTTTGGAAATTAAATGATGAAAACAACAGAGACTAAAACTGTGTGTGTTATTGAATGACAATAGCATTCTAAATTGTTCATGCAATTTTCCCAGCAGAGTAAATACTTCAAAACAAACACATTCACTTATTCATTCATTCAACTAATCTTCAGTGGGCACTGACGATGTAGAGGGGACAGAGCACACCTCCTGTCCTTCCCTGGAGATAATGTTTTGTGTCATTAGTTATGATAAGAGGTGGACAGCTGCCTGTCTTAGAGAGGTTCTGATAAAAGGATGGGGGTTTCAAAAGGAAGAGATCGTGCTCATCTGGGGTGTGAGAGGAGCTGGCCTTGGATCTGGGTCTTACAGCAGCAGCCAGCGTTGGAGAGGAAGCATGTCTAGGACCATTTAATCTAATAACTTATTTCTTTATCATAAAAATTCTTGGCCGTGCGCAGTGGCTCACGCCTGTAATCCAAGCACTTTGGGAGGCCGAGGTGGGTGGATCATGAGGTCAAGAGATGGAGACCAGCCTGGACAACATGGTGAAACCCCATCTCTACTAAAAATACAAAAAAATTAGCTGGGCGTGGTGGCGCGTACCTGTAATCCCAGCTACTTGGGAGGCTGAGGGAGGAGAATTGCTTGAACCCGGGAGGCAGAGGTTGCAGTGAACTGAGATCATGCCACTGCACTCCAGCCTGGAGACAGAGTGAGACTCTGTCTCAAACAACAACAACAACAAATCTCTCCAAGGAAAAGGAAAATAAATTGTAGAGGGGAAGAGCCATCCCCTGCCCTCATCACAGCGCTAACGTGCAGGATGGGATCAGGCTGGCCTGGCTGCGAGGCCCTTCCTCTTTTCATGACTCTGGGAGGCTCTGGACTAAACAAGAGCAGCTTCTACAGTGACTGCCATGGGCTGCTGCACCCGAGTCCAGGATCCCACCTGTGTCTACCCCGTGTGCATCCCAGGCCTTTCTTCACCTCCAGAAGCTGTGGTTTCGGAGCTGCTTGTTTCCGTCTAAAAGTGGCGTCTGTGGTAGCCCATGTGCTGCTGCTGCTGCGAATGGCCGGGATGGGCGTGGGCAGGGACTCCTGATGGGTGGACTTGACGGGGCCACCTTAGGAAATCCACCACCCCCTTCCAAGTGTTCATTGTGGGACAAGGCTTTTTTTTTTTTTAAAGAAACCTGGCTAGAGAAGGGGAGAGTGTGGGGCCCACAGTGGAAAAGCCTTGGCCGGGCAGCCAGGGCTCTTTGCTGGGCCCGCGTTTGCTGTCTTGGTGCCTCAGACCCCAGGAAGCCCGGAGACCACAGCATGGCTCCAATTTCACGTTTCTCCCTTTTCCTTAGACATGACATCCTCGGAAACATCTCGTAGTCAGCAGCTTTCTGAAGCAAATCTCTGTGAGTTGGAAGGACGGAAAACACATGTGGGGAGCTGGGGTCAGGGGTGGAGAGCCTCTGGGGGGCCGCGGTGGGGTGGGTGCCACCCCCCAGCTGGGAGTGAAATAGAGAGAGAGAAATCACATGCAAATGAGTGGCTTTTCAATGTCACTCGTCTTCTTGGGAGAGACGGAGACAATGCAGCTATGGATGTGATTAATGAGCTGCCGGCCACACCTGGCACGGCAGCACACGTGGAAGCCAGACAACTTCCCTTTCTCCTTATCACTTACCCCGTGCTGTGCTGGGAACACGCCCTGGTTTCTGCAGAGGAGATAAGCGAGTCCTGGGGAGAACATGGACGTTCTGCAGCCAGCGAGAAAGGAGGGGAAGGTAGACTGGAGATGGGGCCTGGGCACGGGGGATGAGCTCCTGCGGGTTGGAGAGAAGGGGAGCGGTGAGGGTGCCGCAGAGAACCCAGGACCCAGAGGGGATGTCGTTTTGGAAAAGTTTCCCAAGTCATTGCCCTTCCTCCTCGGCAACATCCTCGGTCAGCCGCGTCACTCAGATGAACGAAGCCACATCGAATCCGGCACTGCCCGTCCTTGGGCAGGGTCGTTAGTTTCTGAGGTTTGCTGAAGCCTCCTGAGCTGAGTTTCCCCTGCGAGGCGGGTACCCCCCACCCCGTGCCCTACTTGTTCGTTCTTTTGTGTCCATTGTCTGGGAGATGGTGTAGATCCCATATCTTTGGCCTGCTGGCTCATGTCCACCAGGGCACCTGGTACTGGAGGGCAGAAAGCAGGGCAAAGGGTGATGGGAGGAAGGAGTGGCAAGTTACAGATCACCAGGGAGCAGGAGCGGAAGGGACCCTGGCAGATGAGAGGCTTAGCCCCTTTGGGTCCTGGACACTTTGAGCATCCGATGAAATATCAAATCGAGGGACTCCTCTCTCAATCTCTCACTCTTTGAGATAGGCCCTTCGTCTGTTGCCCATGCTGGAGTGCAATGGTGTGAGCATGGCTCACTGCAGCCTTGACTTCTGGGACTCAGTGGATCCTCGTGTCTTAGTCTCCAAGGTGGCTGCGACCCCAGGTGTGTGCTATCATACCCAGTTAATTTTTGTTTTGTTTGTTTTGTGTGTTTTTTGTAGAGACGGGGTCTTACTATGTTGCTCAGGCTGGTCTTGAACTCCTGGCCTTAAGTGATCCGCCTGCCTTGGCCTCCCAAAGTGCTGGGATTACAGGTGTGAGCCACTGTGCCCGGCCAACTCTCTTTCTTAAAAAAAGAAAAAGACTAACTCCCAGGCAGAGGTCCTGAGCCACGTGATCTCCTTCTAAAGCTTTTACCACGGAGCGTGCTTTGCTGCTTTGTCCCCGGGCAGCCAGGCTGTCTCACCAAGCCTCCGGCCCTCCGGCTGTGACTTAGGCCTAATTCATCCAGCTGGGGGCCTGGAATGACCCGCGCTCCCGGATGACTCCCAACGGCCCCCCCCTCCCCCCCACCTTGCAGTGAGCAGAGTTTTGGGCACGATATCCAGGATTGTTTTTTGGTTGTTGACCTCCTGTGGCCACAACTCTTCAATTACTTTCCCCTGCAGGACTTTAGCATTTAGGCCAAAGCAGTTCTCAAGACCTCCCTGTGAGGTCGGGGAGAGGTGAGCCTATTCCTTCTTGCTTAGGGGGTCACAGGGAAGCTCACACCCAGTGACCCGCCGCCGACCACACGGTCAGCACAGAGCCAGGCCTGAGTGATTGGCTCCCAGCTGGGCTCGGTCCTCCCTGAAGCAAACACCTTGGCGCCCCTCTTTGGCGGGGCCTGCTAGGGTTACAGCCGAACAGACTGGTAAGAAAGGGAGAGAGAAACCCAGCAGGTTAAGTACAGCCAATTCCTGTCCCCATGCGGTAGGGCTTGGCTGCTGTCGCCACCGAGAGTGGGGAAAGAATGGAGCTTATTATGTGGGGGATGGAGGGGCGGCCCAGGGAGGTGTTAAGCAGAGAAAACGGGTTGAAATTCAAGTCGAGGCGATGCTGCCAGCCCGGCGCCTGCTGTGAGACAGTCCGATGAACTCTGATAAACCCGGAGGCACCTTTTCCACAGCCCCGTCCAGCCTGGAAACTTTAGCACGCTGTGGAGAGGGAAGGGCACGCAGGGAGGGGATGCGGGGAAATGGGGTGGCGGGCCGTGTTGCTGGAGAGGCAGGAGAAGAGGGAGGCCCAATTTGCTCAGGACCCCCAAGGTTGGGCCGCTCAGCTTCTGGCTCTGGGGACTTGGGGGGGTTTGTAGGGGGAGGCTACAGCATGCAGGGCCCTGATGCAGGGGTGAGAAGAGGAGGGAAGGAGTGGGCATGGCAGCGGGGAGGGCCCGGGTCCAGGATGCCGCCAATCGAACTGCTGTGGCCATGAGCAGAGCCCTGGGATTGGTCCCTGTGCTGGGACATTGCCGGCTGCCAACCACCCCTGAGACAAGCTGGTGAGAAACGTCCTCTTGGGAGATCACAGCCAGCCTCACAGATGCCCCACATTTCCCTTTCTAGGCCTGGAGATTGGGGTTACAGCCCTTCTTGGTGTCACTGAAATGCGTGTGGTTAATCTCAGTCCTTGGGGTCCACATACAACCACATGAATGTGCTTCTCATCTATAATAAATTATCTACTAAGGATGCAGAAAGCAGGCCCTTGGAGAGAGATGTGTATACCCGTGCTCATAGCAGCATTCTTCCAGTTACCAAGAGGTGGATGCAACCCAAAGCCCATTGATGGAAAAATGATAAGCAGATACAGTATTAATAGATACAGACGGTGGGATAGTATTGTGCTTTAGAAAGGAAGGAAATTCCGAAACCTGACACCACATGGATGCACCTTGAGGACATTATGCCGAGTGAAATAAGCCAGCCACAAAAGACAAATATTGCATGATTCCACGTACGTGAGGTCCCTAGAGTAGTAACGGAGACAGAAAGTGCAATGGTGGTGGCCAGTGATTTCAAGGAGCGCGAAAAGGAGAGTTACTGTTTAATGGGTGCAGAGTTTCCATTTTAAATGACAAAAGGTTCTAGAGATATGTTGCACAAAGAGTGTGAATGTGCTCAATGCTACTGAACTGTACACTTAAAAACGGTTCAGATGGGCCAGGCGTGTACACGCTCACGCCTGTCATCCCAGAACTTTAGGAGGCCCAGGTGGGCAGATCACCTGAGGTCAGGAGCTCAAGACCAGCCTGGCCAACAGGGTGAAACCCCCATTTCTACAAAAATAGAAAAATTAGCTGGGCATGATGGTGGGTGCTTGTAATCCCAGCTACTTGGGAGGCTGAGGCGGGAGAATTGCTCGAACCTGGTAGGCGGAGTTTGCAGTGAGTCGAGATCACACCACTGCATTCCACAGAGTGAGACTCTTTCTCAAAAAAAAAAAAAAAAAGGTTAAGATGGTAAATTCTATGTTATCTGGTTATGAAAAAGCACAAATGGATAACAGAACCAAAAATAAAAATTCTGAAGGGCAATATCTAGTTTCTCTGATGGATGGGGCAAAGTAGGTTTTCTCTTTTCCTTCCTCTCCTCCTAATGAGATTCCCCTTATGAAATCCTTGCAAACTGCACCTGCTCCCATCCTTCTTAATAAGTCACCCAAATGCTTGCACAGTAGCCATGCAGCATAATTTTTCAAATCTCTGCTTTTCTGATCCAGCTTAAAGGGCATGACTGGGTCGACACTCCAGTGAAGGCAAAGGTTCCACGACATGTGTCCCTGGGACTTCCCGTTCTCATCTATAAACCCAGAACACTAGGACCCCCTCGCCCACAGCAAGAAGTTCAACCTTGATGAAAAAATGTCTTAATAACTGGTCTTTGTCATCATTCAAAATAATCAAAATGGACCAAATGATGACCTGAACATCAGATCATTGTATCAACAATTTTACATTTTTTCTTTTTTAAAAAAGTTTTTAATTTTAAGTTCTGGGATACATGTACTGAATGTGCAGGTTTGTTACATAGGTATACATGTGCCATGGTGGTTTGCTGCACCTGTCAACCCGTGATCTAGGTTTTAACCCCTGCATGCATTAGGTATTTGTCCTAATGCTCTTCCTCCCCTTTCCCCTGATACAGAACAACAACAACAAAAGAGCCCTTATAGCCAAGATAATCCTAAGCAAAAAGAGCAAAGCTGGAGGTATCATGCTACCTGACTATACTACATCAAACTATACTACAAGCCTACAGTAACTGGTAGGTATGGTACTGGTACCAAAACAGACATATAGACCAATGGAACAGAACAGAGCCCTCAGAAATAACATCACGCATCTATAAGCATCTGATCTTTGACAAACCTGACATCTTTTCTTTTAAAAGAAAGATAGGAAGGTCCTGGATGGACACAGGTCTATAAGATGAGACCCAAAAAATGTTTCTACTTCCAAAGTTGCTTCTAAAATTACAGTGCGAATATATCCAGCTTTCTATTCTAATATTTCAACAATGAAACGGACTTTGAAAAATGTGAAAGTGCTTTGTTCCTTGTGTGGAAGACCTTGAATGAGCATCCCTCATTAGGGGAACCTCTGGGTGGGCATTACATGAAGCAGACGCCCCAAAGGTGGTGGGGAGAGAGAACAAATTCTGAAATACCACTCTGCTTTCAGTGGTAGCTGGGCTGATAGCCCTCTGTTGTCAGTTACAAACAAAGCACAACTTGCATCTGATTGCAAAATAATACATATTCATTGTTAAAAAAATGAAACCTTGGAAAATACAGATGACCACAAAGAGTCTATTTCTTTTTAATTCAGTGTTTTATTTCCAGATTATCAATAAGGAATAAAACACCTCTTCCGACAGTTTCAGGAAGCTACGCCAGGACGCAGCAAGAAAGATATTCTCAGAGGTGAGATTCAGGACATTTCACCAAAATAGAAAAAGACTGGGCCTCCATAGTGCAATATGAATGGATTTTCTGCTTACTACGAAGGGAGCAGGATCCTATCCTCACAAGCGAATGTCTGTCTGATCCTCAGGAAAGACAACACGATGTTCTATTGCCAGTCACACCAGAAAACTGGGAAAGGTATGTGCCTCCCAGAGAACACTCCGAAAAACAAGTAGGGCCAGACCTCTGCCTGGAGCCTCGGAGATGCAGACCTCGTGCGGCCCACCCTCTGCCTTGCAGACACAGTCAGTGTTCTCAGTCCGAAGGACATATTATTTTATTGCTCTGAGGGCTCCTTGAGGAAATCCAGATCTCTGAGAGAACCTTCTTTGTGAAGGATGACGCACAATTCTGTTTGCCTCCACCCCATCCTGAGTGGAGGTGGATCCAAGGCCAGTTTCCTGCCCCGGCCTGCGTGCCTGGCTGGGCAACTCTGTACTGTTTTCAGGAACCCTTTTGGAGACACTTCAGTTGACCAGGACAGGCACGCTCCGTATCCCAGGACCAGCTCCAGCTCCGGATCTGGGATGAAGTCCAAGAAAACCTCCTGAGGCTGTTGGGGGAAGAGTCACAGTCACCATTTGACGAGAGTAGCCTCGATCGCGGGGTCTTAGGCACGGGGAAACCGTCTCTCTTGGGAGCTGAAATTCCCTTGCACTTCTCCCCATTACCAGGCAACACAAAGGAACCTGGATATTAACGATATAGCTCAAAGTCGTGTATGGGAGAGGGCGGAACGGGGCTTTGAGGACAGAGAGTGCAAGTGCAGGGGAGGCAACACTTAAGGATTCGTGGCCACAGAGCACGGGGCAGAGCCTCCAAGTCCACAAAATTCCTCCAGCCTCCTGGTGCAAAGGGAGCTCTAGTGAGGTTTCATTTTCTGCCCTAATACATGTTTTGCCAAAACTGCTTCAAGATGAGTAACATGGACAGGTTTATGTTCCTCTGGAGGACCAGAAAAATGGCGCCACTGTCAATGGCAGCTTAAATCCATGTAGTCGGTGCGTGGACAGCCAAGAGCTGGCTACACAGTCTTCCAGCATGGTCCCCACATAATTAATTACACATGGATGATACCATTGTTTCCAAAAGAGAGGGACACACGCCTCCATTCTTTTAGGTTGTATACAGACACAAAAATCAATAACATGGGCTCTCGCTGTAAAGAAGTTATTCCCCATTGAATTATTTTTCAAGAGAAGTCCCAGATTTTCTGACTGTGCGTTTCACACTTCTTGAATGTCTACTTCCATCAGGAAATCTCTGGACCTGGGCTCCCAAACCATCAGCAGGCCACGATATCCATCTGCAACTGAGAAACATTTCCTTTTGCAAATCAGTGAGGCTAACAGGCTTACAGGAGTGATTTAAGTCTTCTTTGCATCACAAACTTATAAAGTTTACTAAATCCACTTCGAGGAAAATATTGTCAATGATTGTCACGGTAGTAAAGTTTATGGCAATAAAACCTCAAGGGTGGTAGAGGGATGACTTCAGACTGGGAAATACTTGGGCGAGAGCTTTTCCTTCCCGACACCACCCGCTGCTCTCCCATGCTGGCCTCCCTCTCCAGGACTTGCCTGACCATTTCAGAAAGGTCAAGACACCCGCGGAAGATCAAGCCAGGGGTGGGCATGGCTCAAACGGATGCTTTCCCCATCAACACATCGTTTCTGCTCTACATCCTTGCACTGATGAGGCCAGTCTGTGGGCCACAGTGAAAACCTCAACCCCTCATTAGTTTTCCCTGGGGTTCCCTCACTTCGCAATAAAACTCTGAGCCAGGCTTAGCTCTGTGGAATCTCATTCATCAGCCATCATTCTAAGCCTAAGCAGGCCTCTGCCTGGGCTGCATGTGGGCAGATCAGATGTCCGGTGGCTGCTGATGTGGTGAGCATTGGCACAGAGAGACATGTGGTGACTTAAGGCCTCAGGAAAGAACTGAGGGTTTCCATTATCCTGGGCTTCCTGGGTAATGCAATCTGAAAATCAATTCTCATTAAACACAAGTGATACTAATACCTCTGACAGGTTACATCTTAAATGATAATTAAAAGCATATTTCCTGACACTTGGCTGCTATGAAATGCAGCCCTCCTTATGCCACCGAGGAGGCCTCACACTGAGGCCCTGTGGACTGCTCCCCCAGGAAGCCTCTGAGGTCCTGGATTGTCACTCATTATTTTAATCTGATTTTCTTTACTTAAGTGAAATAGAACCTGGCATTGGTGCTTTCTTTCACCACTTCCACCAGTGGTCCTTAAAAAACAATTAACGTTGTAAGCCGAGGAATGAGGACTTCATCTTCCACTAACACAGTCTTTGGTTCTAGCCATGGATAGCACTTATTCATAAGTGCAACTGCATCCCACTAAGTTTTATAAACCTTTACAATTCATGACAGCCATGGCAGCTGAGATGTTACATCCTTATTTGAGTGTCACGGTGGAAAGCGTCTCAGTGTCTGGGGCCATGGAGTGAGAAGTGGAGCTGCCAGGGGCCTCGTGGACACAGACTTTCAGGAAAGTGTCAGAGTTTTTACAGTGACCAGTCACAGTTACTGATTTGGCACTTTTGGTATCAAAATGTCAAATTTTATCCAAAAACTTTCTATTGGGAATAACGGAAAGGTTCAATGTCTCCTACATTTGAAGTGGACTTATCGATCATTGCAACATATCATTAAGACAGAGGAATAGGCAACCAGACCCAAACAAGAAAACACACATCCATTCTATGTTACATTAGCTTCCCTGGGCTGCCCAAACAAAGTACCAGAAACGCAGAGGCTGAAAAGAGCAGAAATTGATCATCTCACAGTCTGGAGGCCAGAAGTCTGCAATCGAGGTGTTGGTAAGGTCGTGCTTTCTCCGAGGCCTCCAGAGAGGATCCTTCCTGCCTCCTCCAGCTCCTGGTTGCCCCACACATGTGGCTTGTGGCTACATCGCTCCAGTCTCTGCCTTTGTTTTAACCTGGCTATCTTCCTTGTGCTTTTTCTTCTTCTTAAAAGACATCAGTCATCTTGGATTACAGGCCCACCCTACTCTAGTATGACTTCGTCTTAACTAATCACTTTTCTTTTTTAAGATGAAGTCCCACTCTGTCACCCAGGCTGGAGTACAGTGGTGCAATCTCAGCTCACTGCAACCTCCGCCTCCCAGGTTCAAGCGATGCTCATGCCTCAGCCTCGTGAGTAGCTGGGATTACAGGTGTCAGCCACCGCACCCGGCCAACTAATTCCGTCTTTAACCACCCTATTTCTAAATAAGGTCACATTCCCAGCTGGGCGCCGTGGCTCATGCCTGTAATCCCAGCATGCTGGGAGGCCGAGATCGGTGGATCACTTGAGGCCAGGAGTTCAAGACCAGCCTGGCTAACACAGTGAAACCCCATCTCTACTAAAAATACAAAAAATTAGCTGGGCATGGTGGTGCCTGTAGTCCCAGCTACTGGGGAAGCTGAGGCCTGAGAATCTCTTGAACCCAGGAGAGGGAGGTTGCAGTGAGCCAAGATCATGCCACTATACTCCAGCCTGGATGACAGAGTGAGACTCTGTCTCTAAATAAATAAATAAATACATAAATAAATATAAGGTCACATTGTGAGTTACTGGAGGTAAGGACATTAACATATATTTTTAGGTGACACAACTCAACCCGTAAGACAGGTGGAAAGAGAGATTAGTTGATAAATGACGTTGGGACAACTAGATAACCATTTAACCGCTGGAGGAGGGGGACAGATCCGTAATTCTTTACCCCGCTCCTTACACTGAAATGCCAAATAGATCCAAGTTTTAAATGTGAAAAATCATGAAAGTATTAGAATGAGAACAGCCAACTCATAAGACTGACGGGCTGCCATGGTGTGAAAGCGCTTTACACACGTCAAAGCTGAACCCTCACAACAACCCTGCTCTTATCTCCAGCTGAGGAAATGGAGGCAGGGAGAAGTTAAATAATTTGCCTGAGATCACACAGCTGGGGAGTGCTACAGCTGGGTTCAAACAATGGCAGTCTGTGCTCTTAATCAATTCCATACGATGAGTACAATCTCGGAGGAAGGCAACTCTCAAGTCTGGTGCTTACTTTATGCTCTTACAGAGTGCCTGGAAATCTTATAATGCGTAGAGGTTACTTGAAAATTTATAAGAAGATAATTTGCACCCTCTCTTTCCTCTTCCTCCTGCCCACCACGGCCTTCCTTCCCAGGCACCCTCTTGGCAGGGCCTAATTAGATGGTTGATCTGCCCCAGATCTGCAGCTGAAGGAGCCTGGTAGCTTCTATGGTGAAACTTGCATTGGAACTACACACCCTATTTCCATATGCTTCTGGAATTTTCCATTGATATGGTTTGGCTTTGTGTCCCCACCCTAATCTCATCTTGAACTGTACTCCCATAATTCCCACATGTTGTGTTGTGGGAGGGACCCGGTGGGAGACAATTTGAATCAGGGGGGTGGTTTCACCCATACTGTTCTTGTAGTAGCAAATAAGTCTCAGGAGATCTGATGGGTTTATCAGGGGTTTCTGCTTCTGCATTTTCCTCATTTTCTCTTGCCGCCACCATGTGTGAAGTGCCTTTCGCCTCCCACCATGATTCTGAGTCCTCCCCAGTTATGTGGAACTGTAAGTCCAATGAAACCTCTTTTTCTTCCCAGTCTTGGGCATGTCTTTATGAGCAGCGTGAAAACGGACTAATCTGTTTTCTGTGGTGCTGAGCCAAACGACGGCCTCTGATTGGGGCACATGCACACCTCCTTTCCAGGCTTTGCAGACAGCTTTCTGGGCTTTTGTCTTCATCAGTCTTCCTAAAGGTGGAAGTGCTTGTGAGTCACGTGGAGTATGTGGTGCCATGTCAGTTCTGGTGTTTGGGGGTGGGGCGTGAATCTGAGATCCTCTCTTTTCAACACTCCCCCAAGGGAGGCCCACGCAGATGCCTGTGGACTGTGCTTGGAGTAGCACATGTCTAAATCTCTTTTCTCTGTGAGCTGTAGCTGGCACATCTATGTCCTTCTGAAACTCAGGGCCGCGGACGTTTGTCTAAAAAGACCAAAGGACCAACGCTGAAATGCTCTCCTAAAAATCTGCCTTTCCTAATGTGCTCATAGGAGCATGCCCCAGGGAAGAAGAAAAAGAAGCTTAGGGCCGCCAAGCTTTCTTATTCAACTTGTTGAGACTTGGCCCCAAGAAGGAAACCCTGCCAAAGCTTCCACGTACAGACAGGGCTTGTAAAGTGGGGGGAGTCTCCACAGTTAGGCATTTGCCCAAAAAGACCAAGTGGCCAAAAAATGACGCACCACTACACTGATAGTTTGGGAGTTATCTGCTAAGTGTAAGTCCTTGTGCCAGACACACATTAATTTTGTTAATAACAGTAGAGAAATGGGGTCTTAGAGTACGCTTTTCTTCTGGGGTCGCAAAGTGCTTTAAAGACAGTATCTTATTCCTGTGCAAAAACAGCCATCTCTCTCTCTTGCCAGAGGAAAGAAACTATCAAATGATGTCTCAATGATCACCTAAGCGTGATGGCAGAGTCACAGCCAATAACCAAGGCTCCAGACTCTCCCTTCTGGGAGTGCTTATTGCTAGGTTCTCATTAGCAGGGAAAGAAAAGGTACTGGCACATACTGAACCCCATTCACCAGGCCCTTTGTCAGGTCCTTCGTATAGGGGATTGCATCAGAGTAAACAAGGGACCAGAATCAAACAACTAACTCAACCTACTGACATTCAAAGTAAATATTGATTACGGATGTAGAAAGTCATTATTCCGTATAGCATATGAGGAGAGTGGGGCATTACGGGGAAAACGCCATCTATGTGGTCACCAAAAAGTTGCTGGAAGGTTAAGGAATTCTGAAGTGGCACCCTTGATACTTTATTGGTATATGTTCACTACTGCAAACACTGAGACATTTGTTTTATGCAATTTAAACAGATACGTGCCACATACTTGTTAGGTAAGCACAAAGCCTGTTAGTTAGGGGACATGAACATAAGCAGGAATGATAATGATGTCTGTCCTCAAGGAACTTACTGTTTGGTAGAAAGAGAAGAAAGGCAAGTACATAATAATTGCATCATTTACCAGCTAGGGAAGTTTGAAAAATATTTAGATATCCTCTCTGGTATAGGAAGTAGGACGGATCAAGGAGTCAGCGGGAGGAATGGGGGAGGGAAGTTGAGATGGGGTTGGTTTGGGGCCGAGGATGCTTCCTGCACTCAGAGGAGTAGCACGCCCACTCCAGCAGCTGGGCAAACCCAGCAGCACTCGCTTGCTCTGACCCTGTCTCCCTGGAAGCCCCGTCTCTGCTACAGGTGGAGTTTGCAGCCAGCAGGAGGACTCCCATCAGCCCTGCCAAGGTTATTACCAGTTCAGAGTAAGGAGCAGTGGTGAGCTTTGTCCCCTGGGTCACTGGAACTCCAGTAGAATTGCTGACTAAAACGGGCTGTGAGGCCACCTGGGGATTCCAGGCCACATCTACCGCACTCTGCTCTTGTCAGAGGGGACTCTTTTTTCAATGACACACACAGGTCCCAGATGGTGGGTCGCCTACCACTGCCAAGAAATCAAAGATTCCCAAAAACTCCACTTCAAATTAAGTTTCTACATTCCTTTGTGTTCTTTTGTAGACAGAGTAGAGTAGAGACATTTGCAAATCTCTTCCTGAACCCTTGAACCGTAAGAGTTAGCCCATGCGGGTCCACTGGTCGTTACTCACCGCTCCTCCTACTCGCATGTCACCCCCTACAGCTCCTGGAATCTCCCGGACGCGAGAATCCCTGTGGCCCAAACACTCAGGACACCCCGCAAACTCTCAAAGCCCCGCCGAAAAGACAGGGGGAAGAGAGCGTTCAGGACTTTCCCTTTTCGATCTTGGGCCTGCGCTCACGTACTGGCCTGGTCTTAGCTGAGTTAAACTCTCACACGCAAAACCCAGAATTCCAATCCCAAAGGGTCCTTGATCCCTCTCCAGCCTGCCTCGCATCATGCAGGGCAAACCGTCCAAGCTGGCCTGCTGGGGACGTGGGCCGGCTGTGTTATGGAAACACTGCACGGGGCCATGGCAACAGCTCTGGCAGCCTCATCCTCCCCGCCTGGCAGACGCAAGCCCCGGATGACTGCATACAGGACCAGCTGCCTGCACAGGCAACCTTATTCTAACAAGGAATGGGCCTCCGTGGCCTTTGGACAGTGAGTGACTCTGCAGGTCCCAAGAGCTGTACCTATGGTTACAGTCGTGGGATACAAAGAAGGAAAGATACATACTTGTTTCAGCTCCACCTTCCTCTGCATAGGATAGTTTCGCTTTTTGGATGAGGAAGAGAATTTATGTTAGGCTTTCACTCCTTTCTTTGTATGTGACACTACTGAGGCCTCCCCACCCACGTACCTACTGTTTGCACGCTGTTTGGTGACAAGCCATGGGGTTTCTCCCAGGAAACCAACTGCCTGTGTCCTCAGGGAGTTTACCATCAGACGTGAAAAATACCAAATGAGACTTCCTTTTGAACTTCAATCTTTGCTTTAAAAATACAAAGGGAGTGAAATGGTGCAACTAACACGCTCCAGTAAATTTATTTATTTATTTATTTATTTTTAAAATTTATTTATTATTATTATACTTTAAGTTGTAGGGTACATGTGCATAATGTGCAGGTTTGTTACATATGTATACTTGTGCCATTACTGGGTATATACCCAAAGGATTATAAATTATGCTGCTATAAAGACACATGCACACGTATGTTTATTGCAGCACTATTCACAATAGCAAAGACTTGGAATCAACCCAAATGTCCATCAGTGACAGATTGGATTAAGAAAATGTGGCACATATACACCATGGAATACTATGCAGCCATAAAAAAGGATGAGTTTGTGTCCTTTGTGGGGACATGGATGCAGCTGTAAATTTATTTTTCACCCGATCAATCACATAGCTGTTATTTGTCAGCTGATGATGGAAACAAAAATCTGTCATCTGTGAATGGAGACCTGGTGGCCAGTGGCCGGTGGTATCAACTTGCATCTCTCCCAAACCTAACATCCTTCCACGGTGCATTTTACTGTCGCAAACTGGGGAGGGCTTTAGACAATCAATACAAAGTAATCATAAGATTAAATTAATAGAACACGATTTGGGAACGACAGCTTGGCATGAAGACATGTCATGTTCTAAACCAAAAAGTGGATTGTCCCCTTTTTGGATGTGTAAAATAATGGTTCCATTCCTCTACATTCTCTCTCTCTCTCTCTTTTTTTTTTGTTTGAGACAGAGTCTTGCTCTGTTGCTCAGGCTGGAGAGCAGTAGCACGATCTCAGCTCACTGCAACATCCGCCTCCTGGGTTCAAGCGATTCTCCTGCCTCAGCCTCCCAAGTAGCTGGGACTATAGGTGCCACCACCACGCCTGGCTAATTTTTTGTATTTTTAGTAGAGACGGGGTTTCGCCATGTTGGCCAGGCTGGTCTCAAACTCCTGACCTCTAGTGATCTTCCTGCCTTGGCCTCCCAAACTGCTGGCATTACAGGCACCGGCCCCCTCTCCTTTGTATCTCCAGCGTGTCCACAGCTGCTGAATACATCTTGAGGTCTGCTTTGTGCTTCTAATCAAGGCACATTCTTTATTTAAGTTTTTGGGGGTGGAGGGAGGGTCCACTACCCCCTCTGCCGAGGGTGTTCCTGAAGCCAGCTGGGAGCAGGAGTTGTAAACAAGGAGATGGGAGGGGAGCAAACACAAATTCTCTCCCCACTGGGCTATGCAGATTAAGAGAGATACAGAAACTCCAGTCCACTGGGAAAACAGCCTAAGTTCATAGAAATTGCCTGTGACAAATCAGAGGCATTGCATTAAATGGAACTGGAGTACTTTGTGGGAAGGACTTTTAAACTTCTTCCACAAAATAAACCCCAAGGCTCACTCTCAGTCACTTTGCTAATTCTAACCAGTATTAACTTGACCTGATAGTGACTTAATTCCCGCCCACTCGCAGTTTTTGGAGCAACTTGAAATAGCCCTTCCTTTTACCCTCCCACCATCTGCTCTTCTCCCACACAAAGGCACAAAATGAGGATCACCCAACCAGATTCCATGAATTCTCACCCTTCCCAGCTTCTCTTTTTCACCGCACCCCGAGTTCAATGCCTTAGTGCGTTTTATGCTTACTTCTAAGCAATTATGAAACAGTCCAGTTCTTTCCACCCCCAGAGGTATGAAGCCATGATTGCGTGGAGATCGGAGAAACAAGACCAAATCTGACATTTATTTTCCTGTCTTTGAAGGGCAACTGAGCCCTCCCGTGAGATGTCACAGTTTTCTAATAGGTCAGGGGGCTGCAGCTTTCTTCCATGTTGATATGTAGCCCAGGGAGACAAACTCTACAGTGATGTCATGAATGTATAATCGAATCAAGAACCATTCACTGAATGCCCACTCTGTGTATGACATAGGGAGAGGTGCCAAGGGCCTCTTATCCGGTTTTGAGGCAAACAGGCACACAAGGAAATTAACTCATGAGAGGAGGAAGTATATCAAGGCTCTGTCAGTGCTATAGGAAGTAAAAGTTCAGAGAGGAGAAAGAATATTGTGAACTAGAGCAGCTAGAGGAGGCATAGGGTTGAGGGTGTGGTTGGGCAGAAGCCAAAAGGGGAAGCAGAAATACCCAACACCCACTGTGGGAAGATAGCCCTTCCTGGGACAGATGGAAGGTCGGCATCGGAGAGGGGTGGGACATCATATCATGGTGACAAAGGCCATCTGCTCTTCAGAGGGTCCAACTTCCATAAAGAATAATTCATATGGCTTTCTGGGGCAATCCCACACAATGGATTCTGAGGCCAATTGTATTTTCCAAAAAGGGACTCTGCGCTATTTCTAGTCCCACATGTTCTTCCGTACCTTGCCACTATGACCAGCAAGAGGTAGAGTCTATTTCCCCATTCCATTGAATTCAGGTGGGCCTTTGTGGTCATCTCAATGAATAGATGGCAATGGAAGTGAGGCTGTGTGGTTCTTGAGACAGGTCATGAGCAGTGATAATGGCTGCTGTCCTCTGTCTCAGGACACTCATCATTGAAATCCAGCCGCCATGTTGTGAGGAAGCACATGGCGCTTCCGTGTGGTGAGGCCACATGGTGAGGCCACGTGTAGCTATCCGGCAGACAAGCCTACCTCAGGCCTAGCCAAAAGTCAGTATGAATCACCGGGCATGTGAATGACTGAGATTCAGATGATTTTAGCCTCCTGCCTTTGAACTGTCCCGGCTGACAGCGTGCAGAGCAGAGACAAGCTTTCCCTGTGAAGCCCTGCCTGAATTGCAGATTCAAGAGCGAAATAAGTGTTTTTGTTGTTTCACCCCTCTACACTTGGGGATAGTTTGTTACACAGTACTTGATAAATGGAACAGATTCCATGTCAACCCCTTCCTTAGTTCTACTAAACTCCAGCAGGAAATCAGAATATCTGAAAATTCAACCACGTTGAAGTGACGCTGTGATTGAATCTATATTGCCTTTTTGTTTCAATGATGCTGATAAACTTGTTTTTTGAGTTCAATTTTCTACTTAGGCTGCATTAGGAGAATGCTTTACTTCTCTTTATCTAAACTTTTCTTTTTGTTCCTGTAGCTCAGTGATGAGTAGGGGCTTAGAGCTTTGTCTACGTTACTGTGGTGGCTTCTCCAGCAAGCCAGTTCCTAAGACTTTGGAGGCAGAGTCACCTAGCTTCGTTTAAAAGCAAACAAACAAAAAATTCTTCCAGTTGCGAGTCTCTGTGATCTTCCACGTTCTGAGGTGCTGATGCCTGACCAGTTGCAAACATTCATTATCCCTTGTCATTTAAGTAAGGTGAGCATAAAACAGCAGCAAGGTCAAATGTCAGCATGGCGTTGGCAAGTGTCATGGAGCCATCCTGATTGATAAGGTCTGTGTGGGCAGCTGGAAATTGACTCATACTCAGTCCCCACCTAAAATAACAGGAGGTGCCAGAATCCCCTTCCATCCAAGGTTTCCCAGCATGGAATTCACTGCTGGGCCTGTAAAGTTTCCCGTTATCCACTCCCTAGAGCTCTATAAATTTTCTTCTTGTTTGGCTATTTGACCCTCTTGATTTAACAACTACCAAAAAAGGCAACAAACTCCAAAGGAAAGTTCAAGAAAGCTTGAATTAATATTTTTCAAATGGAGCTACAAATAGGAAATAGGATGGCACCATGGTTAAGGACTTTGGAGTTAGGGCCCCAGGTGCCCTGAGCCCTGGTGACTTAGCCCTGGCCAAATTATGTAGCCTGGGAGAGCCTGGCTTCCTTCATCTTTAAGATGGGGATAAGACAACCTCACTCCATTGGATTGCTGTGGGGCTTGAATGAGAACATACCACGTGAAAACACCAGGCCTGGCTTCCATGAGGAGCTCAGCGGATGTGAGTGACTGTTGCGTTGAATCAAAGAGGAATCACTAGGATTCTTCAGGTCTTTTGTAACTTTCTAGAAGTCCACTTTAATATCCAGTAAAACCAGGGTGACGCAGGGTAAGTAGGCATCAGTGTATTTCAGGGACGCCATCACGATTTAGCCGAGCCCCAACTAGATGATAGAGTTGGGAAAACTCTCTGAAAGATCTCCCCAGGGTAGTTATGGTGGAGGTGATCCCTTCGTAGGGATGATATTAAACACAGACTCATTTTTCTGTCTTAGCGCAAAGTTTCTCACAAAGGGAAACAAAAGTAAAAATACTTTCACACCCTCGAAAATTGCAACAGAGTGAACTCTTTGGTCCTGTACCTTGGACCGCGGCTCTCATTGTTTGGTGGGCATCAGGTTCATCCTGGAACCCACAGACCCACTGCCCTGCTCCAGACCCGCCGAATCAGATTCTCCAGGCGTCAACAGTTTCTAACGTTCCAGAGGCGATTCACACCGCAGGCTACTAACTATCCGCTGTGCCAGGATCTCCAAGGAATTTGAGTGAGGTATTGAGAAAGGAACAAGATGTGTGATCATTCTCAAAGGGAAAGGCAAGGCTTGGAGGGATGGGCATTGCTTTCAGGGATGAGAAATCCTTTGGCAGAAATGGGCCTAGGCTCAAGAGCTCATGATCTTTCTGTTCCATCTCACTGTTAGAGCATCATTGACTCACTTACTGATTCACTTTCATTCTTGTGCACATTCAACAAGGGCTCGAGTGACTACTTCATTTCAAGGACAGCTGCTCTATCACGCAGGCACTAGGATGGCCCCATTTGACAGCCCTTGTGTAAAATGCAAAGAAATGCATGGCGTGGTCCCTTCCTCTGAGGAGCTTACAACATTAAATCAACAGCATTATGATCTTAGGGTCGTTCTACCTGGGAAACCACGAGGCCTATGTGTGAGGCATGTTAGGAGGCTGGGAGAAGCTGATAGGCATTTAAAGGACTGAATTATTTTAAAATAGCAGAAAATACCAGCACAAACTCAAATAGGACAGAGACAAGAAAAAGAAGATGAGAGAATAAAGCTTCCATTTAGCATAGACATCTAATAAGGAAACTGTTCAAACTAGTAAGTTAACACAGTTTTGTGTTTTTTTTTTTTTTGACAGAGCTTCTCTCTGTCGCCCAGGCTGGAGTGCAGTGGTGTAATCTCGGCTCACTGCAACCTCCACCTCGTAGGTTCAAGTGATTCTTCTGCCTCAGAATCCCATATAGCTGGGATTACAGGCACCCGCCACCACACCCGGCTAATTTTTGTATTTTTAGTAGAGATGGGGTTTCACCATGTTGGCCAGGCTGGTCTCGAACTCCTGACCTCAGGTGATCTGCACACCTCGGCCTCCCAAAGTGCTGGGATTACAGGCATTAGCCACAGTGCCCGGCCAGTTAACACAGAATTTTTACAAAGTGAGCTACAGCAAATTTTCTTGAACTTATGCTAAGTTTTGTGGTCTGGTTATAAATAAAGAATGTCTAACAAACAATCCAGGAACGGCTGTTCCTAGAGTTTTTGGCCACTCTAAGAACTCTTGTTGCCCCCTTGTGGGACGGTGAGAAAAATATTAAAACAGACGCACTAATAGACCCCAAATATATTTTCAATGACAGCAAGTTAAAATGAACTTTTGACAAACTGCACAACCCATCTGAGCTACCTCAAAGGGGGTACCATGAACCGAGGCTGAGAATCAAAACACAGTTTTGTGGGGTTTTTTTTGACAGAGTTTCTCTCTGTCGCCCAGGCTGGAGTGCAGTGGTGTAATCTCGGCTCACTGCAACCTCCACCTCGTAGGTTCAAGTGATTCTTCTGCCTCAGAATCCCATATAGCTGGGATTACAGGCACCCGCCTGTAATTGGGTGCCTTATTGATAGGCTGGTGTCTTATTGATAATCTCACAGCCCAGAGTTAAGCAACCGATGCTAGGACAAAACTTTGGGCATGGGAGCTGCAGGACAAGGAAATCAGACTAGAGTTGAGTGAGGGAAGTAGGCTTCTGACTCTGGTACTAACCACCGGGCTACATAGAGAAAGTCACTTAATGTACCTGGGTGCAGACACAGTGGTGCACACCTATAATCCCAGCACTTTGGGAGGCAGAGGCAGGTAAGTAGCTTGAGCCCAGGAGTTCTAGAGCAGCCTGGGCAACATAGTGAGACTCCGTCTCTACAAAAAAATTTAAAAATTAGCTGGGTGTGGTGTTTTGCGTCTATAGTCCCAGCTACTCGGGAGGCTGAGGCAGGAGGATCAATTGAGCCTGGGAGGTTGAGGCTACAGTGAGCTGTTATCAGGCCACTGCACTCCAGCCTGGGTCATAGAGTCAGGAGTTCGAGACCAGCCTGAGCAACATGGCAAACCCCATCTCTACTAAAAATACAAACATAAGCTGGATGTGGTGGTGTGCTCCTGTAGTCCCAGATACTCAGGAAGCTGAGATGGGAGGATCTCTTGAGCCTGGGAGGTTGAGGCTGCAGTGAGCTGTGATCATACCACTGTACTCTAGCCAGGGTGACACAGTGAGATGCTATCTCTAATACAAAAAAGTACTTGAGCTTCTGTTTTCTCTGTCTGGGGAAAAACATAACTTCAAGATATTTTGTGAAGACCAAAGAACACAACAGATATGAAAATATTTCCAAATATAGAGCACCCTACAAATGTTAAAATGCTTATTATGTATTTTAATTACCACCTAAGGAGCCTGAAACTATTCAATGGTCAAGATAGCAGCTTCCAGAGTTGATCTGCTAAATTCTAGTGGGAGGACTTCAGGCCCTTCCTCTGAGGCATTTGGCTGAAATTTTGAGAGAAACTGAAAACCTTGGAAGTTGGTCACTTTATATTAATTCAGGGAAATGGACATACATCAGGAGCCTTAGGAGGAAAGGTAGGAACATAAAATCACCAGTTTCAGGAAGCTTCTGGGAATAGCTGTGGGCATGGCCAGGAGAATCTTTTCTCTAGTTTTCCTTTGGTAGCTTGCGACCCTACTTTTGTTTTTGTAACCCTCAATGGTCATGCTTAGCATAGAGATTTTTTTCCCCCACATCTAGGCTAGAACCTAAATAGAATTGTTCACCCTTCATTCAGACTCTGTCGTAATAGGGGAAACCAAAACCAACAGCGATGCTTTATCTTTGATCTTCCAAAAGATTCCGTAAATAAACTGAGAAGAGCTATTCTGATTTCGCAAGGATGTCTCCGTAGGCATCTGGCAGAGTCTGCAGACTGGCTCACATGGTGTCTGGTCCAGCCTCTCTCTGAGGCGCCTTCCTGTGCTGTAGAGGGTGGGGAGGGGAGGCATTTGTTAGAGTCCCGTGCAACAGGGCACACACGTGATGGTGAACTTTATGTATCAACTTGGCTGGGCCACAGTGCACACGTTTAGTCAAACACTATTCTGGATTTTTCCATGAGGGTGTTTTGGGATGAGATGAACATTTCAACCAGTGGGCTTTGAGTAAAGCAGACTGTCCTCCGTGAAGTGGGAGGGCCTCATCTTATCAGTTGCAGGCCTGAATAGAACAAAAGACTGACATCTTCCAAGCAAGAAAGAATTCTGTCAGCAGACAGCATTTGAACTGGAGCTCCACCATTAGCTCTCTTGGGTCTCCAACCTGCAGACCCACCCTTGTGGATTTTAGACTTGTCAAGCCTCCATCACTCTGTGAGCAGCTTCTTTGTAATAAATCTCTCTCTCCACGCACACACACACACACACACACACGTGCACATGTTGTTTCTCTGGATAACTGGAATACAAGGCACCTAATACCTAATTCAGGCCACTTAAAATGGAATTGCCATTCCACCATCAGGAGCGATTGCCTGGGACTCGAGTACTGAACTGACCTGGGGAGGGGAGGTGGGATGAAGGGCAGCACTGAGCGGGTGTGCACACGGCAGCAAGTCACTTGCAGGGCTGGCCTGCAGGCAGGCGGCTCTCTGGTGACAACAGAATCTCAGCTTCTTGGTGGCTCCTTTCTGCTGTGTGGCTTTGGGAGGCAGCCTAGAGTGTCTTCAATTTCTTCAGTGCCCCCCGTGATGCTCGGACTCATTGAACAGCCGGTAATCAATCCTCCTCTGTGTAACTAGCCAGGGCAGACTCTGCTCTCTGCAAGTGAACCCTGACCAGCACAGCACATTGGTCATTTTAGCTCCTGAAGCTCCCATTGTTATCTGAGCACAGGAGCTGCAGTGATCCAACAAAGAACCTTCTATGAAGGCCCACACTGTGAGAAATTAAGTGGAAGCTCTCAGCTCACAGAAATTGCACACCAGCGTCTCCTTCTATGACATGGAGGCTGAATTCCCCAGGCTGGATTTCCTCGGTCACTTTCCATACTCTGCACACTCCCCAGTAAGGAATCATCCCACACGCCACCATCCAGGAGGCTAATTTCACTCCCGACAGTACAGTGGCATCCCACCGTGGCATCCAAGACAAACGTCATCAGGGGACCCGGGCAAAGGGCAAGGGGACGAGCAGCTGCTACTCAAACACGGGCTTTGCCCATCGCGAAGGACTCACAAGCGTGTTTCCATGGTGGAAAACGTGGCATCTCCTTCTCTGGCTTCATCTCCTCCAAAGCCTGAAAAACTCAAGGCTTCAGAGTGGCTAGCGTTAATAATGACTTAATTTTACATTTTAAAATAATTAAAAAGATATAACTGGATTGTTTGTAACGAGATGGATAAATGCTTGAGGAGATGGAGACCCCATTCTCCACGATGTGGTTATTACACGTTGCATGCCTGGATCAAAACATCTCGTGCACTCCATAAATATATACACCTAGTATGTCCCCACAAAATTAAAATAAAAAATTACAAAAATGAAAAAATGTGGTAAGAAATACTAACATGAAAATTTTTTCAATAGTGAAAAAATGTTACAGATGGTATATTTTAGATAACCTTTAAAGATGTGTAAATATGAATAGAAAAACTTATTGGAAGAACGAATACCAAGATACTACTAGTAACTATCTCTGGATGAAAGATTAAATTACTCATTTCATTCTTCTTTTCAGTGTGTTCTTCAGTTAACAATTTGACTCTGAAGATAGAAGATGTTTATTTTAAAATGAATATGTATAATAATTCTACCACTGATTCTACTTGAAAGAAAAGGGCTTTATAAATTTATTATTATCATTTGTGAAAACTATTAAAAGCGTCCGTGAACCATTCTAAAACAAAGTGGGCATTTAAAAAAAATTCAAAGGTTTATATTGGTGGCCAGTCTGTAATGGGGACCCCATGTTATTAAATGAACGACTCTTTCCCCGTCAGTCTTTGGATAAAGAACAAGGGCGCCATCATTTCCAGGCAATGAAGACATCGTTTCAACCCTTGAGGAGAGAGCACTCGATAAAGTGATAAGAATTTTAGGAGCCTGCAATACTGTCATCTTCTACCATTTCACTCACTCTGCTGTTTTCATAGCTTCTTACCATAGAAAGATAAGGAACAAAACCCATATTATTTACTTGTGTGCCACTGGAATCACTTCCAGTGGGCTTCCTGGGGCTCTTGGTCTATTCTGTAAACCATGTTCCAAAGACCAGCCTGGCAATTCTAGACAGCTGGGATGGGTGCTGTCCCCTCAGAAAGGACGGGAGATTCCACAACATGGGGCACTTTGCTCAGGGGTTGAGGCAGGCACGTGCTTCCACTCTTACTCAGATACCAAAAATCCCGGGTGCCACGACCTCCAAGATGTCCTTCCATGCGTTCCTGTTCTGCAGCTGGGGGGATCTCCTCTAAATCCAAGTCTCAGCACGTCACTGCACCTTCCAGAATCATTCCTACCAGGCCTGCCATCGTTTGATTTCTGTCCCCTTTCTTTTCTAGTCTTGCCCCAAACCATGCCTCTCCTCTTCCTTCTCATCCTCTTTGCTCCCATCCACCATCTGGTTCTCAGTGGGGGTGGGGAAGGCTTCTGTCCCCTCTGTGTAGACTCAGCCCCTCCTTCACCCTCAGATCCCAGGCTCGTCGTCATCTCTGCCCTCCCCACTCTCCCAGAACTCACGGCGCTCGCCTGTGCCTCTCCTTCACAGCGCGTGTCACGAGTGTCAGTTCTGCATTTGGGCTCCTTTGGTTAATGCCTTCCCCCACTGAAGTACAAACTCCAGGAGCAGGAACCAGATCTGGTTCTGATCCTTGTTTTGACCCTAGAACGCAGCACGGCGCTTGGCACAGAGTAGATACTAAGAGAGACTTGTTGAATGAATGAATGAATGAATGAGTGAATGAATGAATGAATGAATGAATGAATGAATGAGTGAATGAATGAATTTAAAAGGGAAGAATGCTGAGAAATCCAGTAAGCTTAGAAAAAAACAGAAAAGGACAGAGCCTAGCCTACGGCAGAGGAGGAGAATCAGGGGTCTATATTTTTCACAAAACCTAAAGCAGACGGCAGAGATTAATCAATTTTTATGTGTCCCATGCCCAGCAGGGTATCTGGTATGTAGTGGTAGGTACCCATCAATATTTGTCAAATCAAACGCGATTGTACCAGCTGGTCTCATTTCTGATAACCACCCTCTCTCCAGTAGCTTTAAAAGAAACTGACCAATACGTTTTTACAGATCAAAGGCAAAATGCAATGCAGCGTGTCCAGTGAAAATGAATGGAGCTCTTTTCCCAAATACATCTTTATTTAATATTAAAGACTGTTAGTCAAATAAAGATTGAAGAAAAAACATCTTATCACCATGACATCAGGTTGTCCTGCTTAAAAATTTCCACGGTGGCAAAGGCTGGAATATCAGTTACGGATTCATTCAGCACTGCTAATTGCTACCTAGCTCCAGTTTTCAGCTGTCTAGCAATACATGAAAGCTAAATATATTATACATATTTACTTATATGGAAAATTCAATGAATTTTGTTCACAAGGACAATGGCATATTTCAGAGATGGAGTCTGTGTGCTGGACTGAAAGATCCGACAGCAAGATGTTGGAGAAATCTATGGAAAGACCTTGTATTGCTTGCTTTGGGGTTTCATAGGGCCTTAGAAATAGGTTGCTTTCAATGCCATAATTTTAGGTCTCTAGTCTACACTTACTATTTTGTATTAGACAACTGCAAATGCATTTGATTCTAGATCATCCACATGGGCAGACATTGAGAAATAAGAAAGATAAGCCTGGCACAGTGGCTCACGTTCGTCATCCCAACACTTTGAGAGGCTGAAGCAGAGGACTGCTTGAGGTCAGGAGTTCGAGACCAGCCTGGGAACACAGTGAGACCCCCTCACCTCTATAAAAATATTCAGAAGTATTAGCCAGCCATGGCGGCATGTTTCTGTGGTCTTAGCTACTCAGGAGGCTGAGGCAGGAGGATTGCTTGAGTCCAGGAGGTCAGGGCTGCGGTGAGCCGTGATGGCACCACTGCAGTCCAGCCTGGGTGATAGAGTGAGACCCTCCCTATCTCCAAAAAAAAAAAAAAAAGAAAAATGTAAAATATATATTATGGTTACCTATGTCACGGTCCCCAATTTCCAGGGCCTGTTAGGAACTGGGCTGCCTAGCGAGGGTGAGCAGCTGGCAAGTCAGCAATTAATTACACCTGAGCTCCCTCCCCCTCCTGTCAGATTGGCATTGGCACCACATTCTCATAGCAGCACCGACCCTATTGTAAAGGATCTAAGTTGCGTGCTCCTTATGAGAGGCAGAACAGCTTCGTCACAAAGCCACCCCCCCACTACTTCCTACCACCCTCCCCTTTCCTCTCCTCCCCCTCCCCCGCACCCCCAGGTCCATGGAAAAATTGTCTCCCATGAAACTGGTCCCTGGTGCCAAAAAAGTTAGGGACCGCTGACCTACATGTTACGATTTTTGCCTGCCCCAGTGACTTCAACAGATATTAAATTGCAAAATTGTATTTTAATTATTTTCATGGTAACTTTGATCATAAGTAATGCCATTTTATATCCACAAAATGAGGAAATTAAGAGAGAGGGAATTTTAGAAACATCTTCAGACTAAGCAGAACAGTGGGTAAACCAGAAATCTGGACAAAATTTATGTACCTAAACCAATGGTGTTTTAAAAATAAGCCAAAGTTAAAGAAAACTAAGTGTTTCTGAAACAGTTTTATGCTTTTTGTACATAGGTTTGTCTCATTTGACTTTCACGTGTGGTGTGTAACAGGAATAAGAACAATTTATTTTGTGTTAAGGGCTATTTCATAAACTAAGAAGAATTAT
The DNA here is from genome assembly GCF_008728515.1 of Papio anubis. Lineage (NCBI taxonomy): Eukaryota > Metazoa > Chordata > Mammalia > Primates > Cercopithecidae > Papio > Papio anubis. The sequence continues at coordinate 118,675,717 of NC_044986.1, forward strand.
ACTCCACCGTGTGTCGTATTTGGAATATTCAGGAGTAAAAAGTCAGT